>NC_090379.1:61706713-62013627 GCF_036365525.1 Heterodontus francisci
GCAAATATCTATGGCATCCTTAAGTGGTACATTGGTGAATAGGCTAGCAATGTCAAATGAACACATGGACACGGCATTGCTATCGATATGCAAGTCCTGTATGGTCTTCGCAAATGTGAAGGAATCCTTCACCATGTGTGTGAAGAACTTGCTCAAAACTGGTTGTAACAATTTGCCCAACCATTTGGCTAATTCATGTTGTGCAGAACCGGTCATAGATAAGATAGGGCATAGAAGGACACCACTTTTGTGTGTCTTGGGCAGCCCATACATACGTGGTTGCAGTGAGCCGTGAGGACAAACCCTGTCATATATGCCACCCAGCAGCTCATTGCTCTTACCTGCCAGGTTTAAATTTTCAAACAAAACTTGGCAGTTAACTGTCAGTCACCATATCTGGTGCATTCTCCATGGCAATGCTCGACCAATCAGAGTCCATTTGCCACCAATCAGCACTCTCTTCTCATACAGTATAAATTTGTTGTTTTCCTTACATTGGTATTCTTCTGATTTGTTCTGATGAGTGCAAGACAAAAGGCTTTGACAAAATGTCTCTATTTTCAGCAATACTCAAGTTCTGTACTACCAAATCTATTTTTGGAAGAAACGTGGCACTGCCCACTCTTGTCAATACAGTCTTCCAAGCGAGGTATTGGGTAGGAGTCTGCCTTTGTTACTGCATTAACTTTTCTGTAGTATGTGCAAAGTCTAGTTGAACCATCAGGTTTAGGCACCAATACCACTGGTGAGCTCGAGTTGATTTGACTGGGTTCAATTAGGTGGTTTTCTAGCATGTATTGGATTTCTGCTTTCACCTGGGCCTGTTTGTCTGGACTTAAAGGATTCCCCTACATCCACATCATGTGTGGCTAAGGTTGTACACCTAGCTTATCCATATAGACTCATTTAAATGCTGTGAGTAGCCTTGTTAGGTCTTCTTCTTTTTCAGCATCAAAATGTGAAAGCATAATGTCCAATCTTCCTAGCAATTCAGTATTAGCTAACTGGATAGTAGGAGGTTCAATTTGAGAGTTGTCTAGGCCTCCTTCTGCCTCCTCCTCACTATCCCTTTCATCCTTCACTGTCCCCTACTACCTGACATACCTGTGCTTGCTTATCCTCCTCTCGGCAATAATATTGTTTTAACATATTGATATGACACAGCCAATTCTTTTTCCGGCAATCTGAGGTGTCAATCAAATAATTTACCTTACCAATGAGAACAGAAAGTGCCAGAAATACTTTGCAGGTCTGGCAGCACTTGTGGAAAGAGAAACAGAGTTAACGTTTCAGGTCTGTGACCCTCCATCAGAACTTTTGCTCTTAATTTACCTTACCAATTCTCTTGACCACTTTATATGGACCACTGAACCATGCTTTCAACGGTTCACCCTGTACAGGCAGTAATACTAACATTTCATCCCCTAGTTGAAATGTTTGGATCTTGGCATGTTTGTCTGTCCATTGCTTCATGGTTGTTTGGGAAGCTTAAAGGTGTTCCTGAGCCACTCTCGTGAGCTGTTCCCGGTGCACGGATACATAATCTACCACAGAAGGTTCATCCCTCTGTTCTAAAAACCTTTCTTTAATTAGTTTTAGAGGACCTCTTATTTCATGTTCATAAGCTAATTCAAAAGGACTAAAACTTGTCAACTCATTAGGTGAATCCCTGAGGGCAAACAAAGAAATTCTAGCCCTTTATCGCAATTATGGGGATATTCAGGACAGTATGCCCTGATCAGCATTTTGAGAGTCTGAGGGTACCTTTCTAAAGCTCCCTGTGTCTGTGGGTGGTATGCTGAAGACTTGAACTGTGTTATATTGAAATTACCAATAACTTCCTGAAAATCTTTAGACATAAAATTGGAACCTTGATCCAACTGAATTTCAATCGGTAATCCGTATCTAATGAAGAACTGGGTTAACTTCTGTACCACTACCTTAGCAGAAATTGTTCTCAAGGGAATGGCCTCTGGGAACTGAGTAGCCACATCCATGATAGTGAGTATATATTGGTGTCCCACTTTTGTTTTCAGTAAAGATCCTACTAAATAGATCCCCAAAAACTGAATTAGAGGTGCCAGTTTTATGGCAGGTTGTGTTTCCCACAATCTGGCACATATGGCATGTTTTGCCAAACTGCACTACGTCCTTGGAAAGACCTGGCCAGTAAAAATGTTGACTTATACGTGATTGGGTCTTGCAGATCCCCACATGTCCCACTATAGGAATTTCATGCGCTATCCTTAACAGTTCCCGGTGATACTTTGGCGGTACCACTATCTGATGAACTACCATCCATTCTTCGTCCGCAGGTCTGTGAGGAGGTCTCCACTTCCTCATCAGATTCCCATTTTCAATATAATAGCCTTCTGGAAATCCTTTTGCCTCTGCTTCTGTTAGAGCTGATTGTACCACTTTATTTAACTCCAGATCAGCTTGCTGAGCCTTGATCAGAAAAGACTTATTAGACATTTCCTTTGCATTATCCAAAGCCCCAAAGAAAGTTTCAGATATTCGGCTGTCTGACGGTGGTGCCAATTTTACCTCCAACAATGGAACTTGTTTAGCCATTGCTCGGGTTACTGCACATGAAGGAAAAATTCCTGGAAACTTTTCCTGCAATTGTTCTGTCTCTTTAACTTCACTTGGTTTTTCCGTGACTACTGGAAAAGCTACTACTTTCGTTCCGGCCAAATCATTCCCCAGGCGTAGGTCAACTCCGTCTACTGGTAAATTATGGACAACTCCGGCAGTTACATTTGCAGACATTAGGTTACACTCCAGGTGCAACTGATACAAAGATACAGGTATATACTCTCCGCTAACACCATTTACTAAAACCTCGGCATTCAATGTGCTCGCTGGTGGAAAGGTTATGCCTTTCCCCAGCAAAGGAGTTTGGGTGGCTCCTGTATCCCTAAGTATAACTATAGGTTTACCTGCCTCACTTGAGGGTTAAGGAGTTACTTTTCCTTTTGACAAGAATTCCCTATAACTTTCAGGTATCTTATTCATAACCCCTGCACTCACATTGGTTCTTGTATTTGGCCTTAAGCTGCAGTCAGAGCTACAGCCTGATCTGCTGTACTCTCGGTCAGGGCCCCTTTCTCTGCATTGGCTTTGTGTACCCCATTAAGTCCCATGGATTTACCCCGCAACTTCCAGCGTTCTGCACGAAGATGTCCCACCTTGTGACAATGGTAACACTTAGGCTTGCGGATCTCACTTCCACCCTCAACATCTTTCTTCCTGGCCTGAGGAGGCGATCCCGGGGAGTTCCCAGCTGTCTCTTTCCTGTCCCCAGCTACTTGCCTTCCTTTCACTCTCCCACCTTCTATCCTTTCCAGGTTTGTCAGGGTAACAGACTAAGGGTTTGGGTTTATACACAAGCTCATTATCATCCGCAATTTCTGATGCCTGTCTGGCTGTTGAAACCTTCTGGTTCTCTACATGGGTTCTTACTAATGAAGGGAGTGAATTTTTAAATTCTTCCAGAGAATTAGTTCCCTAAGGTTCTCGTATGTGGCTTCCATCTTTAGTGCCCATATCCAACGATCAAAATTAATTTTCTTTACCCTCTCAACTTCTATATAAGTCCGCCTGTACAATCTCCAGCGGTTCTGAAATTTCTGCCTGTATGCTTCAGGGACTCACTGATGCGCAGCGAGAATAGCCTTTTTTGCCATCTCAATCTGCAGAAGCCTCAGCAGAAAGCATGGCATAAACTTCATAAGCTCTGCCTATCAACTTGCTTTGCATAAGCAGTGTCGAGCTTTCCTTTGGCCACTTCATCTGTTTGGCTGTCTTTTCGAAAGAAATGAAAAATGCCTCTATGTCCCTTTCCTCAAACTTAGGGAGAGCTTGTACAAATTTAAACAGCTCTCCACTGGGTCCTAGGCTGGAATCAGATCTTTCCACACCAGAACTTTCACTGGAGTCAGGACCACCCTGTTGTCTTAGTTCCAGCTTTTCAACTTCGAATTCCTGTCCTTCTCTTTCTCGTTGAAATTCTAGTTCAAGTTTTTTCATTGTCAATTCTTTTTCAAGCTCATGTTTTTTCAATTCCTTTTCCTGCTCAGGTTTTTTAATTTTTATTTATTTTTCTTTGTCAAGTTCGAGCTGCCTCATTTGTAACCGAATTTTAGCTAATTCAACTGCACTACCCTCAGGTTTACTTTCTTTTTCTTCCAATTGCAAATATTGTTGTTTTATTTCAATTATTTCTGCTTTCTTCGCTCCTGGTTTTAGCTCTAACCCCAATTTTGCTGCCAATGCTATTAGCTTAACCTTGATTAAGTTCCTCAGGTCACTCAGGGTTACATCCTCCGTCCCCAGAAAAGTCACAGCAACTGTTAAAGACATTCCGATGGTGTCGACGTTACTCTATTACACAAGAAACCTGGTTCTTTTTATTTTTAGATTTCCTTTTTCAATTATAATTACCATCGGTGCTGGGTTTATTCCGCAAAGAGCCCCAGATTATATGTTATGACTGAGGCAAAAAGAACAAAGATAATTACAGCACAGGAACAGGCCCTTCGGCCCTCCAAGCCTGCGCCGATCCAGATCCTCTCTCTAAACATTTCGCCTATTTTCTAAGGTTCTGTATCTCTTTTCTTCCTGCCCATTCATGTATCTGTCTAGATACATCTTAAAAGACTCCATCGTGCCCGCATCTACCACCTCCGCTGGCAATGCGTTCCAGGTGCCCACCACCCTCTGCGTAAAGAACTTTCCACGCATATCCCCCCTAAACTTTTCCCCTTTCACTTTGAACTCGTGTCCTCTAGTAATTGAAACCCCCACTCTGGGAAAAAGCCTCTTGCTATCCACCCTGTCTATACCTCTCATGATTTTGTACACCTCAATCAGGTCCCCCCTCAACCTCCGTCTTTCTAATGAAAATAATCCTAATCTGCTCAACCTCTCTTCATAGCTAGCGCCCTCCATACCAGGCAACATCCTGGTGAACCTCCTCTGCACCCTCTCCAAAGCATCCACATCCTTTTGATAATGTGGCGACCAGAACTGTAGGCAGTATTCCAAATGTGGCCGAACCAAAGTCCTATACAACTGTAACATGACCTGCCAACTCTTGTACTCAATGCCCCGTCCGATGAAGGAAAGCATGCCGTATGCCTTCTTGACCACTCTATTTACCTGCGTTGCCACCTTCAGGGAACAGTGGACCTGAACACCCAAATCTCTCTGGACATCAATTTTCCCCAGGACTTTTCCATTTACTGTATAGTTCACTCTTGAATTGGATCTTCCAAAATGCATCACCTCGCATTTGCCCTGATTGAACTCCATCTGCCATTTCTCTGCCCAACTCTCCAATCTATCTATATTCTGCTGTATTCTCTGACAGTCCCCTTCACTATCTGCTACTCCACCAATCTTAGTGTCGTCTGCAAATTTGCTAATCAGTCCACCTATACTTTCCTCCAAATCATTAATGTATATCACAAACAACAGTGGTCCCAGCACGGATCCCTGTGGAACACCACTGGTCACACGTCTCCATTTTGAGAAACTCCCTTCTACTGCTACTCTCTGTCTCCTGTTGCCCAGCCAGTTCTTTATCCATCTAGCTAGTACACCTTGGACCCCAAGCGCCTTCACTTTCTCCATCAGCCTGCCATGGGGAACCTTATCAAACGCCTTACTGAAGTCCATGTATATGACATCGACAGCCCTTCCCTCATCAATCAACTTTGTCACTTCCTCAAAGAATTCTATTAAGTTGGTAAGACATGACCTTCCCTGCACAAAACCATGTTGCCTATCACTGATAAGCCCATTTTCTTCCAAATGGGAATAGATCCTATCCCTCAGTATCTTCTCCAGCAGCTTCCCTACCACTGACGTCAGGCTCACCGGTCTATAATTACCTGGATTATCCCTGCTACCCTTCTTAAACAAGGGGACAACATTAGCAATTCTCCAGTCCTCCGGGACCTCACCCGTGTTTAAGGATGCTGCAAAGATATCTGTTAAGGCCCCAGCTATTTCCTCTCTCGCTTCCCTCAGTAACCTGGGATAGATCCCATCCGGACCTGGGGTCTTGTCCACCTTAATGCCCTTTAGAATACCCAACACTTCCTCCCTCCTTATGCCGACTTGACCTAGAGTAATCAAACATCTGTTCCTAACCTCAACATCCGTCATGTCCCTCTCCTCGGTGAATACCGATGCAAAGTACTCGTTTAGAATCTCACCCATTTTCTCTGAGTCCAAGCATAACATTCCTCCTTTGTCCTTTAGTGGGCCAATCCTTTCTCTAGTTACCCTCTTTCTCCTTATATATGAATAAAAGGCTTTGGGATTTTCCTTAACCCTGTTTGCTAAAGATATTTCATGACCCCTTTTAGCCCTCTTAATTCCTCGTTTCAGATTGGTCCTACATTCCCGATATTCTTTCAAAGCTTCGTCTTTCATCAGCCGCCTAGACCTTATGTATGCTTCCTTTTTCCTCTTAGCTAGTCTCACAATTTCACCTGTCATCCATGGTTCCCTAATCTTGCCATTTCTATCCCTCATTTTCACAGGAACATGTCTCTCCTGCACGTTAATCAACCTCTCTTTAAAAGCCTCCCACATATCACATGTGGATTTACCTTCAAACAGCTGCTCCCAATCTACATTTCCCAGCTCCTGCCGAATTTTGGTGTAGTTGGCCTTCCCCCAATTTAGCACTCTCCCTTTTGGACCACTCTCGTCTTTGTCCATGAGTATTTTAAAGCTTACGGAATTGTGATCACTATTCCCAAAGTAGTCCCCTACTGAAACTTCAACAACCTGGCCGGGCTCATTCCCCAACACCAGGTCCAGTATGGCCCCTTCCCGAGTTGGACTATTTACATACTGCTCTAGAAAACCCTCCTGGATGCTCCTTACAAATTCTGCTCCATCTGGACCTCTAACACTAAGCGAATCCCAGTCAATGTTGGGAAAATTAAAATCTCCTATCACCACCACCCTGTTGCTCCTACATCTTTCCATAATCTGTTTACATATTTGTACCTCTATCTCACGCTCGCTGTTGGGAGGCCTGTAGTACAGCCCCAACATTGTTACCGCACCCTTCCTATTTCTGAGTTCTGTCCATATTGCCTCACTGCTCGAGTCCTCCATAGTGCCCTCCTTCAGCACAGCTGTGATATCCTCTTTGACCAGTAATGCAACTCCTCCACCCCTTTTACCTCCCTCTCTATCCCGCCTGAAGCATCGATATCCTGGGATATTTAGTTGCCAATCATGCCCTTCCCTCAACCAAGTCTCAGTAATAGCAATAACATCATACTCCCAGGTACTAATCCAAGCCCTAAGTTCATCTGCCTTACCTACTACACTTCTTGCATTAAAACAAATGCACCTCAGACCACCAGTCCCTTTATATTCATCATCTGCTCCCTGCCTGCTCTTCCCCTTAGTCACACTGACTTCATTATCTAGTTCCTTACAGGCTTTTGTTACTACCTCCTTACTGTCAACTGACCTCAATTGGTTCCCATCCCCCTGCCACATTAGTTTAAACCCTCCCCAACAGCGTTAGCAAAAGCACCCCCAAGGACATTGGTTCCAGTCCGGCCCAGGTGTAGACCGTCCAATTTGTAATAGTCCCACCTCCCCCAGAACCGGTCCCAATGTCCCAAAAATCTGAACCCCTCCTTCCTGCACCATCTCTCAAGCCACGCATTCATCCTGACTATTCTTTCATTTTTACTCTGACTATCACGTGGCACTGGTAGTAATCCTGAGATTACTACCTTTGAGGTCCTACTTTTTAACTTGGCTCCTAACTCCCTAAACTCTGCATGTAGGACCTCATCCCGTTTTTTACCTATATCATTAGTGCCTATGTGCACAATGACAACTGGCTGTTCACCTTCCCCCTTTAGAATGTTCTGCAGCCGATCTGAGACGTCCCTGACCCGTGCACCTGGGAGGCAACATACCATTCGGGAGCCTCGTTTTCGACCACAGAACCGCCTATCTACTCCCCTTACAATCGAATCCCCTACGACTATAGCCCTTCCACTCTTTTTCCCGCCCTTCGGAACAGCAGAGCCAGCCACGGTGCCATGGACCTGGCTACTGCTGCCTTCCCCTGGTGAGCCATCTCCCTCAACAGTATCCAAAACGGTATACTTGTTTTGGAGGGAGATGACCGCAGGGGACTCCTGCGCTGCCTTCCTGCTCTTTCTCTGCCTTTTGGTCACCCATTCCCTTTCTCCCTCAGCAATCCTAATCTGCGGTGTGACCAATTCACTAAACGTGCTATCCACGACCTCCTCAGCATCGCGCATGCTCCAAAGTGAGTCCATCCGCAGCTCGAGAGCCGTCATGCGGTCTAACAAGAGCTGCAGCTGGACACACTTCCTGCACGTGAAGGAGTCAGGGTCATCAGCCATGTCCCTGAGCTCCCACATTGAGCAAGAGGAGCATGATACGGGTCTGAGATCTCCTGCCATTTTTAATCTTAAGTTTAAACTTAGTTAAATGAAAAAGGAACGAAAAGTTTTTACCAATCACAATAAAACCAGAGAAATCGAAAAAGCCTTACCTTATAAACACCCCACCGAGTCCTTTTTTTTGGTTAGAGGAGGAGGGCGGGTGGGAGACACTACAAGTGTGGTGTCTCGGGTTCAGAAACCGCCCAAATATATAGTGTTTTACTTACCCAGCAGCCCCCTGGCCTCCGCCGAAAAACAAAAGGAAATTAAATTTACTTTCAAACGGACTTTCCCAGCTGCTCACTCGCTCACACGCTGCTCCCGAAAAAGCTGCTGCACTGAAAGGGCAGAAGGTGTACACTGTTTATTCTAGTTCCACTTTTCCACAGGTCATAACATATATTTAAATTTTCCCACTTACCGATACAGTCAGTCATATACTCTACTCTTTATCCCAGGATAAAACACACCAACCAGGTTTCTTTAATAAACAACAAAATTGTCAGTTTATTATGAAACAAGTCTTAACCAGTAATGAAGCAGAGATTGAAGTATAACAGTTCCCTTTTTATCTTAGTTCCTCACACACACATGCACATACATACATACATTGGTTAACTGGAAAAATAAAAGGAAATTTTGCTTTGCTCTGTTACCAAAAAAAAGACAAAAAAAACCCCACTTAGGCTGAATACTTGCCCATTCTTGAAGAAAAAAGAGAAGATCTGGAAAGATATCCTTTGTTTTGGTTTAGCGTCCCAAATGCTTATAGACGGCTGTCACTGGAATGTTCCTAGACCAGTTCTTTCCAGGCGATGTTGAAGATCAGTTTGGGTAGGCTTTCCAGGAAATGCAGCTACAGAGGCTTCAGATAGGCCTCACAGCAGAAATGCGGCAACAGGGGTTTCAGTTCCCACACATTTGATATCCAGGATTTCTTCAAATACAGGAGGAAAGAGGAGACTGACACACTGGACATGCAGGGTTTCTTTCAAAGGGAGAGAAAGAGATGAGCTGGGTTTTTCTTGGTGGGTAAAAACCAACAGTCTTTTGTAACAATTCAAAGTGAAACCAAAAACATTCCAGAAGTCAAGCTTCCTGCCTTCTATAAATCTTGACTTGTCACTTCTTTGTAAAAATCTCCCCAATCAAAACAACAAGCTCCCTGCTGATATTTTATCTGTAAACAGGTGACTTCCAGTAAGGGCTTGTTTGCAAGCCAAGTCCAGAAACCTTCTGGTGACTTTAAAAAAAAACAAATTCCAGCATCTCTTTAATCTTCCAGATGAATCAATGTCCATAATTCAACTATAAGTCCTTAAAAACATATTTTACAAAAAATGGAAGCAGTCTGGTAACACTATCACCGCTTGTAATGTCGCACTACATGTGCCCGTTCTTAGGTCTACCTCTACTAAGCAGCACAACATCATAAAACGCGGTATTTCGGGGTGATTGGGAGACCAGTAATTTTTCAGGGTAGGTGGGAATGATGCAGAAGTAGTGAAAAGGATTGGCTATGTTTGTATGTATTTTAATCGAATTTGAAAAATGTTTTGAACTTATCCATCTTCCATTCCATTGAAAGGAGGTAATCTTATAACAGAGTAAGTGTCCTTCACATGTCATACTCTGGTAATAATATCAGTTGAACGAATGAGAGGTTTAGTGCTTTCAAGTAGGAAATTGTACAGGTTTTGACCTACCCTGTCTGAATTCCTGACATGTGCAATTGTTGCCCAACACTGCATCAGGAACACTAACTCATAAAATTTACCTCAAGGCTACTTCTGGTTTCTCCATTTCATCCAAAAAAATCACCTACCAGGTCTTGTTTACTGAGCCTCAGAAGGATAATTTTCTAAATTTTTGTGCATTTAAAATACCTTTGAGTAAGAAGGTAGTGGGTTCAAGCCCCATTTCCGAGACTTGAGGATGTAATCTAGGCCAACACTTCACTGCAGTACTAAGGGAGTGCTGCACTGTCAGCAGTGTTGTCTTTCAGATGAGGCAATAAACTGAGACCCTATCTGTCTGTTCAGGTGGACGTAAAAGATCCCATGGCACTATTCAAAGAAAATTGGAGTTCTCTTGGCATCCTAGCTACCTCTTAATCCCTCAAACAACAGCACCAAAATAGATTATCTGGTCATTGCTGTAATAATTTGATATCATTACAATGGTGACTACACTTCAAAAGTTTGCATTGGCTGTGAAGGTCTTTGGGACGTCCCAAGATATTGAAAGCCAATAGAGAAATGCAAATTTATTCTTCCTCACATTCAATGTTTCCTCTCAGTTTTTTATACTTGTCATTCTATAGGGATGAAGGCAAGCTCAGTTTATAGATATTTACTTTATTATACAGTCACTTACGACACAGAAGGACAGCATTCAGCCCATCAAGCCTTTGCTGGCTCTCCAAAAATCAATCCAGTCAGTCCCATTCCCCACTCTATCCCTGTAGCCCTGCAAGTTTATTTCCTTCAAGTGCCCATCTAATTTCCTTTTGAAATCATTGATTGTCTCTGCTTCCATCATCCTCATAGTCAGCAAGTTCCAGGTCATTACCACTCGCTACGTAAAAAAACTTTCTTCACATTTGTATCATCCTCACTGTTTGTCACTCCTCCAAGTTTGTTATCATTGGCAATTTTTGAAGTGCTACTCTCTATTCCAGTATCCAAGTCATTTATATATGACAAAAAAGCACTGGTCCTCACACTGACCCTTGGGGAACACCACTATCTACCATCCTTCAGTCTGAAAATAACCATTTACCACGACTCGTTGTTTTTTGTACTTAAGCTAATTTTTTTTATCCAAGCTGACACTGACCATCATATTCCATCAGCATCAATTTTGTTAACCAGCCTTTTATGTGGTACTTTCTCAAATGCTTTCTTAAAATCTAAATAGACAACATCCATGGCATTTCCTTCCTCAACCTTCTGTTATTTCATCAAAAAATTCAATTAGATTCGTCAAACACGATCTGCCTTTCACAAATCCATGTTGGCTATCCCTAATTAACTCAAACCTCTTTAAGTGCCTGTTGGTTTTTTTCCCAGAACCAACAAAATTTCAGGAGTATATTTTAGTTTTCTTTCTGCTTGTGTTTAACTAAATTTCCAAAATCTATCCAAATTGAGGTGACAGGTGGTGTGATGATGTTATTGGAATATGATCATGTTGTTTTGCTGCTGTGCTTATACAGCTGGTAAAATCTAATACCAAATATGTTACAGAGTCACAATACCACATTAAACAGATCTATATTGTACTGAAATTCATATAGTCTTCAGTTTGAGTTTTGAGGAGTTTTTCAGTTTACATTCTGCACAAAGTTTATAAATGTACCCTGGGTTGGTGCATTCTGGAATTATGTGCTGAGGTCTGCAGTATTTTGCAGGTAGATGGTTTTCCATGGGGCGTCTCACTACCACATCATAAAGCTATATCTATGCCATTGCTTATAGCAAATTCTCCTGTATCTCTACAGGAGTGGATCAGATTAGACAGATAGGGTGTCTGCACTATTGTCATCAGGGACTTCTTCAGAATGCAGTAGGCTTCCTCTGGGAAAATGATTTCAAGGAAATGAGTGAAGTTGGCCCCTCTCCTGGACAGTATGCCAAAAACCACTATATACACTGCACGATCAATCTAACTATCTGAACACGATTCCTAGTAATTTGATATAATCAATAAAAGCCATGCTTTCAACTGTAACGGATGATTGAGAAACTACAACCAATGGAAGACCCTTGGACCTACTTTAGAACATTTTCACCTTTGCACAACCGTTTTTGAACAGAACAACCCAGAAAATGATGAATAAAAGGAGGAAGATTGTGACAATTGCCGTAAAGCGTATTTTTAGACGTAACTCCCAAATACATGCAGGTGTTTAATGCATGTCACCCAAAGCTTCAATGTTATACCACAAAGCTTATGTCAGAGGCTTTTATTGGATTACTCGTGTCTGGACCCCCATGGACCATGGTTTCAAGGGCTGACATAGCAAATTATCAACATATGCTCTGTCTATTATAAGAGTAAATGAGGTGGCACTGAGACTCAGCAGAGCCCTTCTATAATACCTCAGACACAAATCAAACAATTGTACTTCCAGCTCTGTCCATGCATGGGAAAAGAAGCTTCCCTAATTGAGACTCCAATATGATAGCTACATTTGACTGACAACTTTACCAAAAACTTTATAATCACATGCATCAGGCCCGTTGGGCACAAAAGAAAGTGATACAGCTCTGCACAGTCACTAAACAGATCAGGTTATTGTCTGAAGTCATTTACTTCACAAATTAAAGATCAAATGCCAAAATGCCACAACACAACAGGGAGCATAGTCCATTCCCTCAACTTAGTTGCAAGATCTGAGGCTATCAGTGTGATGTTCTGCAGGTTGACATGGCTGGATTTAGTATTGCTGCTGTGAGAACTATAATAATTGCTATTACATATACCTTTGCTCGGGGAAACTACTTTCTTGGACCCTCAGTGCTTCTTCCAATTGGTGTTCAACATGGAGAAGCACTGATTCATCAGCTGAGGGAAGTGGTAGGTAGTAATCAGCAGGAGATTTCCTTGCCCATGTTTGACTTGATGCCATGAGACTTCATGGAGTCAATGTTGGGGACTCCCAGGGCAACTCCCACCCAACTATATACCACTGTGCCGCCACCTCAGGTAGGTCTGTTCTGCCGGTGAAACAGGGCATACTCAGGGATGGTGATGGTGGTGCCTGGGACATTGTCTGCAAGGTATGATTCTGTTGGTATGATTATGTCAGACTGTTGCTTAACTAGTCTATGGGACAGCCCTCCCAATTTTGGCACATGCTCCCAGATGTTATTAAGGAAGACTTTGCAGGATCGACAGGGCTGGGTTTTCCTTTGGCATTTCCAGTGCCTAGGTCAATGCCGTGTGGTCCGTCTGGTTTCATTCCTTCTCTTAGACTTTGTGGCGGTTTGATACAACTGAGTGGCTTGCTTGGCCATTTCAGAGGGCATTTAAGAGTCAACCACATTGCTGTGGGTCTGGAGTCACATGTAGGCCGGACCAGGTGAAAACGACGGATTTCCTTCCCTAAAGGAGTCATACCCAGCACAAAGGAAGATGGTTGTGGTTGTTGGAGGTCAATCATCTCAGTCCCAGGACATCACTGCAAGACTTTCTCAGGGTAGTGTCCTAGGCCCAACCATCTTCAGCTGCTTCATCAATGACTTTCCTTCAATCATAAGGTCAGAAGTGTGGATGTTCGCTGATGATTGCACAATGTTCAGCACCATTCGCAACTCCTCATATACTGAAATAGTCCGTGTAGAAATGCAGCAAGACCTGGACTATATCCAGGCTTGGGCTGATAAGTGGCATGTAACATTTGTGCTACACAAATGCCAGGTAATGACCATCTCAAACAAGAGAGAATTTAACTATCTTCCCTTGACATTCATTGGCATTACCATCGCTGAATCCCCCACTATCAATATCCTGGGTGTCACCATTGACCAGAAACTGAACTGGACCAGCCACATATAAATGCTGTGGCTACAAGAGCAGGTCAGAGGCCTGGAATTCTGTGGCAAGTAACTCACCTCCTAGCTCTTCAATGCCTGTCCTGTCCACCATCTACATGGTACAAGTCAGAAGTGTCTTGCCTGGATGGGTGCAGTTCCAATAACACTCAAGAAGCTCGACACCATCTAGGACAAAGCAGCCCAGTTGATTTGCACCCCATCCACCACCTTCAACATTCACTCCCTCCACCACCGACATACAGTGGCAGCAGTGTGTATCATCTACAAGTTGCACTGCAGCAACTCACCAAGCAACGCTCCTTCGACAGCACCTTCCAAACCCATGACCTCTACCACCTAGAAGGACAAGGGCAGCGGTTGCATGGGAACACCAGTACCTGCAAGTTTCCCTCCAAGCCGCACACCATCCTGACATGGAATTATATTGCTGTTCCTTCACTGTCGCTGGGTCAAAAACCCGGAACTCCCTTCCTAACAGCACTGTTGGTGTACCAAAACCCCAAAGACTGCAGTGGTTCAAGAAGACAGCTCACCACCACCTTCTCAAGGGCAATTAGGGATGGGCAATAAATGCTGACCTGGCCAGCAATGCCCACATCCCCCAAACGAATAAAAAAAAGCATACAGGATTGTGGCTAGAAGTTTCTCAAGTTCCATTTATGTCTGTATGTGGAGTATAGTTTTGTCAGAGCCCCAGAGGTCTGCCAGAAAGTCGTCACTTCAGTCCAGGGCTGGGATTCTTGATTAAAATGTTCCACCTACAACCCAGACAGGAGCTAATATTCTACACAATGCGGAGAGGGACTTTAACTGTTTACAATACTTGGGGATCTCATACCCCTTTTCTGTAAGGGTAGTAAATCCTGGTAAGGGTTATTGTGCAAGTTCAAATCTGATAATTGTAGCCATCTTTGTAGTTCTTACTTCATGTTTTCAGGCAACTGCTTCACTTAAATTGTTAGGCTAGTGGTCCAAACTCCAGAGCCACATTTTCCAGCCTATATGGAACAGCCAAACCTTAGTTCTGGACCTCACATGGCCATCTCTGGAGGACCATATACTGCAAAGTAACTCTCCTCAGACAGTCTTTTTAACATTTGATATTATTAGCAAACACATCCCTGATCACATGAACACGAGACTCAGGGTAAGTGCATAATTGTTTGGAACTACATGGTGGCTCTAAAATAATTCTAGGCTTTGTTAAAAGGGGAGGCTGAGACAGAAGTATGGTTTGTGTCTTATAGTTTACCCTCAGGAGTAAAAGATCTGTCTGGAAGTTCATTTTCAGGAAATGGGGCATTCAGAGATATGACTATTCCCTCTAAATAATCATTTTTGCTCTGCGACAGGCCATATAAGATTGAAAGTTGGATGGTTTCCCTTTTTCATGTATACAAAGATTTCTCCATGTCTTTTCTCACTTTCCATGATCCTATGTGTAATTAAAATGATATGGCTAGATCGAGCAAAAATCATACTAATAACTAATTATTGCCCCACAAACTATGATTCTCAAACATCATGACAATGAGCAGTCGCAGAATTCCATTGTCTCACTAGAGGCAAATATAAGTATACATTGAAATAAAAGCAAAGTGCTATGGATGCTGGAAATCTGAATATCTTTAAAACCTTGTTCTCTTCTGGTTCATGTTACAGTTGTACATCTGCTGTAATTTGATTTGGCCTTGGACAGGCTGGTTATTTGGTTTCACTAGGAGTTTTTAACCTAGTTTTCCCAGCTTTATTTAGGTCAAGAAATTATCCTTAAGTTATCTGCTTCCACATTGGTCTGAACTGAACATTGTTTCCACTATGTAAATGTTTGGAGCTTATGTTTTTTGGTCGCACGGAGTAATTTATTTAGTCTTCACAGTTATGCATATCCTACGGTGCAAGGACTCAACAAACCAGAGACCAGGCAGCAGTAGCCCAAAGTTTGCTTTAGTGAATCCTACACTGTTTTATGAAGAAGCCCAGAGAAGAAGTTAAGAATCATTCTGTCAATTCTGTTTTCTAGACCTCTCAATAAGGTTCAAATTGGTAGCATATACAATGCATTAATGTCCAGATTTAGCTGCAATACACAATAATCCATCAATGGATTAATCTGAATATCTGCAGTTATGGTTGCTATGGAAGCGCTTTCCCCTCCTAAATTTGCACTGTTTTGATAGGCTGCTAAAATGTATAAAATATGCAGAATTAAGAAGCAATAAGGCATAATCCCATCCATTTGTTCCAGCAGTCCCTGCAGGAATATAGTTTGGGTGATTAATGTCACATGATTGGTTAGTTTTTAGTTGGGATAAACTGGGCAGTGTAATCGGTTCAGTGGTTTAATATATGGGAATAGGAGATCGTGTTTAGCACAACATATTCAGAAAGTATTATTACTTTAAGACAAATCAATGGATGCAAATCTGATGCAGGTAGTTTTGAATTATTGAGTTATTGATAATTTATTCTAATTTTAGGGGAGAAAAAGCATCCATCAACTGAGTTTGTAAGAAGCAAAAAGTTTATGATTGCAAAGATTAAGCATTATGGAATTAGGGTGAGGATAGAAAAACTGAGTGATGGGGTTAAGGGCAACTTTTTAGTGTTGTTGGAAGTGGCTGTAGTGTTCCATTTCTGGGGCCACTTCTGTTCGATTTATATAGCAATGATTTGGATATACTGTAGTCTATAGGGAGTAGTGTCAAAATTTTGAAATGGTACTGGTACAGCCAGGTGAGGAGGGGGGTCTCAGGCTCCCCTTTTGCCCCTTCTCTGGTTTGACTGCAACGGGGTTTATCCTTTTTTAACACAGTGGTTGAACTTACCACCTCAGTGAGTGCTTGCTCCTGTTCCTCTAATGTAATCGCAAAAGAACCAATCAGACAGGTTTTATAAACAAGAAAGATCTTAATTTATTACTCTTATTACTCTTAACACTCTAACCCGGTTAAAATACTAAAAATACGCTACACATTCACGCACACAACACAGGGGACGAGAAGCTTCTTCTGCCTCTAGGAGCCCTGAGCAAAGCAAGCCCATCACCATGCATGTGGCCCAGCGAGGACATCAGGAATACAATTTCAGCTGAGGACTATTAGATTCAGAACTGTATCTAAATTCCATTTATTCCAGACTTTAATTCAATCACCAAAACTGTTTTTCCTCTGTAATCTATTTAATTGAGGTCTTAGCATTTTATATAGGCTCATCATTACCTCTTGGCTTTTATATTCTATATCTTGAGGAAAAAACCTAGAATTCTATAAGCTTTTTTTTGCTGGTTGCTGGCTGCGGCGGTCTGTAGGCTTGAGGGTGTTCCCAGTCACAACCGGATCCTCTCTTGATTCCTTCTGGAGAGCGAGAGAGAGAGAGACCTGCTTCATTGATGGCTTTTCAGTTACTTCTGTCTGCTTTCTGTGTGACAAAGCTTATAGTCTCTCCAGAGCTGTGCAGGCAGTCACATGATGCTATCAAACCCCATTGTTGTTTTAATGAGGTTTTTCTGGAATCGTCTCTGAGATTCAAGGTGCTACACCTCAAGCTGTCCAGTCACACTTGGAAGGGGTTGGCTCTTTGAAAGTCAATGGGTGTAGACGGCTTTGATGACCGTGTTGATAAGGCCATTCAAGGTAATTTAGTCACTGTGAGCACCCCCTTATTCTGGCTAGA
This sequence comes from Heterodontus francisci, assembly GCF_036365525.1. NCBI lineage: Eukaryota > Metazoa > Chordata > Chondrichthyes > Heterodontiformes > Heterodontidae > Heterodontus > Heterodontus francisci. The sequence continues at coordinate 61,724,412 of NC_090379.1, forward strand.
CTGGATGAGACTTGTCGTCTCCAGTTTGATGTTTTGGTGTTTTAAATGTAAATTGCAGTGGTCATCTTGGCTGCCAGTTTTAAAAAAAAGGATACTTATAGGATTTCCATTAAAAGTCTAATGCAAGGGTCCAACTGATGAAAATAATATATCCCTTTTGACATGTAGGGTTTTCATGACAATACCGAAATAGGTGGTCTAGCACATTCTTTAGAAGACCAAAAGAAGTTATCACGATAAAACATGGATTAGGGTTAGGGTAGCAGATGGAATTTAATGACAGTAAATATGGGGTGATGCATTTTGGTAAAAAAAAAGTAGCAGCAGTAATTTTGCTCTGAATGGAAATAGGCTCAGTACTGTGCAAGTGCAGAGGGATTTAGGGAACAGTTTCACAGGACATTAAAGGTAACATCCCAAGTTGATATGGCTGCATTAAAAAAAACTTATGGAATTCTAGGTTTTTTTTCAAGATATAGAATATAAAAGCCAAGAGGTAATGATGAGCCTATATAAAATTCTAAGCCCTCAATTAAAGTGCCATATGCAGTATTCTGCTGCACGCTATAAGAAGGATATTGAAGGTTTAGAAAGGGCACAACACAGATTCATTAGGAGGGTGTCTGGTATGAGAAAATACAAATAAGAAGAAAGACTTGAAAAATTAGATCAGTATTATTTGGTCTCAGAGAAAGTAAGTAGACAGAAATTGTCATTCAAACTTTATAGTTTACTGTTTGATTTACCTTTTTAAAAAAGGCATATTATAGTAATCAAAAATATTCTGGACACTAATTTAGTCCTAAATCCTTTTTTGAAAGCATAATTTTAATTGTTATTTAAATATCATACTTATTAAAATATTGAGAAAAGCACTTTGTAATATTTAAATACTTGGTACAGAATCATTATTTTGTTGGAAATAAGACTGAAATTATTAATGGTTATATTTGTGTTTTTGTCCTAACACTATCTCTTATCCATAAATGTACAATTTCTCATTTAGGATGAAATTGCAAAGAAGAAAATTTCATCAAAGCAAAAAGAACAGGAGCTGAGTTTTATGAGGAAAGGAGGTGATGTCAAGGCTATCAAATTTGACAAAGATGTGAAGGATAAAACTCAAAATAAACCAGAGTCAACAACAAAGAGATCCTTGAGCACAGCAAGATCTCTGCAGAAGCAGCTTAAAGAGCCTTGTGAAAGTAAAATCCTGAGAAGCAAGGCTGTGATACAGTCCTTGCAGCAGAAAGAGCAGAGGTCAAAGGTGAAGGTTATAACTATTATGAGACGTTCTCATTCAATTTTAAACCCCTATGTTAAGAAAATTTAATTCAAAGACCCAGTTTAATTATATATTTTTACTGAAACACAGCATGAGAATACAATGTAGTCTTGCCATATTAAGTATGCGTGCCTTGTCACTATTTGTTTCACAATACTTTTAAAACATATACTTCAAAGATGTATTGAACATATAAATGATTTAATAGTGAAAAATATAATTTTAACCAAATTATTTTGGAAGATTGCTGTATTACATTTCCAATTATATGTAACTGTTGTGGTGTTCCAAGAGCACCAATATCACCTAATTAATGATTGAGCTGATAGGGTCGAGGCAGGATTTTCTGGGGACAAGTCCGAAGGCGGGAGGGTGCGAAAATTCACGCCACAGGCTGGTGTGCCTGCATCATCCTACCCCTGGCATTTTCCCAGAGGCGGGATGGGGGTCGGCAGGGCTACCTGCCTGCAAGTGGCGGGTAGCCAGTTAAGCTGGGTAAATGGTCTATTAAGGCCTATTGTCAGCGGTGGAGTTTTCCAGTCAGCCTGCGGGCTCCCCCAAGGTGTTGGGGACTAGACCAGCTGTTTGGAGGTGGCCTCCTGGCAGCAGACTGGAGAGTCTGCAATCCTGGCAGACTTTGAGGCCTTCCCCACCTACCTGGCCACAGCTGTGGCTTTATACTCCTCCATAATGGTGGCCTGGCTGCTGAGGGCATTTTCTAATTTAAAAGTTTAAAAGGTTGAAGACAGGGCAGCTCAAGATGGTGGTGCCCTCTCTCTCTCTTGCCTGAACTGCAGGTTGCTGCTCCTTCTGAGCTGGAGGGTCTCCTATTGGTCCTCCAGCTTTGAGAGTAAGCCTGCCCTCTGGCCACTAATTGGCCAATTCGGGGAAAATCACTGCAGGGTGACTCTTTCCCACACAGTGCTCGTTTGTGAATCCCATTTGCCCCTGATGTCGGGCTCTTGACCCAAAACCCAAAAGCCTGCCTTTGATGTCAATAGACGATGCAATCGTATGGGGCATTATAGTTGAGCCTAATGCTGATTTCACCCGAACCACTAAAAGATTTACACACTTAATTCAACGAGACACTTCAATGCAGTATTGAGGGAGTGCTGCACTGCCATAGGTGTTGTTCTTCGAATGAGACTTTAAACTGAGGTCCCATTGTCTTTTCCTAGCAGTTCAGATGGATATTAAAATTCTCATAACATTATTTGAAGAATAACAGAATTTTCTAGGTCATGGCCTAGACAACCCCAGCAAAATTAGATTATCTGATCATTCATCCCGTTGATATGGTGGGATTTTATTGTGCCACAATGGTTACTATATTTGCATAAATCACTGCACTTCAGAGTAAATCACTGCACTTCAGAGTAATTCACTGCTTTAAGAACGTTTGATACACCCGGTAAAGCACCATGTAAATGAAACAATTTTTAATGTTCACAAATGCCCTTTCCAGCCAGAGGCACTCTGGCTAGCTGAAGAGCTCTACTGACTGAGATCAGCTGACCAAGCACTGGTTGAACACTCAACCTTGGTTCAGTTTAATACTGGCCATATCTGCTAAGGCTTCAGTGAAATATTCTAGAACTTTGAATTTGTTAAATTTTACATTATTCAATAAGATTTTAAATTTATGCATTCCAGAAACAAATCATAGATTTACACTTTCGAATGAAAATTGGGGACATTCATCTCTGTTGCATGCATTTGCAGACAACAAAAGTTTTCAGTTGAAAATTCATCTTTCTGTTACAAATCTATCAGTACAGATAATATATTTAACAGAAATATACTGGGGGTAATTTTATGCTGGCAGCGGGGTTCTCAATGTCGGGGGAAACTGACACTGAGATGCCCATGTCGCCTCTTCTCTGGAAGGCACGCCGAATTTAGTGCCAATCAGGCACTTAAGTGGACAGTGGCGGGCCTTCCATAGGATTTAGGACGCTGTCACTGGAAGTCCCACCCTTGGAGAGCTGCCGTCCAATCAGAGGCCAGCAGCTGCAGCACCACCATGGAGGCAGTGGCTGCTGCTGGAGCTGACCCTACGTGAGGCTGAAGAACATCACTGGAGCCAGGCCTCGGGAGGAGTAGGGGTGGGAGGACGGCAGCAAGGGTACAGGGGTGTCTTTGAATGAGGGACCCACAATTTCCTACCTAGAGCTGGGAAACAGCCGGTGTGAGTTTTAATACCGTGCTTCCCGTGCGGCGACAGGGCCACTCGCTGCATGAGTAATTGTGCCTGTGGTGGGAAGAGGCCCTTAATTGGGGGTTAATTACCCAGTTAAGGGCCTGAATTGGCGGCGTGGCGGGTAGGCCGTTCACAGGCCTTCCCCCCCCGGACTAAATTTCGGCAGAGGCAGGCTGGTGGCGGCAACCAACCCACGTCCCCCACCACTGCCCCACCCGAATTTTCCTCTCCCCTGCTCCAAACCTGCAGCAAGGGAGAACATAAAATTTCACCACTAAGTGACAAAATCTTCCAATCTTTCACTTTATTACCAGTGGATCTTATTCTCTTACATATATTTATTATAACTAGTGTTTTAAATTTATTTTGCTACATACTGATTTTACAAATAATTTGAGAACTTAAAATTAATTCAAATACTCAAAACATTGGAAATCATGAAAAACTGAATGGTGTGATGCAAAGTTTGAGGGACTTACCTTAATGGGAGGCATTGCTGCAAGAAGTGGATTGAGATGGGATGGGACTTCTGCCAGCTAATCCACCTCCTCTGTTGGTCACATTTTTCTGGGTCATGGTCAATTATTTATGCTCTCACTTCAAGGGAGCACTTGCAGCACATGAAATGGACAGGACAGATGAAAAAGGGGGCAGATGTTCGCTAAATGTGGCAATACTAAATTTTAAATTGGCCATAAGAAAACACTGAAGCCAAAAAATAGGCAGTTGGAGAAGTTTTGGGAGGGAGTGGTGGTCGATCTTTTACCTTGCAGCCAAATAACTCATAAACTAATTGCTTTTGCTTCCCACAACCGTTGTCCCCTAATAACCTCCTCCCTGCTGTTAATCTCTCTTTCAGTGGTGCAGTGGTAGGGACGGAAGGAACTTAATCATAATCCCAATCTGCTGCCTCGGCATCATTTACCTGCAGCAGGATGGCAGTGGGTGAGCAGCCCATATCATTCATTGGTGGTGGAGAGGAGGAGGAAAATATCAGCGAACAATTTTAGGAGTGGAGATTCAGCTGGAACAAACCAAAACCAACCATCATGCCCCCACCCATGCACACACATCTAGAATTGACATGACAGCTTAACTTTTGAACTTATGACACGTATGAATAATTGAACCTTGAAATTGACAAACGTGCCTAAAGTTAATTTTGTATTTTCTAATACAGATATCTGTGGATTTGGATAGGATTATTTCAACTGACCCACTGTTACAAAGTGAAGATTACCTCAGAAGAGTATATGGAAAGGCAGTTTATCAGGGACATCGCAGTACTTATAAAAAAGGCCCATATCTGAGGGTGAACTCTCCTGTACCTAAATCCAAGCCTCAGAGGCCTAAAATGATTGAGAATATTAAGGGTGAGTGATTTGTTTCATTGTAAATTGTGTTTCATGTTTTACCAGTTACTTTGTTCCTCAGATTTGTTCTGCTGTTGTGGCTTTAGGAACTGTCTCGCAAGTCTGGTTCTGTTTAATCAGTCAGGCAAGACTTGCACATTTTAATCTGATTCTCCCTCCAATTTGAATCTGCATTTAATTAAATGAAGAGACCATAATGATGTTGATTTACCATTAAGTAGGTCATTACCAGATGTGTTTAATTACAGCAACAATGAATGGCTTGGTAATACATGAAAATGTCTGCAATAATTTATTCATTTTATTCCTAATCATGTATATATTTGTGTTTTCGGGGGAGGAAACGTACCAAGTTCACTTCAAAGGAAACTTGAGCAGATGCAAGCTACCCATATGCTGCTGAGCTTCGTAAGGTCTAGTTGTAGTTGACTTTTCTTTGCATTTTAATTTAAATAATACAGACTTAGGTTGGGCGTTTTTGACTTACATGATAGAAGTAGTCTTTGAATTTTTGTAAAGTGGAACTTTTTTCTTCTTGACATACTAAAGCAAGAAACATGGAAGAAAAGAACACTATAAAACAAAGCAAGGGCACTGTTTGCATAATTTCTTGCCATTTTGTGGTTGAAACAAATTGCAGGCAATCTGCTCCCAGACTTCTATCTATAACAACCACTTGCATTTATGTAGCACTTCTAACGTAGCAAAGCAATTTAGAAACTCACCACTAGGAAGACTTTGAAATAAATCATGCTTTACCACTTTTGTGCGTCTGTGCACTTCACGAGAAAATCTCCAATAACAGTCCATTTATTTTAATAACTGTTGCATAACCGTTGTAAGAATACTAAGTATTATTTTCATTAGAGAAACAAATTTATTTTATAACTTTTGATTTGGATATTTTTAAGTGAAATATGATTCTGCAGCAACAGAAAAAGAGCAATGTAAGTGTTCTGTGCTTTTGGATGAGAGTTCAAACTTTCAGTCATAAAGGTAACTAGCAGGGAAAAAAGAGGAAACATTAAATGTGACATCAAACCGTGTGGCTTTGTATACTACTGTGCTTGGACTGCCTTAGTAAGAAATTGGGCTCATTAGCACCCATTTTTTGGGCGCTACCAACACTTAGAATTTTAAAATGCATCCATGCCATGCGCACACATTTGTAGGATGAATTGTTCTGGATGGCATATTGCTGTAGGTGTTCGTGCGTACACTGTGAATGTCTGCTAGAATTATGCAGAGCAGATAGATCATGACATCAATCAGCATGCAAGCTGATTTGATGCCAGTGGTGCCATTTTTGAGCTCAACGCGAATGCCCTCTCTTAACTTTGCACAGCTGAACTTGCGTTCAGCAGCAGAAAGGAACCCCCACCAGTGCTATTTAAAAGGATCATCAACTACTTACACATTAATTGCTGGTTGATTTATTTTGGCTGTTGCAATAATTTTACAAGTGTTTGGTTTGGTCCTTTCTATAGTTGTTTCAAGTTGGAAAAATCTACAGATAGTGGTATGGCAAATGCTGAAGGACTTTTTGCAAACTAGTTGCTCCCAGACATGGGTGCACTAGTAGGCATTCCCCTTGGAATATACCATGACTTGGAGAATGAACAGCAGCCACTCAGAGAGAGACAAGCAGCTGAAAGAGAGAGGAGGGGGAGCAGGTATCTCAGCAGGAGGCCATATTTGCCCAGGGAGCAATTCTCCTACCTGAACCTCAATGATGAACAATGTGTCAAATGTCTGTTCTTCAGTAAGGACATCCTCACTGATATCTGCCACCTGTGACAGCCACAACTGCAACCTCCGAGCAGGGAAATGACCACGTTGCCAGTGGTTGAGAAGGTGACTGTGGTGATGAACTTTTATGCATTTAGCTCTTTCCGGGCTGAAGCTGGAGATACTTGTAAAATCTCACAGGTTGCAGTCCACTGTTCCGTATCACTAAGGCTCTCTATTCAAAGATAACTATCTAAAAGATAGGATACAAGCTCTGCGCAAATCCTTGTGCCAAATTGGTGCTGGACTCCTCCTGCTTCTTGACATTGACTGCAGGCTTTCTGGCAGGCTTCCCAATATACCGAGCATTTCATTCTGCATGCCCAGCAGTGCTCTTTTGTAGGCTGCCCTATCCTCTGTCATGCCATTCCTTATTCTTTCTCAAGTCAGATTTTCTTCCAACCAAAATGCACCTCCCTTCTAAGAGGTTCAAGCTAGCTTTAGGCAGTGCAGGCTAACTTTAAGTGCTGATAGCCAGTCACAATATTGGCCCCCTGCTGATGCATCCAGTCAATGGCCAACACAGAGCAGGCTGGATGCAGCGATCGTGGAAATGAGCAGGCTGCACAAAGCTGATATGCTGCCTGCGTTACAAACAACAGACATGGAGTTATTGCAAATTACAATCCCCATGCCCATTTTCGGGAGCTGTTCAATTTAGCATCTCTATTATCTCTATCTGATAGCTAACATCTCTAATACAACACTCCAAATGTACCAAATATTTTCTTGGCTCACAGGTATTAATAATTAAGCATCTATAACTTCAGAAAAAAGGACTTCTCTAGATCCTGTGCTGTAGAGTTATTGCTGATGCCTCATAACTTTTTTGTTTTGATAGGTGTCAAGGTGAAATCTACCAGAACACAAACCACTCCCTTCGCACTCAAGACAACCATAGCTAACCCAGAGAGAGAGCGGCATATCTCTGTTCCAACTTTTCAGGACAACCAATACATGTTTAGTCCATCACATCAGATAACATCCACATCACTCATTTCAGGCCCAGTTGAAGGACATCTTATCCCAATGGCTATTGCTCTAGGTATGTTCAAAATTAGACTTAGTTTTCCGGTGTATCTTTCGCTAATCCAAAATGGTAAAGTTTAGACTTGATTATTGTGTTGCCTTGAGTATTCTTTCTGTAAAAGATTTGTTCTCCATTTTTCAAGATAACTTGGTCAGTTGATGAATAGTTTATATACAAGATGATGATAGCACCTCCAGGCGCTTACCCATTGTCTCTCGAGATAAGGAGGCCAAAGAAGAAGATAGAGTTAGAAAAGAGACTTCGGAAACACACACCTCTTCCTAGCCAGATCATTCCTAGATCTTTATAGACAAATATTAACAGACAGAATTTCCACTCCAAATGTTTATGTAGACAGTATTATGTAAAATGTTGACATAAAAGCATGACCAAAAATCATGACAACAGGAAGTTGCTCAGGAAATGTGCACATACACAACATTTTAATAATGTGCTACAAAATATACCATTACATTGCTAACAGTTGATCAGTTAACAGTACATAGTACTGTTGCCACTCTATTCCATGCTGGTTCTATTTAATACTCTGCCATGGGTCGTCTGAGCAGGCCACTGAAATCAGAGAATTGGGGCTGTTAATACTGTACCAGTATAAGCACCTGTGAATTTGAGTGCACTGCTTTTGGTTATGTTTGTCAGTATCTTGAAGGAGGTTTGGAATGGTCCCATCACCCGCACTGTCTAGCTGAGTGCAACAGTATTGCTTATCTTTCCTGCTAATACCAAAATGGTGGACTCCAAAAACGAGTTGGTAATATTTTACTCACATTTAACCTTTGAAATGTTGGTGCACTGTCTGCTAAATGGGTTGCATGCTAGAATGGATTATTCTAAAATATAGAAACAATTTAGAAAAATAAGTTCCAATGAAATAAATTGCTGTGCTATGTGGAAATAGATGAATACAAGGTTACCATGTGTAAGCAACAACTAAAAATTGATTAAGTTGAAAAAATACTTCAAAAAGGAGATTCCTAAATCATCTGTAGGAGTGAATTAATTAAGTAAAATGTGGAAGAACTGCCGGAAAACAAATATGAAGAGAAAGAAGATGACAAAGGGCTGAATTTTTGGGCTTACCTGGAAGTTCAGCTGCCATGGATGAAAGCAGGAGGCGACCTCGCTATGGCAGGCGGCGGGACCCTAGGGCAACATATTGCTGGTGGTAGCCAATTAACAGGCTGACCACCAGGCTGCCATCCAGATGAGGACTGTGGCCCACCCCAAGAGCTGCTGGCCCAATCAGAGGACCATAGGTCAGCAGCGCCACCACTAGCGGTGCCATTGCGGAGGCTGCAGCTCCAGGATGAGGGAGCCTCAATGGAGGGGCACCCTTGAAGAGTGGTGAGTTTCGTTGGGGGAAGCCAGAACCAGGTAGGCAGGCCCAAGTAGTTGAGTTGAGGAGGTCATGGTGTACTGGCGGCGCTTTTGCTGCCGGGGGGCCCCCCGTTGGACCATGGAGCACCCATCAAGGAAGGACCACCCCCCCAGAACTCCTTGTGAGGCCACTAGGGTTTACCTGGCAGTTTCCCCATGCAGTGGCAGACCCTCCCAACACGAGCAAAATGCCCACGGGGGCAGGAAGTGGCCCTTAATTGGCCACTTCAGTGGCTGAATTGGCTGCCTGCTTGGCGACCATGCCACTAAAGTTCCCGCCGCTGGCAATACTGAAGACTCATGAACCCCAAGAGAGAAAAGTCTCCTACATCGAACAAGGTTTAAGAAGAATACCGAGCCCTAACGAAAAGCAAGATCTACCTACAATCAAGGACTCTACAGTGAGCTCGAAGAACTGTAACAAAAACTCTTCAGGTATTGCCTCAAACTTTTCCACTTTATTTATTCTTCTGCTCTTTTCTGTCTCTAAGTGCATGAGTGTACAGTGTATGCATACTAGTGTGGGTATGTCGTGTATCCGTAGGCGTCAACCGAATTAGAGTTTAAGCGGTGAACAAGGATTCACCAAGGGGGAGCTAAAAACACGGTGTGTTTAAAATTAAACCCTGTTACGGTAAGACCAGGTGAAAGCTACGAGGGATCCTAGACACCTCTCTCACCAGGTCGTAACAATTAGAACAGTGACTGCACTTCAAAAAGTACTTCCTTGGCTGTGAAACGCTTTGAGAAGTCCAATGGGCATGCTAGGTGCTATATAAATGCAAATCTTTTTTTGTTTATGCTTACACGTAGGGGAATTTTATGCTGGCGTTGGGGGTCTCAACGTCGGGGGAAACCGACGCCAAGATCCCTGCGTTTTCTCTTTTCCGGAAGGCCCGTTGAATTTAGTGCCAATCAGGCACTTAAGTAGACAGCGGCGGGCCTTCCATAGGATTTAGGCTTTCGCCACCAGAAGGCTTGACCTTGGAGAGTTGTCGGCCAATCAGAGACCAACAGCTGCAGTACCACTGCGGAGGAGATGGCTGTTGCTGGAGATGACTGTCCTGGAGGCCGAAGATCGTCGCTGGACCCAGGCCTCAGGTAGGTCAAGACGGCAGGGGTCTCGTGGGATGCAGGTCACGAGGGAGGGGGGAGGGTGGTTGGCAGCAAGGGTGGGGGGTTGGTGCTCAGCTGGGAAGCCAACACGGTTTCTCTTGTTATGTTTCCCATACGGCGACAGGACAGCCCACTGCATGGGTAATTGCGGCTGCAGTGGGAAGAGGCCCTTAATTGGGGATTAATTACGCAGTTAAGGGCCTCAATTGGCAGCGGGGCCGGAAGGCCATTCACGGGCCTTCCCACCCCAGACTAAATTTCAACACGGGGGGACGGTGGTGGGAACCCCCGCCACCATCCCACCCGATTTTATGCTCTCCCCACCTCCAAACCCATGGGAGAGAGCATAAAATTCCATCCATGGTGTTTTGAATGGAAATTTGAGGCTATCTTATGGACAGCAATTGCAGGTTGTTCTAGTTTGTGACACCTCTATTCAATCTTAAGATACAAGGAGCTATAATAGAATTACAGAAAGTTACATCACAACCACAGCCCAACCAGCCCGTTAAGTCTGCTAGTATTTCCTCCACATGAGCTGCTTCGTCTAATACCACTCTTATATCGAAAGATTTACAGCACAGAAAGAGGCTATTTGGTTCACTGTGTCCATGCTGGCCGAGAAAGAACTATCCAGTCTAATCCCACCTTCCAGCTCTTGGTCCGTAGCCTTGTTGGTTACAGCACCTCAAGTGCATATCAAGTGTTTTTAAAATGCGTTTCTGCCTCTAGCACCCTTTCAGGCAGTGAGTTCCAGACACCCACCACCCTCTGGTTGAAAAATTACTCCTCAACTCCCCTCTAATCCTTCCACCAATTACTTTAAATCTTTGCCCCCTGGTTATTGACCTCTCTGCTAACAGAAATCAGCCCTTCCAATCCACTCTATCTAGGCCCCTCATATTTTTATACATCTCAATTAAATCTCCACTCAGCCTGCTCTGTTCCAAAGAAAACAACCCCAGCCTAACCAATCTTGCGTCATTGCTAAAATTCTCCAGTACTGGCAACATCCTCATAAATCTGTTCTATACCTTCCATCCTGTAATGTGGTAGCCTGAACAGTAAGCAATACTCTAGCTGCAGTCTAACTAGTGTTTTATATAATAAAAGCAAAATACTGCAGATGCTGGAAATCTGAAATATAAACAAGAAATGCTGGAAATACTCAGCAGATCTGGCAGCATCTGTGGAGAGAGAAGCAGAGTTAATGTTTCAGGTCAGTGACCCTTCATCAGAACCCTGTTAGTGTTTTATATAGTTCTAGCAAACCTCCCTGTTCTTATGCTCTGGGCCTCAGCCAATAAAGAAAAGTATCCTGTATGCCTTCTTGACCACTTTATCTACCTGTCCTACCTTCAGGGATCTGTGGACATGTACTCCAAGGTCCCTCTGTTCCTCTACACTTCTCAGTATCCTATCATTTATTTTGCATTCCCTTGCCTTGTTTATCTCCCCAAATGCATTACCTCATATTTCTCCAGATTGAATTCCGTTTGCCACTTTTCTGCCCACCTGACAGATTTCTATCTTCCTGCAATATACAGCTCTGTTCCTCACTGTCACCCAAACAGCCAATTTTCATATGATCTGCAAACTCCTTAATCATGCCCCCTAAATTTAAGTCTAAATCATTGATTTGAATGCAGTGAGGAGGGAGAAACTGCCGGATGCCATTTTCTCAGCTCAAAAGAAACAAGAAAGGTTCATTGATAGAATGAATAGAATCCATAAAAGTGTGACATGAAAGAGGCGCCCCCCTCGCGTCCCGTTCCCAGCTCACCCCCTCGCACCCCCTACCCCCCACCCCCTCGCACCCCCTTCCCAGCTTCCCCCTCGTATCATCTTCCCCTCACACCCCCTTCCCCTGCACCCCCTCCACTATCCCCCTTCAGCCCCCTTCCCAGCTCCCCTCACACCCCTTCCCCCCACCCCCCCCGCACCCCCTTCCCCCCACCTCCTCCCACCAGCATCCACCAATCCCTGAGCAGGGGCCCTAACAACCCACTGCCTTGTGGGTGTCTCAGGAGAGACCAAAGCTAAGGGAGTAAACCCTAACAGAAAATCCGGAGCGGAACCCCGAAGGCGGTCATGTGTTTCCTTTGGCATGTTTCCGGCAGTTCCTGCAGCCATACCAGTGCCAAACGTCATGCTCTGCACTCCTTTGGACCCCACCAGGAAGGCCGAGAGGGGGGTTTTGACGCTTGGGCAACTCACAACCTCCATACATCCCCCCCAGGCATGCGCCATGGAGAGGTCACTCCATAGGCGTCTCACAGCGACCAAAACAACACGGAAGGCAGCAGTTACGGGTTATAAGTCCAGCTCAATTGGCGTAGAGATTGGGCGCCACGGGTTGTCTTTGTCGGTGGGAGAGGTCATTGCATCTCACTGGACAGCTACCGCCTGTCTCAAACCGGTCAGTAAGGTTCTGTCCTGCCACGGTCCACCTGCTTCAGTGGGTGCTTGGAGCTCAGGGTCATTGCCCGACAAGTGGACTGTAACACCGCACCAAACAGCACGACAAAAAAAGGAAAGACGGTACCAGCCCTCCGTTTTGCAAGCTGGAACGTCAGAACTATGTGTCCTGGCCTGTTGGAAGATCTTACACAAATCAACGATTCTCGGAAGACCGCCATCATTAACAACGAGCTCAGTAGACTCAATGTAGACATTGCAGCACTTCAGGAGACACACCTCCCTGCGAGCGGATCTCAAAGAGAGCAAGACTACACCTTCTTCTGGCAGGGTAGGGATCCTGAAGAACCAAGACAGCATGGAGTGGGCTTCGCCATCAGAAACTCTTTGCTCAGCATGATAGAGCCACCTTCAAATGGCTCAGAATGCATACTGTCCATCCGACTGCTCACCGCCTCTGGTCCAGTACACCTACTCAGCATCTATGCTCCAACACTCTGCTCCCAACCTGAAGCTAAAGACCAGTTCTAGGAGGAACTCCATAATGTCATTAGTAGCATTCCCCATACCAAACATCTGTCCCTGCTGGGGGACTTTAATGCTAGGGTTGGGGCCGACCATGACTCATGGCCCTCCTGCCTTGGACGCTATGGCATTGGAAGGATGAATGAGAATGGACAGAGAATGCTTGAGTAATGTACCTATCACAACCTCTGCATCACCAACTCGTTCTTTCATACTAAACCCTGTCACCAGGTTTCTTGGAGACACTCAAGATCACGTCGTTGGCACCAGCTGGACCTCATCGTCACAAGGCGAGCCTCTTTAAACAGTGTTCAAATCACACGCAGCTTCCACAGTGCAGACTGTGACACCGACCACTCCCTGGTGTGCAGCAAGGTTAGACTCAAACCAAATAAGCTGCATCACTCCCAGCAGAAGGGCCACCCGCGCATCAACACTAGCAGAATTTCTTATCCACAGCTGTTATATAAGTTTCTAAATTCACTTGAAAAAGCCCTTCAAAACACTCCTACAGGGGATGCAGAGACCAAGTGGGCCCACATCAGAGATGCCATCTATGACTCAGCAATGACCGCCTATGGCAAACGTGCGAAGCAGAATGCAGACTGGTTTCAATCTCACTTTGAAGAGCTGGAACCTGTCACAGCCGTTAAGCGCACTGCACTGTTGAACTACAAGAAAGCCCCCAGCAAGTTAACATCCGTAGCACTTTAAAGCAGCCAGAAGCGCTGCACAAAGAACAGCCAGGCGCTGCGCAAATGACTGCTGGCAACACCTATGCAGTCATATTCATCTGGCCTCTGACAGCCGAAACATCAGAGGAATGTATGATGGCATTAAGAGAGCTTTTGGGCCAACCATCAGGAAGATCGCCCCCCTCAAATCTAAATCAGGGGACACAATCACTGACCAACGCAAGCAAGTGGAGCACGACCCAGAACTGTACTCCAGGGAAAATGTTGTCACTGAGACCGCCCTCAATGCAGCCCAGTCTCTGCCAGTCATGGATGAGCTGGACGTACAGCCAACAAAATCAGAACTCAGTGATGCCATTGATTCTCTAGCCAGCGGAAAAGCCCCTGGGAAGGACAGCATTACCCCTGAAATAATCAAGAGTGCCAAGCCTGCTATACTTTCAGCACTCTATGAATTGCTTTGCCTGTGCTGGAATGAGGGAGCAGTACCATAGGACATTCGCGATGCCAGTATCATCACCCTCTATAAGAACAAGGGTGACTGCAACAACTACCGTGGAATCTCCCTGCTCAGCATAGTGGGGAAAGTCTTCGCTCGAATTGCTTTAAACAGGCTCCAGAAGTTGGCTGAGTGTGTCTCCGCTTTTGAGCAGAGAGATCCACCCAATGGTGGATGGAGAACATGCTGTTCTCCCTTCGCCAGCTACAGGAGAAATGCTGCGACAACAGATGCTCCCCTACATTGCTTTTATTGATCTCACCAAAGCCTTTGACCTCGTCAGCAGACGTGGTCTCTTCAGACTACTAGCAAAGATCGGATGTCCACCAAAGCTACTAAGTATCATCACCTCATTCCGTGACAATATGAAAGGCACAATTCAGCATAGCGGCGCCTCATCAGACCCCTTTCCCATCCTGAGTGGCGTGAAACAGGGCTGTGTTCTCGCACCTACTCTGTTTGGGATCTTCTTCTCCTTGCTGCTCTCACATGCGTTCAAGTCTTCAGAAGAAGGAATTTTCCTCCAGATAAGATCAGGTGGCAGGTTGTTCAACCTTGCCCGTCTAAGAGCGAAGACCAAAGTACGGAAAGTCCTCATCAGGGAACTCCTCTTTGCTGACGATGCTGCATTAATATCCCACACAGAAGAGTGTCTGCAAAGACTCATCAACAGGATTGTGGCTGCCTGCAACGAATTTGGCCTAACCATCAGTTTCAAGAAAACGAACATCATGGGACAGGACGTCAGAAATGCTCCATCCATCAATATCGGCGACCACGCTCTGGAAGTAGTTCAAGAGTTCACCTACCTAGGCTCAACTATCACCAGTAACCTGTCTCTCGATGCAGAAATCAACAAGTGCGTGGGAAAGGCTTCCACTGCTATGTCCAGACTGGCCAAGAGAGTGTGGGAAAATGACGCACTGACACGGAACACAAAAGTCCGAGTGTATCAAGCCTGTTCCTCAGTACCTTGCTCTACGGCAGCGAGGCCTGGACAACATATGTCAGCCAAGAGCGACATCTCAATTCATTCCATCTTTGCTGCCTCCAGAGAATCCTTGGCATCAGGTGGCAGGACCGTATCTCCAACACAGAAGTCCTCGAGGCGGCCAACAGCCCCAGCATAGACACCCTACTGAGCCAGCGGCGCTTGAGATGGCTTGGCCATGTGAGCCGCATGGAAGATGGCAGGATCCCCAAGGACACATTGTACAGCGAGCTCATCACTGGTATCAGACCCACCAGCCGTCCATGTCTCCGCTTTAAAGACGTCTGCAAACGCGACATGAAGTCCTGTGACATTGATCACAAGTCATGGGAGTCAGTTGCCAGTGATCACCAGAGCTGGCGGGTAGCCATAAATTAGGGGCTAAAGTATGGTGAGTCGAAGAGACTTAGCAGTTGGCAGGAAAAAAGACAGAAGCGCAAGTGGAGAGCCAACTGTAGAACAGCCCCAACAACCAATTTTATCTGCAGCACCTGTGGAAGAGTCTGTCACTCTATAATTGGCCTTTATAGCCACACCAGGCGCTGCTTCACAAATCACTGACCACCTCCAGGCGCTTACCCATTGTCTCTTGAGACAAGGAGGCCAAAGAAGAAGAAGAAGACCACAATCAGCAAAGGACATAGTACTGAGCCCAGAGGAACCCCACTGGAAGCAGCCTTCCAGCCACAAAAACACCCGTTGACCAAAACCTTTCCCACTGAGCCAATTTTGAATCCAACTTGCCAGTTTCCCTTAGATCCCATGAGCTTTTAATTTACTGATCACTCAGCCATGTGGGACCTGGTCAAAGTCTTGCTAAAATCCTTGTAGAATACATCAAACACAGTACCCTTATTCCTCAAAATATTCAATCAAGTTATTCAGACTCGACCTTCCCTTAAAAAACTCTATGCTGAATGTCCTTGGTTTAGCTGTGCCTCTCTAAATGACAATTTACACCATCCCTGTTCACTCCCCATACTGTTTAATATTTATTTTTTTCAAACAACGATCCAATTCCCTTTTAAAAGGATTTGTGGAAGCTGTGTTGTGGCAGAGAATTCCATATTCTAACCACCCTCTGTATAAAGAATTGTTTTCTAACTTTGCTCTTAATTCTTTTTGAGATTATCTTAAATTCTTAGTATATCGCCAACCAGTGGAAACAAACAATCATTATGTACTTAATCATTATCATCATTTTCTTGAAAATCCCATGCCAAAGCTCCAGGTTTTCAAGTTTCTCTTCATGAGTGTAACCCTTCATCTCTGGTAACATCTGAATGAATCTGTGCTGCAGCCTTTTCTCTGCTTTTGCATTCTTCCTATACGGAGTATCCAAAATCTTGTACAGTAATCCAACTGCAGATTAACAATGGTCTTGTGCAAGTTAATATTACCATTTGTTACGTTTTTGGGTTTCTTTGCTCCCTTAATTTTTTTTTTTGGCTTCTGTATCTCAGACAACTGTTACAGGTGTTTCTTTTAGCTCCCTGGTGTTTTCACTTGCTTAGATAACTAGTTAAATTTGTCATAGGCGCAGGAAACAAACTAGAAAGTCTCTTCAATTAATGTATCTTGTGCATTTCCACGATCTTCAAATGGCAGCAGAAATGACACAGCAATAAAATTTAACTTAGGCTTGAACTGCTGTACAAATTTAAGAAACAGTAAAAGAACTATAAAATATTCGCAGTAGCACAACACATCTTTTACAGTAATTCTTAATATTTAGCCAGTTCCTCAAGTAATAAAGTAATAAATAGTTTGCAGTTGTTGCACTAAACTATTATATGTCATGTAACAGTTCTTTTGTACAGAAGGTGTCTGAGAGATAGAGAGACCTATCTGTCTTCAAAGGTTTCAGATAAATTTTCTGCTTTGAGTAAAACAGATGACTAAATACAAGAACAAAATACTGTGGATGCTGGAAATCAGAAATAAAAACAATAAATGCTGAAAATAACAGTTTAGGCAGCATCTTTGGAAAGAGAAAAACGGTTAACTTTTCAGGTTGATGACCTTTATCAGAACTGGCAAATGTTAAAAATGAAATCGCTTTTAAGCAAGAGGCAGGGAAAAGGGGAGAACAAAAGGGAAGGTCGTTGATGGGGGATGGAAAGTAGGAGCGATTAAATGGCGAATGGGATGATGGTACAAGGCAAAAGGGATTGGTAATGGGAGAAGTAAAGAAAGAAAAGATGGGTCTAGAGGAACTGTAAATGACAACAGCAGCATCATTGCCAGCATATGCTGTCTGAAAGAATGTGGCAGTGGTTATGATGAATTAATACCTTCATAGAAGAACCAAGACTGAGCAGACTCACAGAAAAAATCCTTTTTTAAAAAAAGGCTGCTAACCAAACACCTAATTGAACAAATTCCAGAGGACATTTGTAATTGAATTAAATGGTGTGGACACCCAGGCTGGAATTTTATGCTCCCCCGCAGGAGCAGTTTGGAAGCAGTGGGGGTCGTAAAATTGAGTAGGAAGGTGGGGGGGGGGGGGGGGGGGTGGTGCTGCTCCCTCCGCCCTTCCATCCCCACTGCAATTTTACGAGGGCAGCGAGAAATGGCCCACCAGTCCCAGACCAATTAAGGCCCTTAAGTAACCAATTAATTGCCTCTTGAGGGCCTACTCCTGCCGCCGCTGGTATTTTTCCAGTGGGAGACACAGGCCCCCCCCCAGGAGGTCGCCAGGTTTAACTGGGCGACCTCCTTGTGGACTGAGGTAGGCCCCACTGATCGGGCACCCTGTGCCCCACAGAGGGGCCCCCCTCCTACCGTCCAACAACCCCCCACTGAAACCCCCCCCCCCACCAAAATCGAACTCATTGCCTTGCCGGGGCCCAGCCAATTGTTCCCGGCAAGCCCCCACAAACTTATCCTTTTTCTGGGGCCGGTGTCCCTCTTGCTCCATTCCCTGGCTGCAGTCCCAGCAGTGGCCACCGCTTCCACTGGCCCGCTGATTGGCCAGCAGCTCTTGGAGGCGGGACTTCCTGCCTCAGAGGGGTGGAGTTCCATCCCGAGGCCAATTAAGAGCCTAGACCATGTAAAGCGTAGCGTGGCTCCCAGGCCGGCGGAGGTGGGCTTGCTCCTGACTTTTTGGCCGGTGGGCAGGGCCTCCCACCCAACATAAAATTCCAGTCCAAGTATCGATAAACTTATTCAAATCTCTAAGAGTTACATCACGTTTGGCTGGAACATAGTTTCTGGGAAGGCCTTTTTTACACCTAATGTATCACAGCAGGATTAAAGATACCAATACCATACTAAATCTTCAATAACACTGCACTATTTTCATCACACTACTATTCTCAGTATCCCAACCTGCAGACCACTACAAAATTCTATTCACATTCCCAGTGCCATAGTGGGTTTTACATAGTGAATGATTGAGCCATGCAGACCAGTCAATTCCTAGTTATGATCCTTGTCTGTGCTAAGTTGGCTGACCTCAGCAGAAGTTGTGGTGCAGGCACTACTATTGCCTTAACATACTGGGTCAGTACTGAAACTGTGCTTATCGAACTCACAAATAACATCCTATGTGTCTGTGGTAAACCATCCCTCTTCGTCCTTCTTGACATGTCTGCAACCTTTGATATGGTTGACCACACCATCCTCCTCCAAAGCCTCTCCTCTATCGTCCAGCTGGGTAGGACTGTACTCATCTGGTTCCATTCTTATCTATCCAGCTGCAGCCAGAGAATCACATGTGAAGACTTCTCTTACTGCACCCTTGCCGTTATCTCTGGAGTCCCCAAAGGATCTATCCTGTTTCTCATCTATAGGCTGCTCTTTGGTGATGTCATCCAATAACATTATGTCAGGTTTCGCATGTATGTGGAGGAAACTCAGCTCTACCTCACCATCACTTCTCTCAAGCCCTCCACTGTCTCTAAATTGTCAGACTGCTTGTCTGACATCCAGTACTGGATGAGCAGAAATTTCCTCCAACTACATGTTGGGAAGACTAAAGCCATTGTCTTCAGTCCCTTCCACAAATTCCATTCCCTAGCCACTGACTCCATCCCTCTCCTTAACAATTGTCTATCCCGAAACAAAACTCTTCATAATCTCGGTGTCATATTTGACCCAAGATAAGCTTCTGATCTTATATCTGCACCATCACCAAGACCACCTACTTCCACCTCCTTAACACCGCGCATCTCCATCCCTGCTTCACCTCATCAGCTACTGAAACTCTCATCTGTGGATTTGTTACTTGACTATTCCAATGCTGTCTTGGCTGGCTTCCCATCTTCCACCCTCCATAAACTTGAACTCATTGAAAATTCTACTACATGTATCCTAACTTGCACCAAGTCTCATTCACCCATCACCCCTGTACTCGCTGGCCTATATTGGCTCCTTGGTCAGGCAACGCCTCCTTTTTAAAATGATCATCTTTGTTTTCAAAGCCTTCACTAGCATTTCTTCCTTACCTAGCTCTGTAACCTTTTCCAGCCCTACGACCCTCTGAAATCTCTGCACTTCTCCAATTCTGGTTTCTTGTGCGACCCCAATTTTTATGGTTCCACCATTGGTGGCCATGCCAATGGCTGCCTGGGCCATACACACTGGAATTCCCTACCTAAACCTCTCCACCTCTCTAACTCTCCTCTTTTAAGACGCTCTTGGAAACCTAACTCTCTGACCAAGTTTTTGTTCACCTGTCCTAATATCTCCTTCTGTGGCTCTGTGTTTGCTGGCACTCCTGTGAAGTGACTTGGGACATTTTGCTACATTAAAGGTGCTATATATATGCAAGTTGTTGTTGTTATTGTCTCCATAACCACATCACTGGAGCAGCTAAAGAAAAAAGTGGAGACTTGAACTTGGGTTATAAAAAAAAGTATAAATTCCTATAAATGCAAGATATATGTTGATATTGAGAGATGAGCTGCTCATTGATTACAATTACTACTTACTAGTTATTACTGCTATTGTAAAATTTTGTTATTGGTAGGGTATATTAATAGTGGTAAGGTAGATTAGTTTTGCTAAGTGGACATCACAGGGAAACAGGGAGGTGATTGGCTGGGAGAGACTTCAGAACTACAAACAGTGTGAGAGGGGAGAGAGAGCAGTGAGGCACAGGGGGCTAGTCGGTGAATATTTGGTGGGTGTTTTCTTACTTTCTTTTCATTTTTCTGCTGATTTTTATTTTTTCTGGAACACTTAATTCTATCTACTAAGTAGAAGCTGAAAGAAGTCGGTAGGTGGTTACCTATTTGTTCATTTTATTTATAATCATTTTATTGTGTTTATTTAACTTCCAATTTTAGTGCAGTAAATAAATAATTCAAGGCATGGCAGGGCTGCTCACACTTATCGAATGCACATCCTGAGCCATGTGGGGACTCCAGGACCCTGCCCATGTCCTGGACAACTACTTTGTAGAAAGTGCCACCAAATGGAAACACTCGTGTGCCAAATCTTGGAACTCGAGGAGCAGCTGGAGTCACTGAGGTGCATTTGCGAGGATGAAGAGATACATGGATAGCACGTTTCAGGAGTTGGGCACCCACAGCTTAAGGGAGCACAGGCAGAGAGGGACTGGGTGGCTGCCAGACAGACAAGAAGGACAAGGCAGTTAGTACAGGAGAGCCCGGGGGCATCCCACTTTCTAACCGGTATTCAGTTCTGAGTTACAATGGGAGAGAGGGTTCCTCTGGAGAGTGCAGCAAAATTCATGACCGGAGCATCATGGGTGGCTGAGGTGTGCAGGGAGGGAGGAGAAAAGACAGGAGAGCAGTAGTGGTAGGGGATTCTATAGTTAGGGGAACAGGCAGGCATTTCTGTGGTCACAGACGTGATTCCAGGATGGTATCTTGCCTCCCTGGTGCAAGGGTCATGGATGTCACCAAGCGGCTACAGAGCATTCTGGAGGGCGAGGGTGCACAGCCAGAGGTCGTGGTCCACATTGGTACCGACGATATAGATAGAAAAAGGGATGAGGTCCTGCAGGCTGGATTTAGGAAAGAGACTGGCAAGCAGGACCCCAAAGGTAGGAATCTCTGGAATACTCACTCCCAAGGTCACGTGCTAGTGAGTATAGAAATAGGAGAATATACCAGATTAATGCATGACTGGAGAGATGGTGCAGGAGCGAGGGCTTCAGATTTCTGGGGCATTGGGACTGGTTCTGGGGAAGGTGGGACCTGTACAAGCTGGGCGGTCTACAGCTGAAAAGGACCGGGACAAATATCCTTGCGGGAAGGTTTGCTAGTGCTGTTGCGGATGGTTTAAATTAGATTGGCAAGGGGATGGGGACCTGAGGGCAGTTTCAGATAGGACAAATTCAGGGCAGGGAACAGGAGACAAAAATTAGCGAGTGACTCTGAAAGACAGAAGAAGCACAGATTAAAAAGTGTGCAGCACAGGAATTTGGCAGTGTTAAAAGGTATTTATTCAAATACAAGGAGTATAGCAAATAAAGCCGATGAGCTGAGGGCACAGATAGACACATGGCAGCATGATATCATTCCTATATTGAAAACTTGGCTTAAAGAGGGGCAAAATGGCAGCTCAACATCCCTGGATATAGAGTTTTCAGGCAGGATAGAGAGGGGGATACAAAAGGAGGGGGTGTAGCATTATTGGTTAAAGAGTCAATTACAGCTGTGAGGAGAGATGATATATTAAATGAATCATCAAATAAGGCTATATGGGTTGAGCTCAGAAATAAAAAAGGGGTCGCCACACTACTAGGAGTGTACTATTTTTTTCTTTGGCCTCCTTATCTCGAGAGACAATGGATACGCGCCTGGAGGTGGTCAGTGGTTTGTGAAGCAGCGCCTGGAGTGGCTATAAAGGCCAATTCTAGAGTGACAGGCTCTTCCACAGGTGCTGCAGAGAAATTTGTTTGTCGGGGCTGTTGCACAGTTGGCTCTCCCCTTGCGCCTCTGTCTTTTCTCCTGCCAACTACTAAGTCTCTTCGACTCGCCACATTTTAGCCCCGTCTTTATGGCTGCGCGCCAGCTCTGGCGAACGCTGGCAACTGACTCCCACGACTTGTGATCAATGTCACAGGATTTCATGTCGCGTTTGCAGACGTCTTTAAAGCGGAGACATGGACGGCCGGTGGGTCTGATACCAGTGGCGAGCTCGCTGTACAATGTGTCTTTGGGGATCCTGCCATCTTCCATGCGGCTCACATGGCCAAGCCATCTCAAGCGCCGCTGACTCAGTAGTGTGTACAAGCTGGGGATGTTGGCCGCCTCGAGGACCTCTGTGTTGGAGATACGGTCCTGCCACCTGATGCCAAGTATTCTCCGGAGGCAGCGAAGATGGAATGAATTGAGACGTCGCTCTTGGCTGACATACGTTGTCCAGGCCTCGCTGCCATAGAGCAAGGTACTGAGGACACAGGCTTGATACACTCGGACTTTTGTGTTCCGTGTCAGTGCGCCATTTTCCCACACTCTCTTGGCCAGTCTGAACATAGCAGTGGAAGCCTTTCCCATGCGCTTGGTGATTTCTGCATCTAGAGACAGGTTACTGGTGATAGTTGAGCCTAGGTAGGTGAACTATTGAACCACTTCCAGAGCGTGGTCACCAATATTGATGGATGGAGCATTTCTGACGTCCTGCCCCATGATGTTCGTTTTCTTGAGGCTGATGGTTAGGCCAAATTCATTGCAGGCAGCCGCAAACCTGTCGATGAGACTCTGCAGGCACTCTTCAGTGTGAGATGTTAAAGCAGCATCGTCAGCAAAGAGGAGTTCCCTGATGAGGACTTTCCGTACTTTGGACTTCGCTCTTAGACGGGCAAGGTTGAACAACCTGCCCCCTGATCTTGTGTGGAGGAAAATTCCTTCTTCAGAGGACTTGAACGCATGTGAAAGCAGCAGGGAGAAGAAAATCCCAAAAAGTGTGGGTGCGAGAACACAGCCCTGTTTCACGCCACTCAGGATAGGAAAGGGCTCTGATGAGGAGCCACCATGTTGAATTGTGCCTTTCATATTGTCATGGAATGAGGTGATGATACTTAGTAGCTTTGGTGGACATCCGATCTTTTCTAGTAGTCTGAAGAGACCACGTCTGCTGACGAGGTCAAAGGCTTT
Source organism: Heterodontus francisci (assembly GCF_036365525.1). NCBI lineage: Eukaryota > Metazoa > Chordata > Chondrichthyes > Heterodontiformes > Heterodontidae > Heterodontus > Heterodontus francisci. The sequence goes on from NC_090379.1 coordinate 61,747,805, forward strand.
GGTGAGATCAATGAAAGCAATGTAGAGGGGCATCTGTTGTTCACGGCATTTCTCCTGTATCTGATGAAGGGAGAACAGCATGTCAACGGTCGATCTCTCTGCACGAAAGCCACACTGTGCCTCAGGGTAGACGCGCTCGGCCAGCTTCTGGAGCCTGTTCAGAGCGACTCGAGCAAAGACTTTCCCCACTATGCTGAGCAGGGAGATTCCACGGTAGTTGTTGCAGTCACCGTGATCACCTTTGTTTTTATAGAGGGTGATGATACTGGCATCGCGCATGTCCTGGGGTACTGCTCCCTCATCCCAGCACAGGCAAAGCAGATCATGGAGTGCTGAGAGTATAGCAGGCTTGGCACTCTTGATTATTTCAGGGGTAATGCTGTCCTTCCCAGGGGCTTTTCCGCTGGCTAGAGAATCAATGGCATCACTGATTTCCCATTTGGTTGGCTGTATGTCCAGCTCATCCATGACTGGTAGAGGCTGGGCTGCATTGAGGGCAGTCTCAGTGACAGCATTCTCCCTGGAGTACAGTTCTAGGTAGTGCTCAACCCAGCGGTCCATTTGTTTGTGTTGGTCAGTGATTATGTCCCCTGATATAGATTTGAGGGGGGCGATCTTCTTGATGGTTGGCCCAAGAGCTCTCTTCATGCCATCATACATTCCTCTGATGTTTCCGGTGTCTGAGGCCAGCTGAATATGACTGCATAGGTGTTGCCAGTAGTCGTTTGCGCAGCGCCTGGCTGTTCTTTGTGCAGTGCTTCTGGCTGCTTTAAGTGCTGCGGATGTTAAATCGCTGGGGGCTTTCTTGTAGTTCAACAGTGCAATGCGCTTAGCGGCTGTGACAGGTTCCAGCTCTTCATTATGAGATTGAAACCAGTCTGCATTTCTCTTCGCACTTTTGCCGTAGGTGGTCATTGCTGACTCATAGATGGCGTCTCTGATGTGGGCCCACTTGGTCTCAGCATCCCCTGTGGGAGTGTTTTGAAGTGTGTACTATCGAACCCCAAATAGTGAGAGGGAGATAGAACAACAAATATGTAGGCAAATTTTTGAGTGCACAAACAATAGGGCAATAATAGTGGGGGATTTCAACTACCCTAATATCAACTGGGATACAAACAGTGTGAAAGGCACAGAGGGCACAAAATTCTTGAACTGCATTCAAGAGAACTTTTTTGGCCAGCATGTAACAAGCCCAATGAGAAGGGGTGCAATTCTAGATTTAGTCTTAGGAAATGAAGCTGGGCAAGTGGATGAAGTAGCAGTGGGTAACCATTTTGGAGACAGTGACCATAATACAGTTAGATTTAGCATTATTATGGAAAAGGACAAAGATAGAACAGGAGGAAAAATTCTAAATTGGGGCAAGGCAAATTTTACAAAGCTGAGAGGTGATCTGGTGAAAGTAGACTGGATACAGCGACTAGAAGGAAAATCAATGTCAAACCAGTGGGAGGCATTCAAAAGTGAGATTCTACGGGCACGGTGTTGACATGTCCCCCACAAAGAAAAAGGATGTTACTGCCAAATCTAGAGCCCTCTGGTTATCTAGAAGCATACAGGTTAAGATAAAGCAGAAAAAGAAAGCTTATGAGTCACAAAAAACTTAATACTTTGGAAAGCCTAGAGGAGTATAGAAAGTGCAAGGGTGAAGTAAAAAAGGAAATCAGAAAGCAAAGAGAGGACATGAAAAAAATATTGGCAGCTAATATCAAGAAAAACCCAAAGATGATTAAGAGCAAGGGACCCAACACTGAGCCCTGTGGAACGCCACTGGAAACCGCCTTCCATTTGCAAAAACATCCGTCAACCACTACTCTTTGTTCACTGTCACTGAGCCAACTGCTGTTCCCTTGCTTCCTTGCTGTTTGTGGTATGTATTCATGATTTGGACTTAACTGTGGGAGGCATGATTGGGAAATTTGCAGATGACACAAAAATTGGCCGTGTAGTTGATAGCGAAGAGGATAGATGTAGAATGTTATCAATGGTTTGGTTGAGTGGGCAGAAAAATGGCAAATGGAATTCAGTCCGGAGAAATGTGAGGTAATGCATTTGGGGAGGGCAAACAAAGCAAGGGACTACACAATAAATGGGAGGATATTGAGAGGGTTAGAGGAAGTGAGAAACCATGGCGTGCATGTCCACAGGGCCCTGAAGGTGACAAGACAGGTAGATAAAGTGGTGAAAAAAGCATATGGAATGCTTTCCTTTATTGGCTGAGGTATAGAATACAAAAGCAGGGATGTAATGCTGGAACTGTATGAAACGCTGGTTAGGCCACAGCTGGAGTATTACGTACAGTTCTGGTCACCACATTACAGGAAGGAGATAATTGCTCTGGAGAGAGTACAGAGGAGATTTACAAGAATGTTGCCATGGCTGGAAAGTTGTAGCTATGAGGAAAGATTGGATAGGCTAGGGTTGTTTTCCTTAGAACAGAGGAGGCTGAGGGTGACTTCATTGAGGTGTACAAAATTATGAGGTGCCTAGATAGAGTAGACAGGAAGGACCTGTTTCCCCTAGTGGAGAGGTCAATTACCATAGGGCACAGATTTAGGGTGATTGGTAGAAGGATTAGAGGGGCCATGAGGAAAATCCTTTTCACCCAGCGGGTGGTGGGTGTTTGGAATTCACTGCCCGGATCAGTGGTGGAGGCAGAAACCCTCAACTGATTTAAAAGGTACCTGGATCTGCACCTGAAGTGCTGTAACCTGCAAGGCTACAGACCAGGTGCTGGAAGGTGGGACAGGATTGGGCGGCTAGTTTTTTCAGCTAGCTCAGACACGATGGGCTGAATGGCCTCTTTCTGTGCTGTTATTTTTCTATGGTTCTTTGGTTGATGGTTTAGCAAATAAATGCACCATCTGTAGCACCTAGCCACACTGACAAAAATATATAATTTAAAGGTTGTTAAATCTGTTGGGGAAATGCACAATGCAATCGCCATTTCTAGTTGTGGTAAGCAACCCAAGTGGTACCATGGCACATATCTTATTCAAACAAATAAAGTGGAACTGCAGTGTGTTTAGGAGAGCCCTGTTGAGGCTGTGACCTCATTAAATATACTGGTAAAATGCTCCTAGTTCCGGCTAATGCTGTGCCATTGAAGGTCGTTCAGCTACCCTGCTGGTGAGCATCATTGAAGAGGCATTGAACTTTAGTCCTTGCATTAATAAGAAGGCTCCCTGTACATCCACTCAAAATTTATAAAGGGCATTGGAAGCAAATGAAGCTTTAAGTGAAGAATATTGGAGGATGCACATTGAAATGCCAAATGACATATTAATGGCAGATGTTTATGAGTAAGAAATTCTTGCATTGTTAATTTCTTTTGCACTTAAGAATTTTGTTGCAGATGAGTACATAGTAAATTGAACTACTGCAGTACAATATCAACTAAAATCTTTGGAAAAGAGACTTTTTTAGTTTTCATAGTTCAGGTCATTTGCCTGTAGCAGAAATTTGAGTATAGATTCACATTCAGAGAATTCATTTCGGTTTGCAATAACTCAAACTCCAGAACAAGCTGCTATTACATTTTTGCATGACATAATCTGTACTAAATGTGCAAGCTAACTGTAGAGCTTCCCATAAATACAGCAATACAGCTACAGTTGTGGATTCATCATAGCATACCTGTCGACTCAGAAAAGGAAACAAAACTGGATGATTACTTTTAAAAAATCCAAGGGGTATTGGGAGAAAGCAGGAAAATAAGCTTAGTTGAGAGAAAGAAAGAAACTGGGAGTGTCTAAAGGCAGCCCGTATGAGGGAACTAAATTCAGTACAGGTAAGAAGGGCCTTCTCCTGTGCAAAAAAATTATCTTAAGATGTCTTTGATTTAAAAAAAATTGGTTATATTTTACAAAAAAGAAACTGACCATAGTACTCTTGGCTTTTGGACTGGATAGTTACCATTATTGTGTACAATTATGTATTTATCAGCATTCTTTATTTCCTACTGGCAAATGCTTGTGCTTTTGTCTACCCATTAAGCACCGAATGAATGTTTGGAATCACCAAGACAGTATTTTGGACTGTTTTGAGGAGATTTAAGCTTTAAATGGCACACCTATGGTACAATGCAAAAATAACCAACCTTTGTAATCTTAGGGGTTAAAAAAAAACTAGTGTATGAAACACTGTAATTGTGCAGTATCTGCTGTAGACTTTTCGCTAAGTTTTTATAAATACTGTGCTGCCTGTAGAAGCTCGGGGTGGCAAAGCTACACAAAACACAATATAAAGACTGAAATTTTAACCAGTTAAAATCAATTGTGGTAGTAACCCATTGCCAGCCTGTAATTATATCTGCAATGCAGTCAGGATATTATTAGTTTGCAGTTACCACAGTGTCACTGTTGACAGTTCTATGGTTAATGGCGTTGACAGCTTTCAGGCAGCCATCTCCTGGCATAATGAAACACTTCATTTATTACTTTGTGCTGGACTATATTTAGGCATTAAAACAATTCTCTGCCTACATAGAAAACTAGAAAATGACCATTATGAAACATGATCTATTACTATTAGATAGCTGTGTTGCATTAAATGCAGTTAGTTATCATACAGAGCAGAGAATGTCAAATCATGTCCAAGAAAAAGCAGTTTTATAGTCATTGCAACATAATTAACTGTATTTGCACGAAGAAAAGCCCCTGCAGGCTGTTGTATCCCTTTTATGTGAAATCCCTTCTTCCATTGGCTTCTCTGTTGCAATAAGGTGCAAGCTTCAGTCAAGGGCTTTTTGTTCCAGTCTTGCTATAGGTGTGAGAGTGGATACTATAGTTTTAAATCAGGAGTGCAGGGCTTATTTTGACTGCATTACTTCATCCAATTGTTTTTCCACTCATTTTCTTCAACAACATTTATCAGTATTGCACTGAAATTTCACCTTATGCAAAAAATTGGTTTATCAGGTGGTCGGGAACAATCACGCCAATTTATATTAAGTGTAAATGAGTGAGAGCATTACAGAAGTTTATTTTTAGATATGAGTGAAAAATAAAAGTAGTTACATTATTGGTCAAGATTTAAAGGTCAGACTTCTCTTCAGCTGGGATCAATGTCTTTGCGGGAAGGTTAACTAGTATTGTGAGGGAGGGTTTAAATGAATTTGGCAGGAGGATGGGCACCAGAATGAAACATTTGAGAGGAGAAGCCAGGTGCACAGAGGACTGAGAGATATAAATAGCACTAGAGTAAAGAGTAGTTCAGAAATAGGAGGGATCAGACCATGGGCAAATGCAAGATAATCTAAGATGGGTTTGGAATGCATGTGTGTAAATTAAGGTTGGTGTGCTGCAGGTCCAAGTTGCCACATGGGACTATGATATCGTGGCAGTTAACAGAGACCTGGCTCAAAGAAGGGAAGGATTGGGCTGTTAATATTTCTGGCTACAACATATTGAGGAAAGATACGGAAGGGAAAAAAGGAGGGGGGGCGGTGGAAGTATTCATCAAATAAACTATTATAGCACTGGAGAGGGATGTAGTTGAGGGAACAGTAGCCTGGGGGGGATGTTACTGGACTAGTAATCCAGAGGCCCAGGCCAATGTTCTAGAGACATGAGGAGCTGGAGGAATTTAAATTCAATTAATTAATAAACCTGGAATAAAAAGCTAGTTTCAGTAATGGTGACCATGAAACTACTGGATTGAACTCATCTGCTTCACTAATGTCCTTCAGGGAAGGAAATCTGCCGTCCTTACCCAGTCCAGCCTACATGTGACTCCAGACCCACAGGTGGTTGTCTCTTAACTGTCCTCTGAAATGACCTATTAAGCCACTTAGTTGTATCAAACCACTACAGAAAAGTTGCATCAACACTGTGTCTACACCACGTGGACTGCAGCAGTTCAAGAAGGTGGCTCACCACCACCTTCTAAAGGGCAATTAGGGATGGGCAATAAATGCCAGCGACGCCCATAGTCCATGAGCAAATTTTTTTAAAGGGGTACAAAGATAGAGTCTATTTGGTTAGAATTAAGAAACAATAGACGAGCCATCTAGCTGCTGGGTGTATACTCTAGGCCACCAAATAGTGGGAAGGAGCTAGGGAAAGAAATTTGCAGATAAATTACAGAAAGATCCAAGACAATAGAGTAGTGATAAAGGGATTGCAATTATTCTGTAATAGACTGGGATAGTAACAATGTAAAGTGCAGAGAGGGAAAGGAATTGTTGAAATATGTACAGGAGAATTTTCTTGGTCGATGCATTTCTAGCCCAATGAGGAGGAAGCAGTGCTGGACCTAAGCAATGAAGTGTAGCAAATGAAGCACGTCTCATGAGGAAGCATTTGGAATGTAGGGATCATAATATCATCAAGTTTAGAATAATTACAGAAAAAGACGGGGAACAATCAAGTGTAAAAATACTTTATTGGAGGAGGGCTAATTTCAGTGAGTTAAAAAGGGATCTGGCCAAGGTTGATTGAAATCAAAAATTGGTAGGTAAAACAGTAATTGAACAATGAGAGGCCTTCAAAGAGGAGGTGGTTTGGATACAGAGTGGATATGTTCCCACGAGGGGGAAAGGAAGTTCATGCAAAGCTAGAGCTCCCTTGAGCTATAAGGAACCAAAATAAACACAGAAAGTACAGAGATCATCTAAAAAAAAGAAAATAAGAGTGGCAGTCAGACAGTGTAAGAACAGATTAGCAGCTAACATGCAAGGGAACTTAAAAACCTTTTATAAATATATAAATAGTAAAAGGGTGGTCAAAAGAAGCATGGTGACGATTAGGTACCAAAAGGTCATCTTGAGGAAGCAGAGGGCATGGCTGAAGTACAAAATGAGTATTGCATTTGTCTGCACTAGAAAAGAGTATGTTGCCAATGTAGCAGTAAAGAAGAATGTAGTAGCAACATTGGATAGGATAAAAATAGGTAAAGAGGAGGTACTTGAAAGGTTGGCAGTAATCAAAGTTAAAAAAGTCATCCATTCTGATGGGATGCATTGTGTGTTACTGAGAGAAATGAGGGTGGTAATTACAGAGGTTGTGGCCATAATCTTATAGTCCTCCTGATATATGAGGGTGATGCCCAAGGAATGGAGGATTGCAAATATTACACTCCATTCAAAACAGGAGAGTGGGATAAACCTGGCAACTACAGACCATTCAGCCCAATGTCGGTGGTGGGGAAACTTTATAGGGATTAATCTGGGACAAAATTAATTGGCATTTGGAAAAGTACGGGCTCATTATGAAAGTCAGCATGGATTACAGGCAAATCATACCTTACCTCCACTGTCACAGACTTCTCCATCACTATTCCGGAATGTGTCCTGTCCCAATGGCAGGACAGACCCACCAGAGGTGGTGACATAGTGGTATACAGTCAGGAAGGAGTGGTCCTAGGAGTTCTCAACAATGAGGCTAGACCCCATGAAGTCTCATGCATCAGGTTAAACATGGGCAAGGAAACCTCTTGCTGATTAACACTTACCACCCTCCCCAGCTGATGAAGCAATACTCCATGGGCTAAAATTTATGGTGCCACCGCCAGAATTGGCGGCCGACGTAAACAATGGAGGTCCACCTATGCGGGCCGCACATCGCGCGGAGCCGGCGCAATATTAAATGCAGTGGCTCATTTAAATGGCCAGGTCGGATCGCCACCCCCCCCCCCCCCCACCTCGATGACATGGAGCTACCTTTGTGTAGGCACTGATGCCATTTTTCAAGGGCTTTGAGCCCTATTGTTACATTTAAATATTTAAAGGAGAATTGATTTTATAAAATTAAATAAATTGATCTTACCCCTCTCCCACCCCTCTAAGCAACCATAGATTTAATTACCTGCCCTCTTCCCCCCTTGTGCACCTGACCTCCCCCCCCCCCCCCCACAAAGTTCATTAACTTTAAACTTTACCCCTTCGCACCATCCCCTACACCAATGAAAGCACTCTGACGCACTCTGACAAATGGGGATCCGAAGGCACGGGAGTGCTGGCCACTGGCACCAATATTGCTCCGGGACGGACAGCGGGAGAGAGAAGATGATTTATTCCTTCATTTAAATATTTAAATTTGGCAGCGGTGGGTGGGGGCGGGGGGGGTGCCACGAGGCCTCGCTGCCACCAGCAATATCGGGCTGGGCCTTCCCTGTGTCGAGACCCTAACGGGCCTCTGCTGGAGGCATTATCCACACCCCCCCCAACACCGCCATGGTCCCTGACATCGGGAGGTCTCTGAAATTGAGCCCCTTGTTCAACACCATTTGAAAGAAGCACTGAGGGTAGCAAGGGCGCAGAAATGTACTCTTGGTGGAGACTTCAGTGTCTATCACCAAGAGTGGCTTGGTAGCACTGCTACTGACCAAGCTGACCGAGTCCTGAAAGACGTATTTACCAGACTGGGCCGGTGGCAGGTAGTGGGAGAACCAATAAGAGGGAAAAACCTATTTGACCTTATCCTCACAAATCCACTTGTCACAGATGCCCCTGTCAATGACAGTATTGGTAAGAGTGACCATCACACAGTCCCCATGGAGAAAAGGTCACGTCTTCACACTGAGGATACCCTCAGAACAGATCTAGCAGCTCAAAACTGGGCATTCATGAGGCGCTGTGGGCCACCACCAGCAGCAAAATTGTACTCAAGCACGATCTGTAACCTCATGGCCCAGTGAATCCCCCACTCTACCATTACTATCAAGCCAAGGGATCAACCCTGGTTCAATGAGGAGTGCAGGAGAACATGCCAGGAACAGTAACCAGGTATACATAAAAATGAGGTGCTGCTCCTGGTGAAGCTACAACACAGGACTACATGTATGATAGACAGCGGAAGCAGCATGATACACCGAGCAAAGTGATCCCACAACCAGTAGATCAGATCAAAGCACTGCAGTCCAGCCATGTCCTGTTATGAATGGTGGTGGACAATTAAACAACTAACTGAAGGAGAAGACTCCACAAACATCCCCTTCCTCAATGATGAGGGAGCCCAGCACATCAGTGCAAAAAATAAGGCTGAAGCATTTGCAACCATTTTCAGCCAGAAGTGCCGAGTGGATAATCCATCTCAGCCTCCTCCTGAGGTCTCCACCACCATAGATGCCAGTTTTCAGCCAATTTGATTCACCCCACGTTATATCAAGAAATGGCTGAAGGCACTGGATACAGCAAAGGCTGTGGGCCCAGACGACATCCCAGCTGTAGTACTGGAGACTTGCGCTCCAGAACTAGCTGTGACCCTAGTCAAGCTGATCCAGTACAGCTACAACACTGACATCTACCTGACAATGTGGAAAATTGGCCAGGTGTGTCTTGTCCACAAAGTCTGGACAAATCCAATCTGGCCTATTACTGTGCTATCAGCCTCCTCTCAATCATCAGCAAAGTGACGCATGCTATCAAGCAGCACTTCCTCAGCAATAACCTGCACACCAATGCTCAGTTTGGGTTCTGCCAGGGCCACTTGGCTGCAGACCTCATTACCGTCTTGGTCCAAACATGGACAAAAGAGCTGATTTCCAAAGGTGAGGCAAGGGTGACTGCCCTTGACATCAGGGCAATATTTGACTGAGTGCGGCCCTAGCAAAATTGAAGTCAATGGGAATCAGGGAACATATTCCACTGATTGGAGTCATATCTAACACAAAGGAAGATGGTGGTGCTTGTTGAAGGCCAATCATCTCAGCCCCAGGACATTGCTGCAGGAGTTCCTCAGAGTAGTGTCCTAGGCCCAACCATCTTTTGGGCGGCACAGTGGCGCAGTGGTTAGCACCGCAGCCTCACAGCTCCAGGGACCCGGGTTCAATTCTGGGTACTGCCTGTGCGGAGTTTGCAAGTTCTCCCTGTGTCTGCGTGGGTTTTCGCCGGGTGCTCCGGTTTCCTCCCACCTCCAAAGACTTGCAGGTTGATAGGTAAATTGGCCATTGTAAATTGCCCCTAGTGTAAGTAGTTGGTAGGAGAATGGTGGGGATGTGGTAGAGAATATGGGGTTAATGTAGGATTAGTATAAATGGGTGGTTGTTGGTCGGCACAGACTCGGTGGGCCGAAGGGCCTGTTTCAGTGCTGTATTTCTAAATAAATAAAATAAAAAAAATAAAAAATCTTCAGCTGCTTCATCAATGGCCTTCCTTCCAACATAAGATTGGAAGTGGGGATGTTCACTGATGATTGCAGTGTTCAGTACTATTAGCAACTCCTCAGATACTGAAGCAGTCCGTGCCTGCATGCAGAAGACCTGGACAACATTCAGGCTTGGGCTGATAATTGGCAAGTAACATTCGCATCACACAAGTGCCACGCAATGACCATATCAAACAAGAGAGAGTCTAACCATCTCCCCTTGATGTTCAACGGCATTACCATTGCTGAATCCCCCACTATCAACATCCTGGGGGGGTTACCATTGACCAGAAACTTAACTGGACCAGCCATACAAATACTGTGGCTACAAGAGCAGGTCAGAGGCTGGGTATTCTGCAGTGCATAACTCACCTCGTGATTCCCCAAAGGCTGTCTGCCATCTACAAGGCAAAGTCAGGAATGTGATGCAATACACTCCATTGCCTAGATGAGTGCAGCTGCAACAATACTTAAGAAGCTCAACACCATCCAGGATAAAGCAGCCCACTTAATCGGTGGCCCATCTACCACCTTAAATATTCACTTCCTCCACCACTGGCTCACACTGGCAGCAGTGTGTACTATATACAAGATGCACTGCAGCAACCTGCCAAGCTTCCTTCGACAGTACCTTCCAAACCCGCGTTCACTTCCACCTAGAAAGAGAAGGACAGTAGACGCATGGGAACACCACCACCTGCATGATCCCCTCCAAACCACACACCCTTCTGACTTGGAACTATATCACCGTTCCTTCAATGTCACTGGGTCAAAAACCTGGAACTCTCTCCCTAACAGCACTGTGCGTGTACTTACACCACATGGACTGTCGCAGTTCAAAAAGGCAGTTCACCACCACCTGCTTGGCATTTAGGGATGGGCAACAAATGCTGGCATTGCCAGCAACACTCACATCCCATATGACCCCATAGCTTTGGCATCCTTCCTAAAATGTGTGGTGCACATAATTAAATATAAAACTACAGCTGGGGCCTAACTAGTGTTTTATAAGGGTTTATCTTTTGTACTCAATGTGCTAGAATTTGATTTGCGGCATTTTGTGGGTGCAGTGCTTGCAAATTGCAACCTACCTGGGCCTGTTGCCATGGAGTTAGGCACCATGAAAATTTTGTTCTGCCTCCTCATTTAAATGATTGTCGCATTGGTCTGAGTGGGACTACTGGCTGCCTGAGTGCCATGCAGGGAGCTGAGCAGCATTTGCAGGGAGCACATGGTGCAGAAGCCTGCTCCTCTTACAGGGAAGCTGCACTGAATCACAGCTTGCTGCTGCTGAATGTTATTGCTGCAATTGTAAACAAGGAAAATGGAGCACCAGGGCTGAGAGGGGGCTCCCAGGTCCATGGATGCAGCACTGGAAGCCTTAGTGGTAGAGGTAGATAGGAGAAGAGAGGCCATGTTTCCGCAGGGGGCCAGGAGGCCCTAAAAGATGCCCCTCAAAAGGGAATGAGAGCAGGTGGCCGACAGGACCTGGCAGCAGTGCCACAAGAAGTGTAATGACCTCATTCGGGTGGTCCAGGTCAGCGAATGCATCTCCACATGACATCTACTCACCTCTCACATTGCTCAATGCACCACAGCCCGATCACTCACCCATCAGCAGTTCCTAGGAGTTAGAACTCAGGTTTAACATTCAGATGCTCCATCTCATTCTCACACACCAACCAATACTGCCAGCCTCACACCCAGCTTCCACTGCTTCCACATAACTTCAGCTATTTAGCTGTGGCAGACACATCCCCCCAAAACAGTGCAACATAATTACTGACATTCTTCCCTCCCTCTTGCAGGACAAGGTGATCCAAAGCAGGAGGAAACAGAGCAGAACCAGTGAAGGACAAAGATGCTGCATCCCCTGAGCTCTATGGAAGAGCTGGTTTCCCACATCATGGGCCTATTTTGACAGAGTTTGTGGTATCCAGCATCGCTGAGAACACTGAGGATGGTGGTCTGTTACTGCTTTATGCCCTTTCTCAACTCCCAACTGACCCTTATCCTGCTATCTGGCTTGATGAGCAAACTGCCCATGATGTGATCATGGACCTCTTGCTTCCCACATCAACCCCCTTCCCTCATTTCAATCTTCCCCTCCCGATTTCCTGCTTTGAGAGACCCATAAACTAGCACCTGTCCAACCACAGCATACCCAGAAGGCAAAGCGAAAGCAACAGCAGAGCACTGATGAAGAGGCCCCAGTCACTCGCAGCCACCAGCTCAGGTACTGGCACTGCAGATACCTTTGAGGCAAGTATTGAGTTGTGATCTGCATGTGCTGAGTCAACAGCCAAGAGTGAGCTGCAGGCAGGCTAGGAGTTACCGGAGGGCGAGATCACAAACAAATTCTGCTACAGGGGACTCAGATGAGGACTTCAGTGGGGCGGCATACAGGAGAACGCTGATGCGGATGCACACCCAAGATGCTCGGTGCATTGGCAAGCCTGTCAGACAGTCTCCTGTCACTGTCAAGGAGAATGGAGGAGTCCGGCTCCAACTTGGCAGAGGGCATTGCACAGAGCTTGCACTTTCCGTAGCCTCTGCTCCATCTCCCTATTGTGTTGCAGACCCAGAGGCACTGCAACTGCAGCCGCCATATCTGTTGCAGCCTTTGTGTGGACAGGTGCCCTCTGCCTTCCCTGTGAGGATGCAGCAACACTCCCTGCCAAATCCAGAACTCAGCATAATACTTCCAAAAACACTCCACAGTATTTCGAGATTTTGCAACAGCAGAAATTATTCTAAATTACATTACGTGCAAATTGGGTACCTGATCTTTTAAATATCGCTATTGCTGAGCCCCTTTTGCAGCTGAACTTATGTTCTTTGATGAGCGACAAGCGAATACATTGAATGGACCTGCGAGGTCCAAGTTCGCAAACTGAGCATCAAATCAGCCGGTCAGGCTGAGTGACATCATGGCAGCACCAGTTGGGAGGCTTCCGGTGCACAAAGAAGACACCCACGTGAATGCCCTTCCCAGCATGGGTTTACCGCATGGGCATGCCAGAAGTAGCCGGAACCCAATTTGGTGGACCTCCAGCTTCCATAACGCTATTTCCAGTGGTGCTACAGATCTGAGTTTAGCATCCCATGTCTCTATTAATAAAGCCAAGGATCTCTTATATCTTTTTACCAGCCTTCTCAACTTGTTCTGTTTGTCTTCAATGATTTGTGTACACACAGCCCCAGGTCTCTCTCTTCCTGCACCCCCTTTAAAATTGGACCATTTAGTTTATCTTGTCCCTCTTCATTTTTCCTACCAAAATGTATTCACTTCACAATTCTCTACATTAAATTTCAACTCTCGTGTCTACCCATTTCACCAGTTTGTGTTCACCTGAAGTCAGTTGCTATCCGCCTCATTGTTTAATACATTTCTGAGTTTTGTGTCATCTGCAAGCTTTGAAATTAGGCCCAAGTCCAGGACATGAACATGTATATCAAAAAGAGCAATGGTCCTTTTACTAACCTCTGAGGAACACCAGTATATACTTCCTTCCAGTCTGATAAACAGCCATTCACCACTAATCTCTGCTTTCTGTTACCTAGCCAAGTTTGTATCCATGCTGCCACTATCCCTTTAATCCCATGGGCTTTCATTTTGCTTACAAGTCCATTATATGGTACTTTGCCAAATGCCTTTTGAAAGTCCATATATACAAAATCAACTACACTATCCTAATCAACCCTCTCCAGTACTTCGTTAAAGAACTCGTTTGAGTACTACTTACTTTATGTTTGTTGATGACAACACATTGAGATTACTAAGGGAAGTTGTATTTCCATATAAAATAGCTGGAGTAAGTGATTTAATACCTGTGCTATTGAGTAAAGTTTCCATGAAAAAGGCACAAATGAAACTTGGCATGGAGCATAATAAGGCAATTATTTTTTGGAAAGTCAGTGGATCTGCAGTTTGCCCAGTCAGGACATTATTATTTCCACTGAACAAAACCTGATGATTCTCCTCAGAGTGTTAGACAAGGATTAATTACATCAGATTATAAGAATCAGAGAGAAAAAAAGCAAATTGTCCTAAAGTTACATAGACAATTTGCTCACCCTGCTTGTCAATGGTTAAAAGTCCTGCTAAAAGTTGCAGGCGTGGTTGATGAAGCAGAGACGAGGCTACTGGAAAAGATTTGACGAGAAGTGTGAAATCTGTCAGATGTGTCGGAGGATGCTGCCATATCCTATTGTAAGCCTTCCATTGGCATGTGACTTAAATGAGGTAGTTGCCGTGGAACTAAAGGTATGGGACAAAGACAGAAATATTTTCATTCTACATTTTGTAGACCTGGTAACCAGATTTAGTTTTTCTATAATAATACTTAGTAAGGTTATTATAGACAAAATCTGGCAGAAATGGATAGGGAACAGACTTGGGGCACCAGTGAAGTTTCTGACTGATAATGGAGAGGAATTTGCAAATCACGAGTTCAGAGACATGTGTGGAAACATGAGCACCATGGTCCTAAATCCTGCAGTTGATGTCCTTTTATCAATGAACTCTGAAAGGAATCATGTGGTGATAAGTGAAATGCTGCATAAAATTTTAACTGATCAACCAGATTGCAAGTTGGCAACTGCCTAGGCATGGGCGGTTCATGCAAAAAAATTCACTCCAGTTGGGTGGAGGGTATAGTCCTTATCAATTAGTCTATGGGAGAAATCCCAAATTCCTTTCTGTGCTGTGCGATAGCCCTCCTATTCTAGAAGGTACTACAGTTAATTCCATTTGTTCCTGCACATTTGAATGCTTTACATGCAGTGTGATGGAAATCTGGAGAGCTCTGAGGCATTGCATAAGACCATCTGAGACAGAATTTAATTCAGGAGATTGGGTATATTATAAAAGAGAGGGTGACATGGAATGGAAAGGCTAAGTAAGGTAATAGGTTGTGATTGTAAGAACATGGCAATCAGCCTGTTAAGGTTCATTCATCATAATTAATCAGAATTAATTACAAAATCTCAGACTCTGAGCAGCTGATAAAAGTAAATGAGGCAGATTGTACCTCAAATGCTCATGTGATTTGTGTTGAAGGTCCTGAGAAACAGAATACCGTAGATCAAGGGCTGGATAGTGTTAATGTAAGTGATCATGACACACAGGGCAGAGCAATCACATCCAACGCCCGATTGCCCAGAGCGGGTACTTGGGTGACATATGTTCCAGAGGGGGCAAGTGAATGGAGGGATGTGACAATTTTGGGAATTGCAGGAAAGGCTACAGCAAGTTTAAATGTTGGTTGAATGTTCAGGATCATTGCGCAGAAGCATGAAGTCTCATGGCATCAGGTCAGACATGGGTAAGGAAACCTCCTGCTGGTTACCACCTACCACCCTCCCTCAGCCGATGAATCAGTACTCCTCCATACTGATCACCACTTGGAGGAAGCAGTGAGGGTGGCAAGGGCGCAGAATGTACTGTTGGTGGGGGACTTCAATGTCCATCACCTTGTGGCTCGGTAGCACCACTACTGACCGAGCTGGCCAAGTCCTAAAGGACATAGCTGCTAGACTGGGTATGCGGCAGGTGGTGAGGGAAACAACAAGAGGGAAAAACATACTTAACCTCGTCCTCACCAATCTGCCTGCCGCACATGCATCTGTCCATGACAGTATCGGTAGGAGTGACCACCGGACAGTCGCACAGTCCTTGTGGAGATGAAATCCCGCCTTCACATTGAGGATACCCTCCATCGTGTTGTGTGGCACCACCACCGTGCTAAATGGGATAGATTTCAAACAGATCTAGCAATGCAAAACTGGGCATCCATGAGGCGCTGTGGGCCATCAGCAGCAGCAGAATTGTACTCAACCACAATCTGTAACCTCATGGCCAGCATATTCCCCATTCTACTGTTACCATCAAGCCAGGAGACCAACCCTGGTTCAATGAAGAGTGCAGGAGGACATGCCAGGAGCAGCACCAGGCATACCTCAAAATGAGGTGTCAACCTGGTGAAGCTACAACACAGGACTATCTGCGTGCCAAACTGCGTAAGCAGCATGTGATAGACAATGCTAAGTGATCCCATAACCAACGGATCAGATCTAAGCACTGCAGTCCTGCCACATCCAGCCGTGAATGGTGGTGGACAATTAAACAACTAACTGGAGGAGGTGGCTCCACAAATATCCCCATCCTCAATGATAGGGGAGCTCAGCACAACAGTGCAAAAGATAAGGCTGAAGCATTTGCAACTATCTTCTGCCAGAAGTGCTGAGTTCATGATCCATCTCGGCCTCCTCCTGAAGTTCCCAGCATCACAGATGCCAGACTTCAGCCAATTCGATTCACTTCGCATGATATCAAGAAACGACTGAAGGCACTGGATACTGCAAAGGCTATGGGCCCAGACAATATTCTGGCAATAGTTGTAAAAAATGTGCTCCAGAACTTTCTGCACCCCTAGCCAAGCTGTTCCAGTACAGCTTCAACACTGGCATTTACCTGGCAATGTGGAAAATTGCCCAGGTTTATCCTGCACACAAAAACCAGGACAAGTCCAACCTGGCCAATTACCGCCCCATCAGCCTACTCTCAATCATCAGTAAAGTGATGGAAGGTATCATCGACAGTCCCATCAAGCGGCACTTGCTTAGCAATAACGTGCTCAGTGACGCTCAGTTTGGGTTCCGCCAGGGCCACTCAGCTCCTGACCTCATTACAGCCTTGGTTCAAACATGGACAAAAGAGCTGAACTCAAGAGGTGTGGTGAGAGTGACTGCATTGACATTAAGGCAGCATTTGACCGAGTATGGCATCAAGGAGCCCTAGCAAAACTGAAGTTAATGGGAATCAGGGGGAAAACTCTCCACAGGTTGGAGTCATACTAGCGCAAAGGAAGATGGTGTGATTGTTGGAGGTCAATCATCTCAGCTCCAGGACATCACTGCAGGAGTTCCTCAGGGTAGTGTCCTAGGCCCAACCATCTTCAGCTGCTTCATCAATGACCTTCCTTCAATTATACGGTCAGAAGTGGGGATGTTTGCTGATGATTGCACAATGTTCAGCACCATTCATGACTCCTCCGATACTGAAGTAGTCCGTGTAGAAATGCAGCAAGATCTGGACAATATCCAGGCTTGGGCTGATAAGTGGCAAGTAACATTTGCGCCACACAAATGCCAGGCAATGACCATCTCCAACAAGAGAGAATCTAACTATCTTCCCTTGACATTAATTGCATTACCATCGCTGAATCCCCCACTGTCAACATCCTAGGGACTACAATTGACCAGAAACTGAACTGGACCAGCCGCACACCATTCTGACTTGGAAGTATATCGCCGTTCCTTCATTGTCGCTGGATTAAAATCCCTTCCCAATAACACTGTGGGTGTACCTATCCCACATGGGCTGTAGCGGTTCAAGAAGGCAGCTCACCACCGCCTTCTCAAGGGCAATTAGGGATGAGCAATAAATGCTGGCCTAGCCAGCATCGCCCACATCCCAGGAATTAATAAAAAAAGTCAGTATCATATTGAATAAAGCAAAAATATACTATGTTCAAAATGCTGGTGAACCGATTATTTTGTACCTTTCCTAACAAACTTGGCACATGTTCATGCTCATAGAAATGCTAATTAAAATAAAACTACAAGCAAAATAGGAAGGTAGGCATTTAGTTTAGGAAAATATAGGACAAATGACTCAATCCACATTATGCCTGTAAAAAGGTATTCCACCTGTCCTGTACTGAAGTGTTGTTAAACAGCTTCCCCCAATCAGTTTGCTTAAGTTGGTTGCCCCCTCATTTCTTGAAATGATCCTTTTTGAAATATACACTTGGTTCCTTGGATCTTTATTATTTCTGAATCTTAGAACATCTTAATTGTAAGATTTCTGCAATGGCTGTCTGCTAGAGTGCCAAGATTTCCATTTTTTATAATTTGTCTGTGTTGTTTAAAATAGCAGGTTGAAATTAACAATACCTCTAATGACTTCTATTATGTCTGAGCTATGAAGCAGTCTTGCCTTAAAATTATTAGGTCTGACTCTAGACAATGTAGTTTTCCTAATTTATATTACGTTGATTGAAGTTTCCCATTAAAATGACTTTTTAGCACTTGATAGAGTAAGCGACCATTTTTGTGCTGATCTGGAGATCTAGATCATGGGCCTGGTCTTAGGTTAGATTTTTTCATGTTAGAGATGTCTACAAGGAGTTGCTAATTGTATATTTGTTTTAACCTCTCACTTGAATAACTTCTTTTACTTACCAAATGTCATATATGTCTACAGCATTTCCTATTTTGTTGCATTGTATCTTTTCTGATTTTTTCATTAGGGAACTGAAGAATGAAGGTGGATATGATTGAGGTTTTCAAATTAGTAAGGCTCAGGGATGTATGGAGCATGTTATAGAATTACATTGAAATTATAACATAAAATCATTTGGCCCACCACTTTATGTTGGTGTTTATCCTCCACACAGGCAGTAGTCCTGATCCCATCTGCCCACCATGTTTCTGTTCCCTTTAACCCCCATTCCTTCAACCAGGGCCTCCTCCTGAAGTTCCCAGCCTCACAGGTGCCAGACTTCAGCCAATTCGATTCACTCCGTGTGATATCAAGAATCGACTGAAGGCACTGGATACTGCAAAGGCTAAGGGCCCTGACAATATTCCAGCAATAGTACTGAAGACCTGTGCTCCAGAACTTGCCGTGCCCCTAGCCAAGCTGTTCCAGTACAGCTACAACACTGGCATCTACTCTGCAATGTGGAAAATTGCCCAGGTATTTCCTGTACACAAAAAGCAGGACAAGTCAAACCCGGCCAATTACCGCCCCATCAGCCTACTCTCAATCATCAGTAAAGTGATGGAAGGTGTCAGCAACAGTGCCATCAAGCGACACTTGCTTAGCAATAAGCTGCTCAGTGACGCTCAGTTTGGGTTCCGCCAGGGTCACTCAGCTCCTGACCTCATTACAGCCTTGGTTCACATATGGACAAAAGAGCTGAACTCAAGAGGTGAGGTGAGAGTGACTGCATTGACATCAAGGCAGCATTTGACCGAGTATGGCATCAAGGAGCCCTAGCAACACTGAGGTCAATGGGAATCAGGGGAAAAATCCTCCACTGGCTGGAGTCATACCTAGCGCAAAGGAAGATGGTTGTGGTTGTTGGAGGTCAATCATCTGAGCTCCAGGACATCACTGCAGGAGTTCCTCAGGATAGTGTCCTAGGCCAACCATCTTCAGCTGCTTCATCAATGACCTTCCTTCAATCATAAGGTCAGAAGTGGGGATGTTCGCAGATGATTGCACAATGTTCAGCACCATTCGTGACTCCTCAGATGCTGAAGCAGTCCGTGTAGAAATGCAGCAAGACTTGGACAATATCCAAGCTTGGGCTGATAAGTGGCAAGTAACATTCGCACCACACAAGTAACAGGCAATGACCATCTCCAACAAGAGAGAATCTAACCATCTCCCCTTGACATTCAATGGCATTACCATCGCTGAATCCCCCACTATCAACATCCTAGGGGCTACCATTGACCAGAAACTGAACTGGACCAGCCATATAAATACCGTGGCTACAAGAGCAGGTCAGAGGCTAGGAATCCTGCGGCGAGTAACTCACCTCCTGACTCCCCAAACCTGTCCACCATCTACAAGGCACAAGTCAGGAGTGTGATGGAATACTGTCCACTTGCCTGGATGGGTGCAGCTCCAACAACACTCAAGAAGCTTGACACCATCCAGGACAAAGCAGCCTGCTTGATTGGTACCCCATTCACTAACATTCACTCCCTCCACCACCGACGCACAGTGGCAGCAGTGTGTACCATCTACAAGATGCACCACAGCAACGCACCAAGGCTCCTTAGACAGCACCTTCCAAACCCGCGACCTCTACCAACTAGAAGGACAAGGGCAGCAAATGCATGGGAACACCACCACCTGCAAGTTCCCCTCCAAGCCACACACCATCCTGACGTGGAACTATATCGCCGTTCCTTCACTGTCGCTGGGTCAAAATCCTGGAGTTCCCTTCCTAACAGCACTGTGGGTGTACCTACCCCACATGGACTGCAGCGGTTCAAGAAGGCAGCTCACCATGACCTTCTCAAGGGCAATTATGGATGGGCAATAAATGCTGGCCTGGCCAGTGACGCCCGTATCCCATGAATGAATAAAAAAAAATTTATCTAATTTATTCTCTGCTTTAATTTCTAACTCCATTAATGCATTTCACAGCATCACAATACTCTACAAAAAGAAATGTTTCTCCTACTCTCTATCCTAAATCTCTTTCATATAATCTTATATCTGTCACCTTGTGTTGCACCTCTCAACCACTAAAAAGTCTGTTTATATCTACCCTGTCCTCTCCCTTCACAAATTTAAACATCTGTATCAAATAGTCCTGTAATCTCCTCTCCTCTGATGAAAGCAGTACAATTTAGATGCCTTTTTCATATTTGTATTTTGTCATACCAGACCGCATCCCGGTGAATCTATTTCATACCCTCCCTATTTACTCAATATGCTTCCTATAATGCGGAGCCCAGAGCAGCATGCAGTACTCCAATAGTTACCTTACTAAAATGTTGTATATTTGCTATTACTAATCTGTACCTCTTGCCATAAAACCCAGTGTTCCATTAACTTCTTTTAAATGTTCGTATCCACTTGAGATGCTGATTTTAATGACTTGTAACCTGAACTCACAAATCACTTTGTTCTTCCAGATTAACCCAGCCTTCCCCCATTCAAAGTATAATGTTAATCTTTTTTGCAAAATGTATCACGTCATCCTGAGTGACATTGAATGCCAACTGCTTTTTTTTTTGCCTAATCCAGCATTATATCAATACTCCTTGCAGCTTTCTTTTGTCCTCAGAATTATTTACCATACTTTCTGTTTTAGCAACACATGCAAATTTGGACAATAGTCCCTCAGAGCCTTTACACAAATTAATGATGTACACAATGAATAGAAGTATTCTCAGAACAAACAAAACCCCATGCATCACTATCCACTTCCAACCAGCCTGAGAAACTACCTTTAATTCCTACTCTCTGTTTCCTCCCTCTAACCATTTTTAAATAAATTTACTCTTCCTCTCCCAATTCTATAGTCCTTATTATTCACCAATAATCTTCTGTGTCAAACCTTATCAGTGGTTTTCTAAAAGTCCATGTAGACCACATCTACTCCATTTCCTCCATCAACCATATTTGTCACCTCCTGATTCTAGTTATTTTCATCATCTAGATATTTAGTAATTGCATCTTTAATTAAATATTCCAAAATTTTCCTGACCTCAGATGCTAAACTAACTGACCTGTAATTACCTGGGTTAGGTCTGTCTTCTGTTTTGAAAATTAGGATTAAACTCACAACTCTCTCACCCTCCAGCACATATCCATTATCAATATAATTTCTAGGACATCTCTTTCTTCATCCATGGAATGTGCTGAGAGGATGGAAGAACACATTTGTAGAGTCACTGTGAGGGATGGCTTTGACATGGCAATGAAATGAGAGTATCAGTGGTGGTTGATCAGATGGGAATGTGCCTTGAACGAGAGGAATGGGTGGAGCTTCCAGATATCTTGATCTGAGCAGAAGAAGGCTGGGGAAGTCAGAGTGAGAGGGTTGGCACTTGAATGTAGCATGCCACTCACCTTTCCTGCCTAGATGAGATCATTGAACCTCTTGCAGCATGGTATCCAGGAGCAAGGCACCACACTGCTGCTGCTTACCTCTTCTGCCACTTCCAGCCGTGCTGGTCTCCAAGACAGGCTTCTCCCTCTCATTCACTGGAAACAAAATCTCTCCAAGGATGCACCAGAGAACCATGGTGCAGCTCTCCCTCATAGAATGGTTACAGCACAGAAGGAAGCCATTCAGCCCATCGAGTCCATGCCGCTCTCTACAAGAGCAATTCAGCTTGTCCCACACGCGTGCCCTTTCCCCATAACCCAGCAATTTTTTTAATCTTAAGGTTCTTATCCAATTTCCTTTTGAAAGCCACAATTGAATCTGCCTCCACCACCCTCAGGCAGTGCATTCCAGATCCTAACCACTCACTGTAAAAAAAAAATTTCTCATGTCGTCTTTGGTTCTTTTGCTAATCACCTTAAATCTGTGTCCTCTGCTTCTTGACCCGTTCACCAAAGGGATCAGTTTCTCTGTCTAGATCCCTCATAATTTTGAACACCTCTATCAAATCTCCTCTCAACCTTCTCCAATCAATCCTCGTAACTGAAGTCCCTCATTTCTGGAACCATTCTCATAAATCTTTTCTGCACCCTCTCTAAAATCTTCACCTCCTTCCTTAAGTGCGGTGCCCAAAATTAACACTATACTCCAGTTGAGGCCGAACCAGTGTTTTATAAAGGTTTATCATAAACCCCTTGCTTTTGTACTTTATGCTTCCATTTATAAAGACCAGGATACATTTGCATTTTTAATCACCTCCTCACCCTGCCCTGATATCTTCAACGATTTGTACACATATACCCCAAGTCGTGCTGTTCCTGCACCCCCTTTAGAATTGTACCCATTAGTTTATATTGCCTGCCCTCATTCTTCCTACCAAAATTCAAATTTCTCTGCATTAAATTCCATCTTCCACATGTCTTCCCATTCCACCAGCCTGTCTCTTGAAGGCTCACACTATCCTCCTCAAGGTTCATAATACTTCTAAGTTTTGTGTCATCTGCAAATGTTGGAATTGTGCCCTGTACACTCAAATCTAAATCATTGATATATATCAAGAAAAGCAGTGGTCCTAATACTGATCCCTGAGGAACACCCACTGTATACCTTCCTCGTCTGAAAAACAACCATTTACCCCTACTCTCTGTTTCCTGTCACTCAGCCAACTTCATATCCATCCTTTTATTCTATGGGCCTCAATTTTGCCAACAAGGCGATTATGTTGCACTTTATCAAACGCCTTTTGGAAGTCCATCAATCACATTATCCTCATTGAGGCACCATCACTCAAGTAGCTGCCGTTCTGTTGACAGTTGTACAATGAATCTTCTCTAATCCTTGCAGGGTCCCTTTAAAGTAAAGCTTCAGCGGTCAGGTGCAGGTGCTCAACCACTCCCTCCCCCCACCAGCCTGCTTTAATTGGTTGGAAAACCCAGAAGTGGGATGCGAATGCGTGGCTCAGTTAAAACCCACTCCTTGAACTGCAGGTTCCTGACTTGTTGCCAGCCTCCACCACTGTAGGCGGGTCTGAACATTAAAATTCAGCCCTTTGCTTCTCTATTTGACATTTTTCATTACTCAGAACCAGACCTGGAAACATCTCTCCCCTTATAGACATCAGTCCTGCACACATTTTAAGAATTCCATTCAATTGTCTTCATTTGCTCCCTCCCTGTCCCAGTTAGAATGGGTAATTAGAAACTTCTTCAACAGCAGACAACAAGAAAGAGTGTAAGGACAGTCCTAGCAACCACCCGTCAGTTAGTTTAACATCAGTGATTGGTGAAGTTTTAGAAACAATAATCAGGAGAAAACATCAACAGACACTTGAAGAGATTTGGGCTAATTAAGGATAGCCAGCACGGATTTGTAAAAGGCAAATCATGCTTGACTAATCCAATTGAAATTTTTGATGAAGTCGCAGAGAAGGCTGATGAAGAGAATGAGGTGGATGTTGTTGTTGTGTATTGCTGTCACTGTGTTGTATGTTATTGGTAGCATAGTTATAGTGTTCTTCACAAAGGTTTCAGAGTCTTTGGATGGCTGAACCTCAACTCTTTATTTATATTTACATTATATTTACACTCTCCATTAGGATCTCGAGCTCAGACTTCTCTTGGTGCTTCTAGCTCTTTCCAAGCCTACTGCCATTGATTATTACCATGTCATCACTACGGTGGGAGGGGCTACTCTCGCTGTTTGAAACATTAACCCTTTCAGACCCTTATAACTACATCTCCCCCCAAGTTTTTGTCCATATATATATATTTTCTTAATTTGTTCATGGGATGCAGGCGCTGCTGGCTATGCCAGCATTTATTGCCCATCCCTAGTTGCCCTTGAGAAGGTCGTGGTGAGCTGCCTCCTTGAACTGCTGCAGTCCATGCGGGGTAGGTAAATCCAAGTGCTATTACGAAGGGTGTTCCAGGATTTCGACCCAGCGACAGTGAAGGAACGGCGATATAGTTCCAAGTCAGGATAGTGTGTGGCTTGGAGGGGAACTTTCAGTTGGTGGTGTTCCCATGCATCTGCTGCCCTTGTCCTTCTAGGTGGCAGAGGTTGCGGGTTTGTAAGATGCTGTCTAAGGAACCTTGGTGCATTGCTGCGTTGCATCTTGTAGATGATACACACTGCTGCCACTGTGTGTCGGTGGTGGAGGGAGTGACTGTTTGTGGATGGGGTGTCAGTCAAGTGGGCTGCTTGGTCCAAAAGTCTTCTGTAGGCATATAAATAGTAAAATGGATATACATTCATTTTGACTTTATATACTACCCCATCTCCCCCTAAGTCTCTGACTTCACAGATCAATCGGTCAGGAGGCTTCACAACTCTCCCTGATTGTGTTCTTGTTAGATTTGGAAGATCAGTAGTTTTCCTTGAAAGTCTTGCTTGACGGCTTGGATGGTCTTTACCAATGTTTGTAATATCCTGTTGTCTCTGGGTTTCTTGATCATCATCTGGTTACTCCAGATATATGACTGGTTGTTGTTTTTGAGGTATAGGGATAAGGTTTCTCCTATTTCGGCACCTCCAGGCGCGTATCCATTGTCTCTCGAGATAAGGAGGCCCAAAAGAATTTCGGCATATAGTACCCGCGGAAATGTGTGGTACATAAGATCGCGGATGAACTTCATCTCTCTAGATAACTCTAACTTCACGTCCTAGATATTGTATCCATACCTTCTCTGTATCCTTTAACCTTGGTAGGTTTCAGGTACGAAATCACTTATTATAATTGTGAGCTTGTTGGTACCTGTAAGACTTCTCTTTGTCTTGAACTTTTTTGTAGTCTTGTATGTCTATCCCCGGAAGTAGTTTTCTGGGTCGAATAGGAAGTTGAGTTTTTAGCTTCCTGTCCATCAACAGCTCTGATGATGAAAGTCCACATACCAATGGAGTAGATCAGTAATTCAACAACGATTTAATAGCTCGTACTCCTCTCTCTGCTTCACCAATCAATTGATGATAACGAGGGGAGCTTGTGAGATGTTGAAATCCCCACTTCCTTGCAAATTGTGTGAAGTATTCATTTGCAAACTGTTGTCCATCTGACACAACATCATCAGGAATACCATGCGTTGCAAAAATCTCCTGTGAAGCTCTATCAGATTCTTTTCACTTCAATCCATCATGAAAAATAATCGATCACTATAATGTAAGATTTTCCATTGTACATAAATAAATCCATTTTTAAAAAATTCATTTCATGGGATGTGGACATCGCTGGCCATCCCTAATTGCCCATGCGAAGGTGGTGGTGAGCTGCCTCTTGAACTGCTGCAGTCCAGCATTTCTAGACATTCCCATGGTCTGGTTGGAAATTGTGTAGTTATCAGAGGTTCCCTCTGGTCTGGTCTGTGTACCGCACGTCTCTGGCAATTCAAGATCATATTCTCAATATCTTTAGATATTCCAGACAGATGATTGAGCTCGTGCTCTGCATTTTGTAATTCCCATGGGGCCTTGATGAATTCTTGCCAAGATATCTGATCGAAGAGAAATCAGAATAACCAATCTGCCGTTGCACACCAGCAAATTGTCTACAATTTGTGAAGTGTCTCCTGAATTCGAAGAACATTTTCTTTACTTTCCCACTAGGACATTCCTGTGGTCAACCTTTCGTATAATACTGGCATATATGAATACATTCCTGATCCTGCTTTTGAGCATGATGAATTTCTTGAAGTTTCTGTGTACTTGCTGGCCATTGTGACTCTGTGTACTGTGAATATGATTCTAACTCTTCACTAAAGTTAACATCCTGTTGTGTTGGATGGCCAATGCATCAGCAGGAATTTGCATCTTCTCCTGAACATATACCACCTCGTAGGTATATCTCATCAACTTCAATCGGAATCTCTGAAGTCTCAGAGACATCCTTGCAGTTTCCTTTTCCGCCAGTAAGGAAACCAAGGGTTTGTGGTCTGTCTCAATAATTACTTTCAGGCCAATAATATAATCTGAAAATCTCTCGCAAGCCCATGTGACTGCGAGTGCTTCTTTTTCAATGATAGCATAGCTTGTCTCTGTCTCGGACAAAGCTCTGGATGCACAATAGATCGGTCTGTGACATCCATTTGGCTGTTCTTGAAGGAGGACTGCCCCCAACCCTGTAGACGAGGCCTCTGCTGCAATTATAGTTGGTAATGAGGGTTGTAATGTGTTAATATCTCTGGTGAAACTGGCATCTCCTTAATTCTTCGAAATGCCTGCTCTTGATGTAAGTTCCAACATCAGGCTTGATCTTTCTTCAAGAGTTGTCTTAATGATTCTGTTACCTGTGCCAATTTGGGTAAAATTTTGCCAATTGATTCACCATTCCTAGGAGTCTGGAGATGTTGGACTGAAGTTGGGATTGGGAATTCACTAATTGCTCTCGTCTTTTGCGGGTCTGCCATTATGCCCTTGCTACCCACAAGATGGCCCAAGAAACGAATAGACATTTGAGAATTCACACTTATCATTTAAGTATCAGCCCTTCTTCTTGAAGATGTGTATAACTGCTTTGACTCCCTGGTCATGTTCTTTGATGGATTCCACATAGACCAGGTTGTCTTCCATGTAACAAATCATCCCTTTTAGGCCTGCAGAATATTGGACATGGTTCTTTGGAAGATTTCAGGTCTGGATGTTATCCAAAATGGTAGAAGGTTGAAGCACAATCATCCGAAAGGAGTGATAAATGCCGTGAGTAATCTTGACTGCTCATTCAAAGGAATTTGCCAAAAGCCACTGTTCGTGTCGGGTTTAGTGAACATTATGCTTTTGGACAACTTTGTCAGACTATCATCTACTGGTGACATAGGATGAATTTCCCTTTTCACTGCTTTGTTAAGCTGCCATAAATCCATACAGATACGAAGAATGCCATTTGATTTCGGAACTGGAACAGTAGGCAACACCACTCTGTTGGTTTCATGACAGGAGAAATGACTCCCATTCTGGTCCTCTCTTCCAGCTGATTTTATACTTGGTTCATCAATGGGTGTGGTATCTTTCTGGGTGTAAAGATACATACCAGTCTAGCATCTTCTTTTAGTGTAATTCTATACTCTGTCTTCAGCTTTCCTAGAGCTGAAAACAGTTTGGGATAGTCTGCTGGAAAGCAACTGTTTGACTCTGGCTGGTTGACCTCATCCACCTTTTTGAGTGGATGCAGGTCTAAGCATGCTTTGCTGCTTAACGGGGAAAATTCTTAGTTTTTCAAAACGTATAGAGTTTCTATAATCTGTCGTCCTTTATATTGGAGATTTACTTGAAGCTTACCCTTCGCCTTCATTTGGATCCCTCCCGGACTATGCAACTGTGTGTCCACTGGTTGTAAGCAATGTCTCATCAACCATGGCTGTTTGTCTGACCGAACTGTGACACTTGCACCTGTGTCAATTTGAAATTCATAATATGTCCATTGACAAAGATGTCTGCTGTCCAAAATCCTTGATTGGAGTTGTTAATTGCCCCTAGGAAGTCTCCTGGTTTATCTTCGACTCGAGGTTTTTCCATGTCATTCACCACTCTATGGATGAAGGCTTTTTGTTTTGTAAATTTGAGAGAAGAGGTCTTGCTCTGGCACATCTTTCTGAAGTGGCCTGTCTATTTGTACTTAAAGCATTCCGCTTTATCAGCATGACACTGATCACGTCTGTGGGTCTTTCTTCTCCACAGTGCTGGCACGGTTTCCCATGTCTTGCACCCTCTCACCTGTGTGTACCTTCTTATCCAGGGGTTGCTTTTCCATCCTGGGCTTCAGAAACTGGACCGTCATCGGATTTTTTCTGATCCAGGGTCTCATCGGGCCGCAGAATGGTTCTGCTTTGTCTTTGGACTTCTGCCTGGTGCACCATCTGAATCACTTTCTCAAGTATGAGGTCATCTTTGGACTGCAAGAGGTGTGATAAGGATTCATCAGCTATTCCAACTATTATACGATCCCTGATCAACTCAGACTTTAGTTCTCTGTACTCACATCCGAGAGCCAATGATTAATGAAAGCATCCATGGATTTGCCTATTTTCTAGATCCTTTTATTAAACTTCACCCTTTCTAAGATCTTATTGCTTCTTAACTGAAAATATTTATCAAAAGCTTATAACACCTCATCAAATTTATCTGAAGCTTCATTGATGCCTTGCCTCATGATCACATCATCAGCTATTTCACCCATGGACTATAGTAAAGTATTTACTTGCTCCACTTCAGATTTGATATGTAACTGTGAAGCTATTCAAAATCTTAAAAATCCTTTTCTCCAGATTGACCAATTCTGTATCTGATTGGGCCCTTCTGATCTGTGGAAGCTTTCAGGCATTGTATATTTTGAATCCATCCTGTGCTAAACTCTTTAGGGTATTCCCTTCATATTTAAATTTTTTTAGTGGGCTTATTGAAGGTGTTCCTGCTCTTCTTGGAGGTTTCCCACTCTTTTCAGGAGTTTCCTGTGCTTTCTTGAGGTTTCCTGCTCTTTTAGGGTGTTCCCGCGCTATCCCTCCGCGGTGCGCTCGAGTAAAAGCCGCCGACTCCGGAATCACCCTCAAAAGGGATCAACTTTCTTTTTTTTCCATCTTCCCGTCTTGCCTTCCCAGTGCGCCGTTAAATAACGTGCACCTTTTATAAAAGGTTTCTCCCCGATCCCTGACTGTCGTTCGGTACTGTGACTTGCAGCCCGATCGCTGGACCCAGTTTGCTCTCACAGACCACCACGCTTCTGCAGTGCAGCGTGATTGCCTGCGCGGTTGACTCGCTGACTCACCGACTCTCCATGTCTTTTTGTTGTCTATGAAGCAGCTCTGGAGCTCTTCGCAGCCTCTCCACAAGATCTGCAGTCTTTTGGTGCTACTGTACCAGGTTAGGCTTCTCAAATCCTCTGCGTGTGTTCACCATTGCGATGTATGGCAGCCACTGTTTATCATGCTGTATGGCACCCACCGCCATTCACCATATTGTATATCGCTGTCACTATGTTTTTGGTAGCGTAGTTATAGTGTTCTTCACAAAGGTTTCAGAATCTTTGGATGCCTGAACCTTAACTCTATATTTACTTTCTATTTATACTCTCCATTCAGATCTCTAGTTAGCACCTCTCATGGTGCTTCTAGATCCTTCCAAGCCAACTGCCCATGTGACTAGTACCACATTACCACTACAGTGGGAGGGGTTACTCTCACTGTCTCAATCATTAACCCTTATACTACAGTTGTCTGTGTGGAGTTTAAAGTACCACATAAAGTACCACATAAAAGGCTGGTTAACAAAATTGAGGCTCATGGAATAGGAGAGTCAGTGTCCAATTGGAAAAAAAATTAGCTTAAGGACAGAAAACAGTGAGTCATGATAAATGGTTGTTTTTCAGACTGGAGGATGGTAGACAGTACTGTTCCCCAATGGTCAGTGCTAGGATCACTGCTTTTTTTGCTATGTATAAAGGACTTGCATCTTGGAATACAGAGTAAAATTTCAAAATTTGCCGATGGTAAAAACTTGGAGGAGTGGCAAACAGTGAGAATGATATGAATGGCCTACAACAGGACATAGATAGGTTAGTAGAATTGGCAGAGGTATACAGGATTATGACAGGCTTAGATAAGTTAGACAAGGAAAAACTGTTCCCATTAACTGATGGTACAGGGACTAGGGGACACAGATTGAAGGTTTTGGGCAAGAGATGCAGGGAGAATGTCAGGAAGAACTTTTTTACGCAGCGAGTGGTAATGACCTGGAAGTGAAGACAATCAATGACTTCAAAAGGAAATTGTTTGGGCACGTGAAGGAAATAAACGTGCAGGACTACGGAGATCAAATGGGGGGAGTGGGACTGACTGGATTGCTTCACAGAGAGCTGCCATGGACTTGATGAGCCGAATGGCCTCCTTCTATACCGTAAATGACTATGACTCAGTAATTTCATTATTACTACTCAATTCCATGATTTGTGTAAAGGTTTCTTCTTCCATTTCCATAAAAATATGGAGCCTGTAGTTTTAATTGTATATCAATTGTGTTTAACTATATGCAGGTGGAGGGCATTAATTGGGGTTTCACTTGAGCAGAGATAAAGAGATACCTACCGAAACTATAGGCGGAATTTAATGAGCCCCCGTGAGACGGGCTAAGAGCGGGGGGGTTGGGGGGGTGCAGAGCGCCTGTCGCCTTCCCATCGCACCACCATTACGTTGTGGGTGGAAAAGGCCGAAAACGGTCTTCCTGTCCAGAGGCCAATTGAAGCCCTTATGTGACCAATCACTAGCCACTTAAGGGCCTCTTCCCACCGCTGCTGGAATTAAACCAGTGACGGGGTGGCCTCTGCCAATCAGTGGTCCATGGTGGGCCCCCAGCGGCAAAGGCCAACCCTCTGTTAACATCCTCCTTGCCTTCAGCGCCCACACTCCCCCTCCCTGCCACCCACTTCACCATTGGCAGAGTCTGTCGGACTGGCCTTGACGACCCTGCCTCACTTACCTTTGGTCCGGGTCTCTAGTACTGGGCCTGGTCCCAGGTCTCCTGTAGTACTGGTGGTAGCCGCCACTACTGATGGCACTGCTGATACTACGGAGCTGCTGGCCCTCTGATTGGAGCTCTTGGAGGCGAAATTTCCCCCATCCTTAAAAGGACAGGAATCCTGGCACTGGGCAGTTAATTGCCTGAGTGCTGTTGAATCATGCTGGGGGGCTCTAAAAGGCCGAGACGGAATTCCTCCTGCCTCTTTGGCCCGCACCTGGACCCCCACTGGCTCGACTAAATTCAGCCCTGTGTGTGGTTTCAGTTCAGAGGTATATGCTTGTAATGTTTCACTCTGTAAATGAAAATAGACTGAGTAAAGATTGACTTCAGTATCATCCCTCACCAACTGGCTTTCTGAAATATAACATGTAGTACAGCCCTTTGTAGTGTAATAATCCCTTTATCTTTGATCTCTAACCCCACTGACTCAGTCTGAACCACTTTTTTAATGTACATCACCAAGGGGTGGAGTACATGTTGTTGAGAGGAGTGATGTATCATCCCTCCTTCTTTCTTACCTCAACTCTCCAACCCAAAACTATCAAAACTCAATATATTTATTTACAATCCATATTTGCACACTCAATGCACATTTGAATATATGAATATGATTCAGAAAGTTTGGTTGAAAATAACTCCTATAGCATTCAACCAATCTTTCTTTGGAACCCTGATATGATGAGTTTCAGTTTTCTACTCTATAATAATAGTGTAGTGTTCCTCAATGTGTGAGTCTGATTGTTACAACCAGGTGAGAAAGAGGTCTTGGGGTTCCCTTTCAGCCTTCACCTGGTCTTACTGTAACAGGGTTTAATTTTAAACACACCGTGTTTTTACCTCCTCCTGGGTGAATCCTTGTTCACCGCTTTCCAATTATAAGGCAAAGAAACCAGCATAAACAGGCTTTCTTAGGTTTAAAGAAGAAAAGTTGAAATTTATTAAACTTAAACTCTAATTTGGTATACACAACGTGCACATAATAGCATGTATATGTGATACACATATGCAAAAGACAGAAAGGAGCAGAAGAAAAATAACGTGGAAAGGTTTGAGACAATATCTGAAGAGTTGTTGTTACCATTCTTCGAGCTCACTGTAGAGTCCTTGATGATAGGTAGATCTTGCATTTCGTTGTGGCTCAGTATTCTTCTTAAAACTTTTTTTCACTGTAAGCGACTTTCCTCTGTTGGGGTTCATGTGTCTTCAGTGGGTTTTAGAGTTCCGTGAGAAAGAGATGGGAACAGACAGGGGAATGATCTTCTCGGTCCAGGAGCAAACAGCTTTCTGCCCAAACTGTTTGTAATAATTCAAAGAACTCAGGTTGCCCAGCAGGTTAGTCATGTGACTAGCTGGTTTGACCATGTCCGTTTGTGTATTCGGCCATCTTAGCTGTCAACCTGAAATGTACGCTCCCCCACCTTCAAAGTCTGGTGATCAAAAGTCCGTTATAGTTTGAATGTCAGGGAATGGCTGTTTTGTCCTTTCAAACACTGTCTGTTAATATGCAATTTTTTTTTCCAGCCAAGGTCTGTCAGTATTTGTAACAGGCCTTCTCTTCTTCCCAGCAACAATTTGAAATTTCATGTGCATGTGGTGAAATTAATATGCCTCAATCTCGGCAGGTGGGGGCCTGTATAACACTGATTATATACAATTTTCTTCCCAGCCTTTACATTTAACACAATTCACAATATTTCTAATGTCTAAAATCATTTAGGTGGTAATTTGAACATTTTCTAGAGATTAGGTGAGGTGTAAAACAAGCTTCCAATTCGCTATTTTTCATTCAGTGAGAAAAGTTAAAATTATTCCTAGTTGAAGTGTTTCCAGCACATTATTGTGTAAGTAGACTACAATGAGTGGTTATCACTAATTATAATCAGCAAAGCATATCAGAATTTTTTTGATTTTGTTCAATTAGATTGAATTTCCAGTCTCATCCATGACTAAATGCATGGTGTGGTACTGAGTCATTTGGACTTATCCAATATCCACAAATGTGCATTTTCTGGCATGCCATTGCATACTAAGTGGGCAACCTAGCTGATTTTTCCCCCTCTTGTCCAGCAAAGCTGTGCCTAACAGTGGTCTCCTCATTGTATCACAGACAAAGTTTGCTTTCTCAGCACAAACCTGGAACTTTCTTGGTGTGCAATCTAACAGGGTGATATATATATATTTCTTTTAGTATTCGTTTATGGGGATTGAATTCTCAACATTAAACAACGTTGGCACTTAGAAGAACAAATGTGAAAGCTCACACAGCTTCCCACAGTATGACACACTAGCTATCAGTTTATCTTTAAGGTTTTCCAATTTAAAATGTGATTTTTTGATATAGAAGCTGCCATATTATCACTGGGTAATATATTGAGACCCCTGCTCTGCATCTAGGTGCAGTTGGACTGTTATCTTCACTTTAGTGTAAAGGAGTCTTGTTGATGAAAACGTAGCAGTAAGTTCGAATGTTTGGTTCCAATCTGATACTGGGCTGTACTAAAGCAAAGCAATGTGAGACCCTCTCCAAGAGATTGTCTCACACTGGCTACACTACAGCTCCAGCCTGAATTGTGACAACTTGGTCTTTGATGTTCTAACTACTTGCAAACATGGTAAATGTTTCCTAGTACTGTCACCCATGAGCTTAGCAACCACTTTAGGAGTACAACTTAGTATCCAAACCATTCAGTACAGATGTTTTCTTGACATTCTCATTTATAAATTTTTCTTTACATTTCTAGGTGAGCCACGGATTGATGGTGGTGTTCCACAAGCTGCAGGTTTGATTATCAACAGTGCACATCCTATCACCGTACCAACCTCAGTTCATCCATCACCTCTAAAACCACAGCCTCAGGTGAAAAAGCCCAACATAGCAGTTGTGCACATGAAATCTGAAAAGAAGGACCCAATCAAGCTAACTGTACAGGTATAATGCTATCCAAGATAAATAGTGATTATGGCTCTGACATTTACTTGGGGGTGGGGCTGTGGGTGGGGGGATTTCCGGATGGGAAACGCAGAAGTACAGCTTTCCAGGGCGTACTGCGTAAATTAATTACAGGACTTGAGAGTAGGACCTGGTGCCATGAGTGAGGGATCAGGTACAGGGAATAGGAGAGCAGGTTGGGGGTGGGGAGGTGTGTGGGGTGCGCGAGTCAGGGATCAAGTGGGAGGATACCAGAACTGTTCACAGTAGCCGTGTAATCTATTCAAGTTTAACATAACTTCTCTACTTTTCAGTTCTATCCTAAGAATGATGATATGTTTTCTTTTTTTAATGGCCTTATTAACATGTGTTGCTACTTTAAGTGATTTGTGTATCTGTACCCCTAGATCCCTATGCTTCTCTACCGCATTTAGACACTTATTTTCCATGGTGTATGTGGCCTCCTTATTCTACCTACCAAAATGTACCACCTTATGCTTACCTATATTGAAGACTTTCTGTCAATTACACACTTATTCTGCAAGTTTATTAATGCCTTCCTGTATTTTGTCGTAATCCTCTTCTGTCTTAACTCCTCCCCCTAATTTGCTGTCATCCACAAATTTTGAAGCTTTAAGTGTGTATACTTCGTGAATTTAGCCCTTCCCATCTCCTTTTACCAGTAGCGTTTCCCGAGTCCCGGGAAATATGGCTTCCATGGGTTAAAAATAAAAATCCTGTTAAAATGGACACAGCTTCCTTAAAAGCTGCCTCCTGAGAATGGATTGGTTGTCCGACCTGTCTCCATGTAACTTTAATTGGTCAGGTTGGCGTCAGAGTTGAGATCTTTAAATTTTTTCCTTTCTACCTGCTCCCAACCCACCCGTCCTTGGGATCACAATTCCTCCCTCTATGTCAGTAGGACTAAAAAAAATCATTATGTCATCTATTCTGACTTCTTTTGAATTGGACACTTGTTCTTCAGTTCTGTGGTTTAGTAATGTTATACTAAATCAGTGAAGTTGGGAAGTACTGAATCAGATAACATTTAATTATTAATTGGCTTTGTGTCTGAGATTCTTTGTATCGTTACTTAATTCTATGAATTTTCAATCAGATGGTGATGCATGTTGATGCTGTTCCTCAAGCTGTTTTTATATGGAAGCATAAAAATGGATTTGGGAAAATCTGAACAAATGCTTATCACGTGAGCTTTCATTGCTTCCCTTCGGGTGTTTCATTTTCCACAGATGTTAACCTTTACAGGATAGCTGTAGCTTGGCTATGTAAAAATAAGATAACTGCAGCTTTGTTGTTTCGTCAGAATAATATGAACAAACAAATATTCTTTATTAATAAAGACAGAAAGTACTGGAAATACTCAGCAGGTCTGGCAGCATCTGTGGAAAGAGAAGCAGAGTTAACATTTCAGGTCTGTGACCTTTCATCAGAACTGGCAAAGGTTATAAATGTAATAATGTTCTTTATTTCTGTACATTTTCTTAACTTGACCTTATTAGATTTTTTCCCTTCTTTGATCATTCTCCACCTCCATATGTACCAATCCTCAACAGAATGAGATGGTAGACAGCCTTCTCTGAGGACTCTCTCAATGTTGAACTGTAGCCAGCTACTTGGAGGAGCTCAGAGCAACTTAATTCCCTTCTTCCTCCTTATGAAGGAGTGCCCAATTTCCTTCAGTGTTTATTCTTGGACAGTGTTATGAACAGGTAGTTAAACTTTTTTTTAAAAACCAATTCCTCTTTTTCCAACCACCTGTCCGTAAAAAGATTAGTGATTAAATTTTCCCTCCCTTAAACCCTGATAATAAATGGCCACAACAACACAGTTGTTAGAGTGAAATCAAAGAATTAGGGTTTATTTACACACTCTTAAACTCAGGAAGGGGTTTAACGTCGCCACGCACACTTACAAACATTCAGGGTAAGGTTAAAAGCATAAAAAGGCAAGAACATTTACCAATTAGAACTATAAACTAACATGAATTTCAGTTAAAACAAGTGTCCGTTTAAACCATCAAAAAAAGTCCAAAAATTGGAGATCACCGATTGGAAATGCCAAATTGGGGAGGAACTGTTGGAAATATCACTTTTCTTACAAATTTCTTCTTCTTTGCCAAAGGTAAATGGAGGTAGCTTAATTTGGCTGTTCACCTTTTTCTTAGATCGAGAAGAAGCTAGCAGAAAGCAGGTTTTCTTGATTTTTTTTGCAGCTTGTGTCTTTAATTTTATTTGCTGTTTGCAGTCTGTATCTTCTTCAATTTACTGGCTTCTTGTAGGCTGTGCCTTAGAGAGAGGTATACAGCTTCCAGCAGCTAGGCTAATCTGCACAAAGGTAGCTGTGGATTGAAGACAGGCTGTAGCCTCAAACTGTAACAGTTTCAAGTCCAGGCAGGTTGGATAGAGGTCTCCTGGGTCCTCAAACTAGTCTATTTCAAATTGCTGTCCCATGATCTCTCTCCTCCATTTTAACAAGTGGAACCCAGCTAAAACTTAACATGCTCTATAATAGTTGTGGTTGACATTAATACTCAAATGCACAAAACACAATTTACTGTGGGTTCTCATCTATTCGTGCACCCTGCATGCCACAGTAATTTCATGAGTGTAGCAATCTGTTGGTCTCCTGACCAGCATCTATATTGTACTTTGTACATACAATAACAGAATATAACCGTTAGTATTATTGTTTTTTTCTATTTTAGTTAGATTTACCATTTTTTGGTTCAGACTGTCGTCACTTTAATGCTTATACCATGAATGAAAATATTGGTAAATATACTATGCACTTGACAGAAAGTCACTAGGCTCATTAAATTGAGATCTGTAACCCTTAGTAAATATAGGAATTGTAACTTTTTTCTTTCAAATCCTGAATTTGTCGACACTGGCAAATGTCCATCACAGAACAAATTGACTAAAGTAAAATTAAACTGCCACATAAATGTTACAGTAACACTGTTCTTCCAGTTTGGTAGTGGTTCTCGTTATCTAGGACGGATATCTTGTTAATGGCATTACACTGAAAAACACAGGCTTACTCAAACCAATGACTTAAAATCCAAAAGACATTATAAATTGAGAAAACAAGCTGCCATTCGACCGTGCAGGGAAGTTAACAATAGGTTAACACAGAAATCCCAAGTACGCAGATGTTCTGACGAATTTAAACCCAGGACCTCATTATTCTATTCCAGAAAGTCAGTTGGTGAAGAATTGTACTGGCGCCCATCTTTACTCAGTCTTACAGTTATTTACAGAGTGATAGAGTGAAACATTACAAGCATGCATCTCCTAACTCAACCACACGCAGGTCAGCATTTTACCAGTATGCCGTGGGTCCCGATATGGGGATCAAATGCAGATCCCAAGCATGCGAGGGCGAATGGTAGGACCTCCATGGCAATTTTACTGGTGGCGGCCAATTATGAGGCTGCCACAGGGACTGCCGTCCTTCCTCTCTGAGCTGCCAGCCAAATCAGAGGCTGCAGCCAGGAAATGTCGGAAACAGCTGTGAAGTATCGTGGTAAGATCCCAGCGGCAGCGGGAAGAAGCCCTTAATTGGCCGGTAATAGGCCACGTTGGCCTCTGGGCGGGAAGGCCGTCATCGGCCTGTCCTACCCCTGGGAAAATTGCTTGGTGACAGGTGGCCTCCCCACCCTCCTCCCACAATCTGCCATCCATTGTGATACTGCGTGCCCACTGCCTCCGATCCCGTCTCAGGGGGCCACGTAAAATCCCAGCCATTATTTTCAACTCCATGACCCTGTCCGTCCATTGTGGGCATTAATATTGACTCCATTAATCTCAAATCCACCATGGCAAAGTATAAAATTGAATGAAATAAATTTAGTAATTAAGAGTGATGAAACAGGATCTAGCCAAAGTGGACTGGGAGCAGCTACTTATAGAAAAGTCTCCATCAGACCAGTGGGAGTCATTCAAAAAGGAAATAGTGAGAGTTCAGGGCCAACATATTCCCATAAAGGTGAAGGGCAGGACCAACAAGTCCAGGGAGCCTGGATTTCAAGAGATATAGACGATTGGAGATGGAAAAGAAAGGAGGCTTATGTCCGATTCAGAGGGCTGAAAACAGTGGAGGCCCGAGAGGAGTATAGAAAGTGTAGGGGGGTACTTAACAAAATTAATTAGGAGAGCAAAGAAGGGGCATGAAAAAACATTGGCAGGCAAGATAAAGGAAAATCCCAAGGCGTTTTATAAGTATATTAAGCGCAAGAGGATAACCAGCGAAACAGTAGGGCCGATTAGGAACCAAAGTGGCAATCTGTATGTGGAGCTGGAGGACGTAGGTGAGGTTTTAAATTATTTCTTTTCATTTTTGTTCACTATGGAGAAGGACAATGTAGGTGCAGAGACCGTGGAGGGGGATTATGATATACTTGAACAAATTAGCATTGAAAGGGAGGAGATATTAGCGGTTTTAGCGGGCTTAAAAGTGGATAGATCCCCAGGCCCAGATGAGATGTATTCCAGGCTGCTATGTGAGGCAAGGGAGGAGATTGCAGGGGCACTGACACAAATTTTCAAATCCTCTCTGGCCACAGGAGAGGTGCCAGAGGGCTGGAGGACAGCGAATGTGGTACCATTGTTCAAGAAGAGTAGCAGGGATAAACCAGGGAATTACAGGCCAGTGAGTCTAATATCAATGGTAGGGAAACTTTTGGAAAAAATTCTGAGGGATGGGATTAATCTCCACTTGGAGAGGCAGGGATTAATCAAGGGTAATTTTTTAAAAATTCATTCAAGGGATGTGGGCGTCACTGGCCCGGCCAGCAGTTATTGCCCATCCCTAATTGCCCTTGAGAAGGTGGTGGTGAGCTGCCTTCTTGAACTGCTGCAGTCCATGTGGGGTAGGTACACCCACAGTGCTGTTAGGAAGGGAGTTCCAGGATTTTGACCCAGTGACAGTGAAGGAACGGCGATATAGTTCCAAGTCAGGATGGTGTGTGACTTGGAGGGGAACTTGCAGGTGGTGGTGTTCCCATGTATTTGCTGCCCTTGTTGGTAGAGGTCGCGGTTTTGGAAGGTGCTGTCTAAGGAGCCTTGGTGCATTGCTACAGTGCATCTTGTAGATGGTATACACTGCTGCCACTGTGCATCGGTGGTGGAGGGAGTGAATGTTTGTGAATGGGGTGCCAGCAAAGCGAACTGCTTTGTCCGGATGGTGTTGAGCTTCTTGAGTGTTGTTGGAGCAGCACCCATCCAGGCAAGTGGAGAGTATTCCATCAC
Organism: Heterodontus francisci; assembly: GCF_036365525.1. Lineage (NCBI taxonomy): Eukaryota > Metazoa > Chordata > Chondrichthyes > Heterodontiformes > Heterodontidae > Heterodontus > Heterodontus francisci. The sequence continues at coordinate 61,786,791 of NC_090379.1, forward strand.
ACTCCTGACTTGTGCCTTGTAGAGGGTGGACAGGCTTTGGGGAGTCAGGAGGTGAGTTACTCGCCTCAGGATTCCCAGCCTCTGACCTGCTCTTGTAGCCACGGTATTTATATGGCTGGTCCAGTTCAGTTTCTGGTCAATGGTAGCCCCTAGGATGTTGATAGTGGGGGATTCAGCGGTGAATGTCAAGGGGAGATGGTTAGATTCTCTCTCGTTGGAGATGGTCATTGCCTGGCACTTGTGTGGCGCAAATGTTACTTGCCACTTATCAGCCCAAGCCTGGATATTTTCCAAGTCTTGCTGCATTTCTACTCGGACTGCTTCAGCATCTGAGGAGTTGAGAATGATGCTGAATATTGTGCAATCATCAGCGAACATCCCCTTATGATTGAAGGAAGGTCATTGATGAAGCAGCTGAAGATGGTTGGACCGAGGACACTACCCTGAGGAACTCCTGCAGTGATGTCCTGGAACTCAGATGATTGACCTCCAACAACCACAACCAACTTCCTTTGCACGAGGTATGACTCCAACCAGCGGAGAGTTTTCCCCCTGATTCCCATTGAGCTCAGTTTTGCTAGGGCTTCTTGATGCATTACTCGGTCAAATGCTGCCTTGATGTCAAGGGCAGTCACTCTCACCTCACCTCTTGAGTTCAGCTCTTTTGTTCATGTTTGAACCAAGGTTGTAATGAGGTCAGGAGCTGAGTGACCCTGGCGGAACCCAAACTGAGCGTCACTGAGCAGGTTATTGCTAAGCAAGTGCTGCTTGATGGCACAGTTGATGACACCTTCCATCACTTTACTGTTGATTGAGAGTAGACTGATGGGGCGGTAATTGGCCAGGTTGGACTTGTCCTGCTTTTTGTGTACAGGACATACCTGGGCAATTTTCCACATTGCAGGGTAGATGCCATTGTTGTAGTTGTACTGGTCCAGCTTGGTTAGGGGCACGGCAAGTTCTGGAGCACAGGTCTTCAGTACTATTGCCGGAATATTGTCTGGGCCCATAGCCTTTGCAGTGTCCAGTGCCATCAGTCGTTTCTTGATATCACGCTGAAAGAATCGAATTGGCTGAAGTCTGGCATCTGTGATGCTGGGAACTTCAGGAGGAGGCCGAGATGGATCATCAACCCGGCCGGCACTTCTAGCTGAAGATTGTTGCAAATGCTTCAGCCTTATCTTTCGCACTGATGTGCTGGGCTCCCCCATCATTGAGGATGGGGATATTTGTGGAGCCACCTCCTCCAGTTAGTTGTTTAATTGTCCACCACCATTCACGACTGGATGAGGCAGGACTGCAGTGCCTAGATCTGATCCATTGGTTATGGAATCGCTTAGCTCTCTCTATCACAGGCTGCTTACGCAGTTTGGCCTGCAGATAGTCCTGTGTTGTAGCTTCATCAGGTTGACACCTCATTTTGAGGTATGCCTGGTGCTGCTTTTAGCATGCCCTCTTGCACTCTTCATTGAACCAGGGTTGGTCTTCTGTCTTGATGGTAATGGTAGAGTGGGGGATATGCCGGGCCATGAGGTTACAGATTGTGGTTGAGTACAATTCTGTTGCTGCTGATGGCCCACAGCGCCTCATGGATGTCTAGTTTTGCATTGCCAGATCTGTTTGAAATCTATCCCATTTAGCATGGTGGTAGTGCCACACAACACGATGGAGGGCATCCTCAATGTGAAGGCGGGACTTTGTCTCCACAAGGACTGTGCGGTAGACACTCCTACCAATACTGTCTTGGACAGATGCATCTGCAGCAGGCAGGTTACTGAGGACGAGGTTAAGTATGTTTTTCCCTCTTGTTGGTTCCCCCACCACCTGCCGCATACCCAGTTTAGCAGCTATGTCCTTTAGGACCCGGCCAGCTCAGTCAGTAGTGGTGCTACCAAGCCACTCTTGGTGATGGACATTGAAGTCCCCCACCGAGAGTACATTCTGCGCCCTTGCCACCCTCGGTGCTTCCTCCAAGTGGTGTTCAACATGGAGGAGTACTGACTCATCAGCTGAGGGAGGGCGGTAGGTGGTAATCAGCAGGAGGTTTCCTTGTCCATGTTTGATCTGATGCCATGAGACTTCATGGGGTCCAGAGTCGATGTTCAGGACTCCCAGGGCAACTCCCTCCCAATTGTATACCACTGTGCCGCCACCTCTGCTGGGTCTATCCTGCCGGTGGGACAGGACATACCCGGGAATGGTGATGGTAGTGTCTGGGACATTGCCTGTCAGGTATGATTCCATGAGTATGACTATGTCAGGCTGTTGCTTGACTAGTCTGTGGGACAGCTCTCCCAACTTTGGCACAAGCCCCCAGATGTTAGTGAGGAGGACTTTGCAGGGTCGACAGGGCTGGGTTTGCCGTTGTCATTTCCGGTGCCTAGGTTGATGCCGAGTGGTCCGTCTGGTTTCATTCTTTTTTATTGACTTTGTAGCGGTTCGATACAACTGAGTGGCTTGCTAGGCCATTTCAGAGGGCATGTAAGAGTCAGTCACATGTAGGCCAGAGCAGGTAAGGACAGCAGATTTCCTTCTCTAAAGGACATTAGTGAACCAGAAGGGTTTTTACAACAATCGACAATGGTTTCATGGCTATCATTAGTCTAGCTTTTTAATTCCAGATTTATTATTTATTTTTTATTTATAGATACAGCACTGAAACAGGCCCTTCAGCCCACCGAGTCTGTGCCGACCAACAACCACCCATTTATACTAGCTCTACAGTAATCCCATATTCCCTACCACCTACCTACACTCGGGGCAATTTATAATGGCCAATTTACCTATCACCTGCAAGTCTTTGGCGGTGGGAGGAAACTAGTGCACCCGGCGAAAACCCACGCGGTCACAGGGAGAACTTGCAAACTCCGCACAGGCAGTTCCCAGAATTGAACCCGGGTCCCTGGAGCTGTGAGACTGCGGTGCTAACCACTGCGCCACTGTGCCGCCCCAAATTATTAATTGAATTCAAATTCCACATTCTGCTGTGGTGGGATTTGAACCCATGTCCCCAGAGCAATACCCTGGGTCTCTGGATTACTAGTCCAGTGACAATACCACAACGCCACCGCCTCCACTTTGTCAGGGGGTGATCATGTCCAACAAACTTGATTGAATTTTTCGAGGAGGTGACTCGGTGTGTAGGTGTGGGTAAAGCAGTTGATGTAGTTTACATGGACTTAGTAAGGCTTTTGATAAGGTCCCACATGGGAGGTTGGTCGAGAAGGTAAGAGCCCATGGGATCCAGGGAAATTTGGCAAATTGGATACAAAATTGGCTTAGTGGCAGGAGGCAGAGGGTGATGGTCGAGGATTGTTTTTGCGAGTGGAAGTCTGTGACCAGTGGTGTACCGCAGGGATTGGTGCTGGGACCCTTCCTGTTTCTAGTGGACATTAATTATTTAGACGTGAATATCAGAGGTATAATCAGTAAGTTCGCAGATGACATGAAAATTGGTGGTGTCGTAAATAGTGAGGAGGAAAGCCTAAGATTACAGAATGATATAGATGGGCTGGTAAAATGGGCAGAGCAGTGGCAAATGGAATTTAATCCCGAGAAGATGCATTTTGGGAGGACTAACAAGGCAAGGGAATATACAATGGATGGTAGGACCCTAGGAAGTACAGAGGGTCAGAGGGACCTTGCTGTACTTGTCCATAGATCACTGAAGGCATCAGCACAGGTAGATACGGTAGTTAGGAAGGCATATGGGATACTTGCCTTTATTAGCTGAGGCATAGAATATAAGAGCAGGGAGGTTATGATGGAGCTGTATAAAACGCTAGTTAGGCCACAGCTGGAGTACTGTGTATAGTTCTGGTCGCCACACTATAGGAAGGATGTGATTGCACTGGAGAGGGTGCATAGGAGATTCACCAGAATGTTGCCTGGGCTGGAGCATTTCAGCTATGAAGAGAGACTGGATAGGCTAAGGTTGTGTTCCTTAGAGCAGAGAAGGCTGAGGGGGGACCTGATTGAGGTATACAAAATTATGAGGGACATAGATGGGGTAGATAGGAAGAAACTTTTTCCCTTAGTGGAGGTGTCAGTAACCAGGGGGCATAGATTTAAGGTAAGGGGCAGGATGTTTAGAGAGGATTTGAGGAAAACCTTTATCAGCCAGAGGGTGGTTGAAATCTGGAACACACTGCCTGAAGGGGTGGTAGAGGCGGGAACCCTCACAACATTTAAGAAGTATTTAGATGAGCACTTGAAATGCCATAGCATACAAGGCTATGGGCCAAGTACTGGAAAATGGGATTAGAATAGATAGGTGCTTGATGGCCGGCAGGGGCACGATGGGCCGAAGGGCCTGTTTCTGTGCTGTATGACTGTATGACTATGAGCAGAGGAGAGCATTTTTTATAATATTCATTCAAGGAATTTGGGCATCGCTAACATTTATTGCCTATCCCTATTGCCCTTTTGCCACCTTCTTGAACTTTTGCAGTCCATGTGGTGTCGGGCCACCCACAGTGCTGTTAGGGAGGAAATTCCAGGCTCTTGATCCAGTGACGGTGAAGGAATGGCGATATATTTCCAACTCAGGATGGTGTGTGATTTGGAGGGGAGGGGAACTTGCAGGTGATGGTGTTCCCATGTGCCTGTTGAAGAAACCTTGGTGAGTTGCTGTGCTGCATCTTGTAGATGGTATACACTGCTGCCGTGGTATGACAGTAGTGGAAGGAGTGAATGTTTAACAGGTTGGATGTGTTACCACTTGAGTGTGCTGCTTTGTCCTGGATGGTGTCGAGCTTCTTGAGTGTTGTTGGAGCTGCACTCATCTAAGTAAGTCGGAGTATTTCAGCACTGTCCTGATTTGTGCCTTGTAGATGGGTAGATAGGCTTTGGGGAGTCAGGAGGTGAGTTAGTCACTGCAGAATTCCCAGCCTCTGACCTGCTCTTGTCGTCACAGTATTTATATGGCTGGTCCAGTTAAGTTTCTGGTTAGTGGTAACCCCAGGATGTTGTTGGTGGTGGATTCAGCGATGGTAATGCCGTTGAATGTCAGGGAGAGATAATTAGATTCTCTCTTGTTGGAGATGGTCATTGACTGGCACTTGTGTGATGCAAATGTTATATGCATGCTAGGGGAGAGTTCAAAGGAATTAGGAGAGAAGTCAAAATAAAGGTTAGGAAGGGAAAGAGGAACTATGAATTTAAATTATCAAGGAACATAAAACAAAATGTAAAATATTCTACAGGCACATAGACAAAAAAGGAAACTTTGGATGGGAATAGGGCCACAAAGGAACAGACAGGATAAAATAAGAAGCAGCATTTGCGAAATGGTAGAAATATGAATTAATTATTTTGTTCCAGTATTTACAAGGGAGATGATCATTTTGAAGTGATATCGGAAGAAGAGGTTTGAAATGATATAACCACATTTAATATAAACAAGGAGCAATATGAAATAAACTAATCAAATGCAACAAAGATAAAAACCCTGGTCCGGACAGATTGTATCCGCACATTTTAAAAGAATCTAGGGAAAAGGTCGCAGAAGTACTATTACACATATTTAATAATTGATTAGAAGAAGATGTAATTCCATCAGATTGGTGGATAGCTAACATTATACCTATTGTTACGACTAGGTGAGAAAGGTGTCTCGGGGTCCCTCTCAGCCTTCACTTCGTCTTACCGTAACAGGGTTTAATTTTTAAAACACCATGTTTTTAGCTCCTCCTTGGTGAATCCTTGTTCACCGCTTTCCAATTATCAGTCAAAGAAACAAGCACAAACAGGCTTTCTTAGGTTTCAAGAAAAAGGTTGAAATTTATTAAACTTGAACTTAAACTCTAATTCGGTTGACACCTACGGATACACAACACACCCATGCTAGCACGCATACACGATACATGCAAATAGAGACAGAAAAAGAGCAGAAGAAAAAATAAAGTGGAAAGGTTTGAGGCAATCTCTGAAGAGGGTTTTATGTTACGGATCTTCGAGTTCACTGTAGAGTCCTTGATTGTAGGTTGGTCTTGCTTTTCGTTGAGGCCCAGGATTCTTCTTAAACCTTGTTTGCTGTAGGAGACTTTTCTCTCTTGGGGCTCATGTGTCTTCAGTGGATTTGGAGTTCTGTGAGAAAGGGATGGGAGCAGACAGGAGAGGCTGTGGCGAACCAGCCAGGAGAGGTCTTTACAGTCTAGGGGTAAACAGCCTTCTGAGTTCAAACTGTTTGTACAATTCAGAAAACCCCAGGTTGCCAAGCAGGGTAGTCATGTGACTAGCTGTTCTGACCACGTCTTGGCTCTGTGGATTGTATCATCTTAGCAGGGCCTGGAATGCGCTTCCCTGCCTTCAATATCTGGTGCTCAAAGTCCATTGTGGGTTAAATGGATAAGGGGAGTAACCTCTCTTGTTCCGATTGGTATGTAAATGTCTTCCAGCCAAGTGTCTGGCAGCCCTTGTAATAGGCCTTTTCTTCTGAGCAACAATTTGAAATTTTCTGTCCATATGGCGAAATTAATATGCCTCATTCTTGGCAGGTGGAGGTCTAGCATGACACCTCCACACCCAGCAAAATGAAATGCTATTTGAGAAAAGTGTATTTAATTAAAAGGGTTCAGAGAAAATATAAGAAACAGAAAAAAACATGCATTTCTCTCACTCATTCACAAATCCTAAAAATTATTCAAATTGCCCTTTTTTTGGCCTCCCAATAAACATATGGTTCTTTGGGGAGGTTTTTCTTCAGTTTGCCCATTTCCATGGCTGCCTAGGGTCTTTGAGATGGTTAGGTTTAATTAGCCCTGAGTTGGAACTTTTTTTTCAGGAGAGTCAGTAGTGGGTGGGTCTATCCTGAACTCTCTTTCAGTGCTTTGCTGAGTCATGCAAAGGCTTTTGACTTCAGGTTCACTTTTTTCTGACTGTGGGGGAGGATTCTTTGCTAATCTCCCCTTTGTCCTCTGGGACACTCTTCCCTGCAGGTATTTGTGCAGACTCTACTGCATTCCCCTGTGCCACTTTACTAGGTTTCTGTGCCCCCTAGACGTCTTTATTTGTCTCTGCAGGTTCCAGTAACAGTTGTTCGTAGCTCTAGTGGGCGCTTCTAGTGTCTGCATTTACATAGGAGGATGTGGGGTCTAACTTTTCACATTGTTCGGGGTTGGCTGACAGGACAGTTGGGATTTTCTTCTGGGATTCCTCCTGGATTTCCTTTAATCTGCCCACCTGGTCACTCTTTCCCCTTCTCTTTCTAACCTGTTGCCAGCCTTGTGCCTGCCTGTCCCTTTTTGTTCTCGGCGGAGGTCCCTTACAGTTCACCAGCCCTCTGCTGGAGGGTCCTCCTAATACCGGTACAGGACTTAGGGGTGCAGGTTTCACTGTAGGTTGGGGTTTCCCCTCACCCTGGCACATGTGGCAACTCCTGCAGTATTTCACCACATCTTTGTAGAGTTTTGGCCAGTCAAACTGCTGTCTTATGCGGGTTTTGGTCTTTCATATACCGGCATGTACTGCCACTGTAGTCTCGTGCACCCTTCTTAATAGTTCTGTCCGGTATTTCTGCGGCAGCACTAACTGTGAATTACTGTCCACTTCTTGCTCTCAGATCTGTGAGGAGAACTCCATTTCCTCATCAGTACCTCATTCTTTAAGTAGTAGCAATCAGGGACTCCCTCTACTTCACTTTCAGACTGGGCAGCCTGAACCTCAGGTCGTCTTGCTGAACCTCAGCTGGGGAAAATTTATTTAATTCACTCCCTGGGTCTTCTAACTTCCCAAAGAAAGCCTTGGACAGACAGACCTCATGGCCATTTGCCTGCAGTGCCAATGCAGTCTCCTCTGGGGGAACTGGTTTGATCATGGCCTGATTCATTATACATTCAGGGAAACTGCAGGGGACCGTCTCCTGCCACTGCCCTGTCTCTCTGACCTCCTGCGGTCTTTCTTTCACTACTGGGGGGAGCTACCACCTTCACCCCCACCAGATTATTACCTAGGAGCAGGCCAACCCTGTCCACAGGCAAACTAGGGACAATCCCTGCTGTCACCGGTCCCGAAACTAGGTTGCACTCCAGGTGCACCGTGTGTACAGGTACAGGCATACACTGCCCTCCAATACCATTCACCAGCATTCTGGTGTTCACTGCACTGTCTAGAGGAAAGGTCAAGCCTTTTCCCAGTAAAAGGGATCTAGTGGCCCCTGTGTCCCTGAGAATTACTCTGGGCTTGTTTGCCCCACTCGAGGGGTAGTATGGGGTTACTTTCCCTTCGGACACAAAACCCTGATAACCTTCAGGAATCCTATATAATTTTCCTGCACTTGTAGTCGTATGCTTCTTGGGTCTCACTCTTACTGCAGTTAAAGCCACAGCTTGTTTTGTTGTGCTTTCCATCAGGTTCACTTCTTCACTGAGCGTGTGTGCCCTGATTACCCCTACAGGTTTTCCCTTTAGTTTCCATCACTGAGCGTTTAAATGTCCCGCTTTATTACAATGGAAGCACACAGGTCTCCGGGTCTCACTCTTGCTCACAGCACCTTCCTTTTTGGCTAGAGGTGGGCCCCCTGTGTCTCCTGCTTTCTTTTCTCTCCTAGGACTGCCTGGGCTCCTGTCACCTCCCACCCTTTCTTCTTTTTGGATTTTTGGGGGTGACTCGGAAAGGTTCTCCCCTGGGAAACCGACTTATAAATTAAAGCAAACTCATTGGCCAGAACAGCTGCTTGCTGGGCTCTCTGAACCCACTGCTCCGCTACATGGGTCTTTATGGAGAGTGGGAGAGAGTGTTTAAATTCCTCTACCAGAATTACTTCCCTGAGATTCTCATAGCTGAGATGTACTTTAAGAGCCTTGAGGCACTGGTCAAAAGCCAGCTGCTTACTTCTTTCAAACTCCAGATAAATTTGATTAGTTTGCTTCTTGAGGGTTCTAAACTTTTGGTGATAGACTTTGGGTCCTAATTTATATGCCCCGAGGATAGCATTTTTTGTCAGTTCATAATTTGATGAACTCTCATCTGGCAACAGGGAATAAACCTCATGGGCTTTTGCAGTTAGCTTGTTCTGTAATAAAAGAGGCCAGGTCTCAGCTGACCATTTTAGCTGCCTTGCCAGTTTCTCAAAAGACACAAAAATTTCTTCTACATCTTCCTCATTGAATTTTGGAATTAATTGAGCTAGTTTTAACAGTTCTGTACCCATCCCTGAATTACTCTCCTCCATATTGGCCGTGCTTTCAATGGGGTTACTCTGTCGCCCCCTAGTCAACTCAAGCTGATTTAGCTCTCTTTCTTCACATACTTTCTGAAAGGTTCTTTCTCTCTCTCTCTTCTGTCTCTTACTTTCTCTTTCTCCTCTCTTTTTTTTCACGTTCCTTCTGGAAGGCTCTTTCTTTCTCCCTCTCCTGCCTCTCTCTGTCTTACCTTTTCTTCAAATTCAAGTTTCCTCTGTTCTAATTGTATCTTTGCTAACAATACCCTGTCAGAGTCTGCTTCTAACCCTGTTTCTGCTTCTTCAGATTCAAGGGAAAAATGGTTAGCCACTGGTCTTTGGAGTTCAGGCTTTCTAGCCTTGGCACAGGCAGTGATCTCACATTTCTCAGCCATTTTCCTTAACTCCTCCATAGACAGTGCTTTTAACTTATCCCAAGTTACATCACCCTGGCTTGGGGAGCTACCTGCTTCAGTTGCAGACATGTTAGTATTCAAGCACACACACCTCAAGAAAACCTGTATTGAAATCTTACTCTTTTTTGATTGGGAACAATTTGGCTTCCCACTTCCAATTTCTCTCATTTGTCTGTGGATAAAATCCAGGACGGTAGCCCCCAAATTTCTGTTTTTAGCTCCCCCTTGGTGAATCCTTTTTCACCGCTTTCCAATTATAAGGCAAAGAAACCAGTACAAACAGGTTTTCTTAGGTTTAAAGAAAAAAGGTTGACATTTATTAAACTTGAACTCTAATTTGGTTGATGCCTACAGACACACGATGCACCCACGCTAGTATGCATACGCAATCCACACATGCAAATAGAGACAGAAAAGAACAGAAGACAAAATAAAGTGGAAAGGTTTGAGGTAACCTCTGAAGAGGGTTTTTGTTGCGGATCTTCGAGTTCACTGTAGAGTCCTTGATTGTAGGTAGGTCTTGCTTTTTGTTTGCTGTAGACGACTTTTCTCTCTTGGGGTTCATGTGTCTTCAGTGGATATGGAGTTCCGTGAGAAAGAGATGGGAGCAGACAGGAGAGGCTGTGGTGAGCCAGCCAGGAGAGGTCTTTACAGTCTAGGACTAAACAGCCTTCTGGGTTCAAACTGTTTGTACAATTCAGAAAACCCCAGGTTGTCAAGCAAGTTAGTCATGTGACTAGCTGTTCTGACCACGTCTTGGCTCTGTGGATTGTATCATCTTAGCAGGGCCTGGAATGTGCTTCCCTGCCTTCAATGTCTGGTGCTCAAAGTCCATTGTGGGTTAAATGGATAAGAGGAGTAACCTCTCTTGTCCCAATTGGTATGTAAATGTCTTCCAGCCAAGTGTTTGGCAGGCCTTCTCTTCTTCCCAGCAACAATTTGAAATTTTCTGTCCACATGGCGAAGTTAATATGCCTCATTCTTGGCAAGTGGGGGGTCCAGCATGACACTATATTTAAGAAGGGAAATAGAACATGTTCAGAGAACTATAGACCAGTCAACCTAACCTCTGAAAGATAATGGAATCCCTACAAAAGAGGAAAGTAGAAAAACATTTAGAAAACTAAATTATAATAATTAATAGTCTGCATGGATTTCAAAAGGGAAAGTCTTGCTTGACCAAGCTCATTGAATTCTTTGAAAAAGTAACAGAGAGTATACCAGAATAATGGTGTGGATCTAATATATCAAGATTTCCAACAGGCCTTCAATAACGTACCACATAATAGAATAATGAATACGGTCAGAAAATGCTGAGTCAGGGGACAAGTAGCAGAATGGATAACTAGCTGGGTACAAGACAGAAAGCTGAGAGTAGTGATAAAGTGTAGCTGTACAGAGTGCCTGAAGGAAGGAATTGGGATCCCATCCAGATCATGCCAAAATTACAGTTGCTCACAATTTATATTAATGCTTTAGACTTTGGAATCAACAGCACAATTTCTAAATTTGCAGACAACAACAGATTTGGGGGGTGGTGGCTAGTCAATACTGAACAGAACGGCAACAAATTACAAGAAGACATTCATAAACTTGCAGAATGGACATACAATTGGCAAATGAATTTCAACATGGATGAGTGTTAGGAATTACATTTTAGTAAGAAAAATAAGGAGGTCACATATGACTTGGAAAATAAAAGTCTAAATGGGGTAGAGGAGCAAAGAATTATGCAAGGACAAATACACAAATCGCTAAAACTAGTGACACAGGTTAATAAGACCATAAAAAAGCAAACTAAGCACTAGATTTATTTCTAGAGGAATAGAGTTGAAAAGTAAGAAAGCTGTGCTAAACTTGTATTGAGCCTTGTTTTGACCAGGCTTGGAGTGCTGTGTAAAGTTCTGGTCACCATATTATAAAAGGGATATAGAGTGCTGGAAAGGGTGAAAAAAGGATTAGCAATAACAATAACAGAATTGCAAGGTTATACCTTCAGGAAAGGATGAACATGCTAAATCTCTTTTCTCTTGAAAAGAGAAGGCTGAAACATGGCCTAGTAGATGTCTTCAAAATTATGAAAGTTTTTGAGAGTGTAGTCGCAGAGAGTTTTCCATTTGAGAAAAACTAGCGGCCATCAATATAATATAGTCACCATGAAATCAAATAAGGAATTCAAAAGAGACTTCTTTACCCCAGAGAGTGGTGAGAATGTGGAACTCGTAACAACAGGGGGTAGTTGAGATGGATTATATAGATGCATTTAAGGGGAAGCTATATAACCGTATGAGGGAGAAGCGAATAGAGGGTTACGCTGATAGAGCTAGATGAGCAAGGATGGGAGGAGGCTCCATTAGAGCATAAACGCTGGCTTGGACTGGTTGGGCTGAATGGCTTGTTTCTGTGCTGGGTATTCTATGTAATTCTATGTACAATTGTGGGCTCGCAACATAATAGATCATGATAGCTACAAAAGGCAGCTTTGCACATCTGTCTTGCCTGGTCTACATATAACTCCAGTCATTCATTATGTGGTTGGCTCTCAGTGCCCTTAGGCAACTGAGGATGGGAAATAAATAGTGCATTGCCAGTGTTGCCCACATCCCAAAAACAAATAAAAGGAAAACAGTTTTGTTGTTTAAACCTGCAATAGTCAGTTCGTGATTTTAGATCTAGTTATGATTCTGTAGTAATTCCGGACTTTTCCAACTGGTGAACAAATGCACTCCATGGTTATGAACTACAAATCAAGTTTATTAAGAAATAAAAGAAGCAGAAGCAAAGTGAAATAACAAAGATCAATCATTATTTAACATAAAAAGCCTTTTCAATCTAACATTGCGCATAACATAACTAGAACTCGCCGCTCACCATCTCTCCCCTGGTTTCCTGTCCTCGCAAACATCAGTCCCCAACACATTTGCCGTCAGACAAAAACCCACAAGCTGGTTGAAACCATCCGTGCTGCACCTCATTTACCACGCCATAATGACATGTTCAATCCATCTACTGCCCGCCTTCCATCTCGGTGCCCCATATGGAGCAACCTTCCTGAGCAAGATCTACCAGCAGACGTCCTTTGGGTCAAGGAATGGGAAACGCGGGAGGTCACTAAATAGTTCCTTGTGACAAACCCCAGCTGTCGAATGGCAGGCTTTGAACTACCACAGGTAGAGTGGTCCATGCTAAACAGGTTCAGGACAAGCCAGAGCCCTTGCGCAGCCAACCTCCACCACTGGGGTCTCAGTACAAAAAAAAAAGAAACACAAACAATGCTGCATATTACTGAGGAATGTCCCCTCTACAGACTAAGTGATGGATTAACCACCTTAAACTCAGCAAATGAGGAGGCTATCGTTTCCGGGGATAGGTTCCCGGGATTTGCATTCAATAAATAAATAATAAATATAACAAAACCTTCAGTAATTCTCGTAACTTGGAACACACATCTGTGAGAAAAATCTTATTTGTGAAATCAGAAATTCACAGACTATCATTTATCTTTCATTATTCTAATGCATAGTGAAATTTTTTTTGTCTTCAGGTACTTCCAAATGTGGATATTGATAGCCTTGCCAGTAACAGTCCAGCAGCAAGCCAGAGATCAATAAACCCGAAGCAGCAGCAGCAGATTATGCACCATCCTGCACAAACTCTGATACAGGTATCTTTGTTGTCATTATGTTTAAATGTTTTCCTTTCTGATTGAAGGAATAGTCCAGGCCACCTCGTGTAATGAGTGTGTCCTGTGGTTTTTCCTCTTGCCTTTTATAAATATTTCATTAGAATCCATATTTGGATGGCATTTCACTTAAGGTCACGAGCAATTACTGATAACATATGAAAGTTGCCTCTTGGCAGGCATGCTTAGGCCAAGCAGGAGGGGATGATGCCAAACTTCAGTGGCACTGGATGCAGGTGGTAAAAATGTAGCTTAAAGTTTTAGTAGAACTTTTCTTTGGTCTGTTCACCAAATCCATGAAACCCATCACCATACTTAAAAGAGCGCTTTACCAAACTATTTCTGTTTGCCCAATATAAACTACGCATGCACTTCCCATAGAGAGACACCCACTTATCAAAATCTAGAGAGCTTAGGTACAGGCTGTCAAACGCAAAGACATAGGACCCACCCTCACAACCCCCCCAAGTGTATTCTGGAATAATGCTGGAGTTTAACCAGTTAATCCTGCATTTTACAAGTATGCCCACAGGTCCCTGAAGGTGGCAGGACAGGTAGTTAAAGTGGTGAAGAAGGCATATGGAATGCTTTCATTATTGGCTGATGTATAGAATAAAAAAGCAGGGACGGAATGCTGGAACTGTATAAAAGGCTGGTTAGACCACAGCTGGAGTATTGCGTTCAGTTCTGGTCACCACATTACAGGAAGGACATAATTGCTCTGGAGAGAGTCCAGAAGAGATTTCCAAGGATGTTGCCAGGGCTTGAGAAGTGCAGTTGTGAGGAAAGATTGGATAGGGTTGTTTTCCTTAGAACAGAGGAGACTGAGGGGTGACTTAATTGAGGTGTACAAAATTATGAGCGGCCTAGATAGACTAGACAGGAAGGACCCATTTCCCCTAGCAGAGAGGTCGAATACCAGGGTGCACACATTTAAGGTGATTGGTAGAAGGATTTGAGGGGACATGAGGAAACACCTTTTCACCCAGAGAGTGGTGGGTGTCTGGAATTCTCTGCCTGGATCGGTGGTGGAGGCAGAAACCCTCAACTCATTTAAAATGTACCTGGACCTGCACCTGAAGTGCTGTAACCTGCAAGGCTACGGACCAGGTGCTGGAAGGTGGGATTAGAATGAGCAGCTAGTTTTTTCAGGTGGTGCAGACATGATGGGCTGAATGGCCTCTTTCTGTGCCATAACTTTTCTATGGTTCACAGATAGGCCTATCCTATTCATTGGGGCATTGTCTTGAAATTACCTGAATCCAAGTGGGACAAATCCCTCAGTGATAGATCTACATCTTCAAGCCCCATGAATGGGCCAGGTTAGATGATCAATCATTAGTCGTGATCTAGAGTCCTGCAGACCTACCTGGTTCTGGTATTGGATGAGCAAAGTTGCTAGTTGGTCATTAGACAACAGGGAAGTGCAGGTTTGAGCCATGAACTCTTCGCAAGCAGCATAGTGAGCAAAGAACCATTAAAATAAGTGAGTACATTTTCACCATCGTCAGGAACAAACAGCATACCCCAATGAATGGTGATTCTAGGAATGAGAGGTATGACGATTCAGCAGCAACTGCTTGCTGTTCTGCAGCCCAATTTTGTTCCACACAAACCATATGCATGTATGGTTTCATATCCACCCATCAGGTAATGCGTTCCATCAGTTGTCACATACAGCTTCTTCGTCAGTTGTGTGGTGGACAACTTTAGTGGGGTGGAAGAACTTACACAGGACAGTCATCTTGACATGCCAATCAACTTCATGCTGTAGATGTCCAAGTTCAATGTTGCAGGCGAGGCTTAATCATCACCAATTGTTTAACCCATGTCTTCAAGTGGTGGGGGCCTTAGTAAAGAATTGTGCCTTCCATGAAGTTAATTCCTCCTCCGGGATGCTGAATGAGTGATTGATGTAGGCCAGACCCCTCCTTCTCTATAGTTGTTATCCCTTTTTGCTACAAATCCACTTCATATTTTGCTCTACATGGGCTGGATTTAGTGTGCGTGTCATGGCTTCTGGCAGTGGACCCGGAAGTGGGCTCCATCGGCACATGTGTGGCTGGTCCACCGGAATCACATGGCAGGCAGCCATTTATAATAATGGAGGCTCGGGGCCTGGCCAATTGCATGATAGGGGCAAGATTTGAGGTGCTGAATGCCGCGTTGGATGACTCCGGAGCAGGGGCTGGCACCATATTTTAAAGCCCTGCCAGCCTTCCTTGTATTACAGCCTTTGAGTCATTTGCTCTTTATTGCTGAAACTGCTGTTGATGTGACTCCTGGAACCCTAACCCCCTGACAATGAAATTGCAGTATGGCTCAGGCAAGACACCAGATCGCCCCACGGTTTAGCGATGCCTCCCTTGAGATTCTTCTCCAGGCTGCAAGGGAAAGGCAGGAGGTCCTCTTCCCCAGCGATGACAAGAAGAGGTCCTCCTGCCTGACCAAGCAAACCTGGATGGTGATCGCAGAGGAGGTCAGCAACCGTAGGGTCATCCCCCAAACATGGGTCCAGTGCAGGAAGAGAGTCAACGGCCTCGTTCGGTCTGCCAAGGTGCGTGCTGCATAGACTTCTCCTTTTTGGGAATTGCATGTGACTACACAAGAGGCTGCGCGACATGGGTAGGGAGGCACCACAAAAGTGCGAGCAAAGTGGGTTAGGCCTCAACACATCCTGCTAGATGCATGACGGCATTTCGGCCAGAGGCTACCTTCTTTCACAGGACACTCCCATTGCCTCCCCTGTGTGCTGATGTAGGGAGGAGCCATGTAGAAAAGCCCTGCAGGGGGCGAGGGGCTGCCACCAGCAGGCCTGTCCTGTAGCTCTTCCTGCAAGGTATTACCATCTCCCTCTTTCCACTTGCAGGACAAGTAGGCCCATAATAACAGGGATACCTCACGGACTGGCAGAGGAATTGCAGACATATGGCCTTTCTCAGCAGCTGAGAATGAAGCACTGGAGTTGGCGGGGACCCAGGACGGACCCACAATCATGGATATTGAGACTGGAAGAGAGTGAGAATTGTCTTCCATCGTCATCCATTACACTCCTGGAGAGCCTTCTAATGCATGGATATCATGACAAGATCTGCAATATCTAACCCACACATGTTTACGTTCTGTCATGCAGGTTGGCATCCAGGAGACAAAATCGAAAGGGGGACAGCAGTCAACCTCTGAGGACGAGCAGTCAGAGGAGGCACCGTCCCGTGACTCTCCTGCACCTTCCACCAGCGCAGATACTTTCACCTCGGTGGTTTTGCACTTGGCTTTAGACTCAGGGTCATAAGCTGGTGAGAGCACCCGAGCAGCTGGATGAGGCCGAGACAGCCGAGAGCTCTGATAGTCCGAGGACTGTGGGTGGCCAGGCCCATGCTGAGCCCCAGGCTGATGACGAGCCTCTGGTGTTGACAGCACAGGGTATGCTGGAGATGCAGAGAGGTAAGGCAACGTATGCCGGAGATGCCAGAGGCCATGCGCAGCCATGAGTAGATGATGGAGGAACCCATCGATGCCTTGAGTGCTACCATATCTCAGGCATGTGAACGCATGGCTTCCTCCATCAAGAGGTTGGCAACCCTCATGGAGAGCCAGATCCCACAAATGCCCGCAGACCTGCACACCATCACCTTGGCCATGAGCTTGATGCAGCAGTGGCAAGGCGAGAGAAGGACAAGGCACACGGAGTCTTTTCCAGCTCCTTATCCTTCTCTGATGAGACGGGAGGTTCAAGTGAGACTTGAAAGGAGGAGGAGAGGCTGACCTCCACATCTGGGGGCTCCCCTTAGGGCGCTCTGAGTGTGGATAGTGGCTCCTCAACCCCTCCAACAGTGAGCCCAGCTCAAGTAGCTGCGACGCCTGAGGAGAGTCCTGCACCTGTGCAGGAAACCCTCAGGCAGCCGGGACCCTCCAGGCCTTGGGCACCCTGAGGATGGCTGCCGCAGTCATCACAGGCCAAGGGGCAGCTTGATCAATAGCCTGCCTCCAGCGCAGCAGCTAGCATAGAGGTCACACCACATGTGGAAAAACACCTAGATACACCTGGGGTTTCATGGATACTTGCAATTTTCTATTTGTACGCTGCGATATTTATTTGCTTTTGAAGTTAGCTTTCATTGTGGAAAATGATATTTCTTTATGCTTTATATGAGATGCTGACTTCACCCTTCCCTTTAGTGAGCTGCCAGTCTCCGCTCAGCCCTCCTTTGGTAAGTGCCTTTGATATGCCCGAGCACGTGTGTGATCTGGGTGCTAGGCATGAAACCCTAATAGAAAAGAGGCAATGGACTGAATGTTTTAAGCTAAGTTTTTATTGCTTTCACTCTGAGACAAGCATGGTGGCCAGAAGAGGATAAGTATAAGACTGACTCTTGCCTCCTGGTCTTCCCTCCATTGATGGCACTGCATCACACCACAGGAGTCCACAAAGACCGGTGAAACCCATGCCAGAGACAAAGTAGGCCTGGCATCTTTGCCTTTGCTACTCTTCTCGGCTTATGCGGTGATGGTCCTCAGTGGCAACCCTTACTAATAGCTGACCCTTTCACCCAGCTATCTGGCCACCCAACCCTTTCACCAAGCTGTATGGCCACCCAACCCTTTCACCAAGCTGTATGGCCACCCAACCCTTTCACCAAGCTGTATGGCCAGCTGTGCCGACTGTTAATCTGTTAATTGTATATCAATTGTTTGATTATGTGCAGGTGGAGGGTGTTAATTGGAGTCTTACTTGAGCACTTATAAACAGATACTTACTGAGATTTGGGGAGGGTTTGAGTGAGGAGCTATATGTTTGTAATCCTTTAACTCTGTACAATAAATGTGAAACTGAGGATAGATAGGCTCCAGCATTATCCTTCTTTAACAAGCTTTTTGGAGTTTACCATCAACCACCTGAAACCAAGCCCACCTGTGCAGAGCGCCCAGAACTGGCAGCCGACAATGGCCTCCGCTCTCCCCGTTTCCCATATCCAGTACTGTTCATGGCTGCGTTCCCGACACGGCACTGAGGCCTCGCCTTGGAGCCGCCAGCTTTCAATGGTCGGGGATCCGAAGGCACGTGAGGGCCTCCCATCATCAACTTAATTCCAAGCCCTGCATTGAATTGCAATCAGTTGCATGCAAATGTATTAAAATGAACTGTTCAACAATTCATATGGCAGTCCCGTCGCATCGGGGCAGCGACGCCTCCTTGGTGCTTTCCCACTGCTGGCGAAAACCAGAACCGACGTCACGCCCTTGGATTTCCGGGCAGACGCGCCCATTGCTATTCTATGATTTCCCACACCTCCATTCCCATTCCAAGCGGGCTCACTAAATTCTGCTCCATGTGGGCCACGGAAGCTCTTCTAGTTAATCGTTCTGAACCATGAAGCAAACTGTTTTAAGCCAGGCTTATACACCACAGAGGAGAGGTACAACACCTGCCACGTGTTAACCCAAATGCCCATCGAGCAGACCATTGTGGTTTTGAAGATGCAATTCAAGTGCCTAGATCAATCCTGTGGAGCCCTTCAGTATGACCTGTGTTTTGTTGTGGTGTGCTGTGCTCTGCACAACCTAGAGCTACAGAGGGGGGAGGCATTGAACAATGAGGATCTCGTGGATCATGATGCCTCCTGCGACGATGAAGATGTGGAGGAGGCTGCTGACCAGGCGATGCAAGATGAGGGACCCCTTGAACTACAGGCAAGGTGCAATGCAATGAGATACATGCAAGGGATGTTCAGGATATGCTAATTCATAGCCATTTCTTGTGACCCTTATGCCCTTTCAGAAACATTTTAGTAAAGTCTTACCTTTATGCAACCCTGCTGTCACCTCCTTCATTTTGCATTCCATCGCTCAGTGCCCAGGTGCACAGCACACGTTGGCAGTGCTGAGGAGCTGACTAACCGCGGCTTAGTCCATTGAAGGAGTAAGGCTGTAGATGAGATCTCAAAAGGCAGCAAGAATTGAAAGGCAAAGCAACACCAGTGTGTGAACCCTTTATTGAACACAACGAATAATGCAAGGCTTAACATCTACATATTCTATTTACACGTGAACCCCAAGTTCAGCTAGGTGCTCTTCCTAACTTTCTTATGATGACTCCTAAGTAGTGCTCCCCATGCGTTTGTAGCTGAGGTGGAGGGAGGCTGCTGATTGTACTTTTCTGTGGCTTGGGATGACCTTGACAGCCGGCCTATGGCTGCCTCAGGTTGGGAGGGCATGCTGAGCGGCTCCTGCACAGGAGCAGGATACTCCTCTGTCATCACGGCAGCTCGAGGTGCTGGATTCACTGGCAGAGGGACTGAGGAGCCACTGCCCCCACCAGGAGCATCCTAAGACGAGACCTCACATGCGGAAGGAAGCGGCTCCTCCTCTCCTTGTACCTCCCTGCTTATCTGAGAAGTGCAAGGAGCTGGTGGAGACTTCAGGTGCCTTGTCCCCCTCGCGCTTTGCCATGGACAAAGTGATGGCTGCAGGTCTGCTCACATCTCTCGCATCCACTGACTGGTCTGCTGGATTTGGCTGTCCATGAGGGTTGCCAATCCCTTGATGGAGGAAGCCAAACACACACCCATCAGAGATATGGTAGCACTCATGGCCTGGGTGGACTCTTCCATCGTCCGTGCATGAGTGCGCCTAGACTCTGGAAGCTCCGCCAGATGTTCCTTTACTTATTGCGGTAGCTGCAGCAGTTTCCATGTTGCCGATGGCCCCATCAGCCTGGGCTCAGCATCGGCCTGACCTCCCACAGTCCTTTGACTGTCAGTGGCCTCAGCTGTCACCGCCTCTGTCAGCTGCTAGGACGCGTCTGTGATGTGCTCACCAGGTTGTGACCCTGAATCTAATCGTGAACCCATCCCACCAACGTGAGTGTATCAGTGGTGGTGGAAGGTGTGGGGGAACGATGTGATGCTGTAACCTCTGAGGATTCCTCCTCCTCCTTAAAGGTGGCTGGTTGGCCCGGTCGCTTGAGCTTTACATTCTTTGACATGACCCTGACCGGCATGAATGAACACAAACATTGAAGGATTAAGGGCTTCCCATTTCCTCATCCTAACTATCCCTGCTGTGGACCTCTGTGTGTCCAGTGGTGGACATGTGCACTATGCCTTGTATGTAGCTGATGCCTCCTTGTGCCCCTACACTTGTTCACTTACCCTCTTGGGTTGGCACTCCTCCCTCACCAAAAGCAATAGTGCAGCTGCAGTGGTGCCTTGCCATTTCCAAGGCTTCCTCCTCTATGGGGGTCCAGATGAGCGAGTACGGCTACCCTCCACCAGCTTTAGCCATTTCCTTGCTGTTGTGTGCTGTCTTCTCCTGCAAGCACAAGAAAGAAGACTGTTAGTCTCCCCACGGAGAGAAGCACAGAGCCTATGCTGGTGGCAGCCCTGCAGTCCATGATAAGGGCACACCAATGCCTCCTGCATGCGGTCAACCTTGAGGGACCTGGTGGGGGTCAGCAGTGACAGACGGGCATGACTCATTGAGATGCAGCCATGATTCTGACAGGATATGCTTCTTCCTGACCCCTTTGTCGCGACTGTGTGGTCACTCACTCTCTACCAAACACACCCTCTCGTGTTGCCACATGCAAGCTTCAACAGGAAAAGGGGTATGGAGTATTCATCATGGCGGACGGAAGGAGGTCATTCACCAGCTTGCAGTACTGGATCCAGGTTCTCTGGATGACCCTATGGCTGCCGACCTCCTCTGCAATCTCCGTCCAGGCTTGCTTGGTCACGCGGGCCGATCTCTTCCCATCCTTGGGGAAAAGGAGCTCCCACCTTGCCTTTGCAGCCTGCTGGAGAACCTGCAGGGAGGCTTTGCTGAACCAAGGGTTCACCCGGTATCTTCCTTCTGCATTCTTGCTGCAGGCTTCTGTTCAGCTTCTTGGCAGAAGGCAGCAGTCAGGCAGAGGCTTTTTCAGAGCAAGCAGCAGTGAATGCAGGGCTGGCAGCACTTTAAATATGGCGCCAGCACCTGCCGTGGCATCAGTTGATGCCGCCTTCATCGCCTTGCTTCCCACCTCTGCAGTACAATTGGATGGCCCCTGCGCATCCCCTCAGTTAATTGACTGGCTGCTATGAGATTGTGTGCGTCCAGCCGCTGAATGCCCAAACAGAAGCGACACCTGCTTCCAGTGCCACCGCCAGGACATGCGGCCTTGCCCCAAAATCCACCCCAATATGTCAGACATCTACATTTTTTTAATTTCCATAATATACTTTATTCATAAAAATCTGTAAAAAATGCATTACAAAACAGTTTCAAACAGCAAGTCAAAAATTACAAACAGTGCAAAGGAGGTCAGTTTCCTTCAATACAATCATGAGTTGCCTCACAACCCTTCCATTTCATTTTTACAGCACACAAAATTTTCCCGCTACAGTTCGAGGGGTTTCCCATGGATCCAACCCCTCAGTTCAGCTTGGTGGGGGGACCTTACACTGTGGTCTTTCCCCATTGAGCCTTTGCTGCGGCTGCCCCAAGCTTTAGTGCGTCCCTCAGCACGTAGTCCTGGACCTTGGAATGTGCCAAACTGCAACATTCGGTCGTGGACAATGCTTTGTGCTGGAAGACCAGCAAGTTTCGGGCAGACCAAGGGGCGTCTTTCGCCGAAGTGATCGTCCTCCAGCAGCAGTTGATGTTTATCTCGGTGTGCGTCCCTGGGAACAGCCCGTAGAGGACAGACTCCCGTGTTACAGAGCTGCTTGGGATGAACCTCGACAAAAACCACTGCATCTCTTTCCACACCTGCTTTGCAAAGACACATTCCAGAAGTAGGTGGGCAACCGTCTCTTCCCCACCACAGCCACCGTGAGGGCATTGCGCGGAGGGAGTGCGACTTCGGGTGTGCAGGAAGGATCTGACGGGGAGGGCTGTTCTCACCATCAGCCAAGCTACATCTTGGTGTTTGTTTGAAAGTTCTGGTGATGAGGCATTCCGCCAAATGACTTTGACGGTCTGCTCGGGGAACCATCCGACAGGATCCACCGTCTCCTTTTCCTGTAGGGCCTTGAGGTCATTCCGTGCAGACCACTGCCTGATGGATCGGTGGTCAAAGATGTTTTCCCGCAGAAACTTCTCCACGAAGGATAAGTGGTACGGCACAGTCCAACTGGATGGAGCGTTCCACGGCAATGTGACCAGGCCCATCCTTCGCAACACCGGGGACAGATAAAACCTCAGCACGTAGTGACACTTGGAGTTTGCGTACTGGAGGTCTACACACAGCTTGATGCAGCCGCACACGGAGGTAGTCATCAGGATGAGGGCCATGTTGGGTACATTTTTCCCGCCCTTATCCAGAGGTTTGAACATTGTGTCCCTCCGGACCCAGTCCATTTTGGATCCCCAGATGAAGCGGAAAATGGCTCGGGTGACTGCCACAGTGCAGGAGTGGGGTATGGGCCAGACCTGCGCCACGTACAGCAACAACGTGAGCGCCTCGCACCTGATGACCAGGTTCTTACCCACAATGGAGAGAGATCGCTGCCCCAACATGCTCAACTTGTGTTGTAATCTGGCTACTCGCTCCTTCCAGGTTTTGGTGCACGCCCCGGCCGTTCTGAACCATATCCCCAGCACCTTCAGGTAGTCTGACCTGACGGTGAAGGGGACAAAGGATCGGTCAGCCCAGTTCCCAAAGAACATGGCCTCGCTCTTGCCGTGGTTGACTTTGGCTCCCGAGGCCAGTTCGAACTGGTCGCAGATGCTCATCAGTCTGCGCACAGACAGCAGATCCGAACAGAAGACGGCGACGTCATCCAGGTACAGGGAGGTTTTAACCTGAGTGCCTCCACTGCCTGGGATTGTCACCCCTCTTATGCTCGCATCCTTCCTAATAGACTCAGCAAAGGGTTCAATACAGCAAACAAACAAGACCGGGGAGAGAGGACAGCCCTGTCTGACTCCAGATTGGATCGGGCAACTTTCCGATTCCCACCCATTGATTGAGACTGTGTTACTGATGTTTGTGTATAGCAGTTTGATCCAATTGCAGATACCCTCCCCAAACCCCATTTTGGAAAGCACATCCATCATGTAGGTGTGCGATATCCTGTTAAATGCTTTCTCCTGGTCCAGGCTGATGAGGCAGGTGTCCACCCTCCTGTCCCGCGTACATAGGCAATCGTATCCCTGAGTAGCGCGAGACTATCAGAGATCTTCCTATCGGGTACAGTACAGGTCTGATCAGGGTGGATCACCAACTCCAGAGCAGACTTGACTCGACTGGCTATGACTTTGGACAGAATCTTGTAGTCAGCATTAAGCAGTGAGATGCACAGAGGCGCAGTGGTTAGCACCGCAGCCTCACAGCTTCAGGGATCCGGGTTCGATTCTGGGTACTGCCTGTGCGGAGTTTGCAAGTTCTCCCTGTGACCGCGTGGGTTTTCGCTGGGTGCTCCGGCTTCCTCCCACAGCCAAAGACTTGCAGGTGATAGGTAAATTGGCTGTTGTAAATTGCCCCTAGTGTAGGGAGGTGGCAGGGAATATGGGATTACTGTAGGGTTAGTATAAATGGGTGGTTGTTGGTCTGCACAGACTCGGTGGGCCGAAGGGCCTGTTTCAGTGCTGTATCTCTAAAATAAAAAAATATTAAAAAAATAAAATAAAAAAAATAAAAATAAAAAAAATAAATCTACACTTCTTTAAGGGCATCCTCACTGAAATCTGCTTTCTGCTACAGCCACAGAGCAGGGCGAGGACAGCATTGCCAGTGACTGTGAAGGTGACTGTGGCCATGAATATTCATGTCTTAAGGTCCTTCCAGACTGTACCAGGTGATATTTGCAACATCTCCCAGTTTGCCATCCACTGTTACATGAAGGAAGTCACTGACACTCTGTATTCTAAGAGATGGCCATGGAAGACAACCTCGAGCAGCTGTGGGCCTACAAGGCCCGGCTTCGGACTGCACCATCTCGGCATGGGCAGCAGCAGTCTTGGGTGGCTGGCTGACAGGCAACAGAAGGGCAGTAGTAGAATGGCATGGCTGGGAAGATGAATGCTGTCATCCTGAGAGAGGACAGCAAATACGTGCTCCGCAGAGCCATTGCCTCTCACCCATGGTAGCAGCTCAGCAATCCTAATAATCTGTTAGAGAATAGATTGCTGGACTGTAATGACACTCTCCCAGCCCCTAGCAGCGTGCTTGCACCATCTGCAGCTTGTAAACCAGAAGAGATTGTGGAATGAGGGGAAAGTCAGATGTGAGGAGGATTAGGTATGAGGGTACCGTCGTCTTCGATGGTTTCAGCCCTGCCCTTGGCCATGGCCTCAGTGATGGTCGCTCCAATCATAGTGACCACCGTGTCCTCCATTGGGTTAAGGACATGCAGCTGTGCCTGTCCCCTTTTTTTAGCTCCTGCTGCTTTCACTTATCTGACAATTTGTGCTGCAAGAGGAGAGTAAAGTGTGTCACTGAGTGTGGTGCAATTTGTTTGTGTGATGTGGCTGTCATGGTTGAACAGCTGTCAGTATGTGCAACCTGTGCCATGGGGGATGTGAGACTTACAGCAGTGCTAGGTGTGTGAGGCTGAGTTGAAGCTATGAATGTTATGTCTGAGTCATAATTGATAGGGATTGTTGGTAGGTGAGTGATGGGGGTGTGGTGCATTGAGCAGTGTGTGAGGCTAGTGGTGCAGTTGGTGGGATGTGGAATTGGAAGATAACTTTCTGACTTTGACCACTCCTATGAGGTCACTGAACCTTTTGCAGCACTGTATCCAGGTCCTTGGGACTTGACTCCTGGCATTGACTGCCAAAGCTACCTGGTCCCACTGCCTTCATGCAAGTTGGCTGGAGGGCATCCTCCATCAATGCAGCATCAGAGAACTTTGAAGCATGCACTGTCCCCTGCTGCGTCATAATTCACTCTTAATCCTGCTCAGACTCACTTCCACAGTTTCAATACCTCCCCTTTTAGTAGTGCAGGTTGGCTTTAAGTGGTGTTAGCCTCGCACAGTCTTGGGACTCCTGCTGATGCGTACATTGACTCTACAGCACATTTAGTGCTGGCTGCATTCAGCAGTCATGCAAGTTAGCAGGCAGCAAGAATTTGGTGTGCTGCCTGCATCGGAAGCAACGGGCACAGGTTAACCGTGCATTGCAAATCCCATGC
The DNA here is from genome assembly GCF_036365525.1 of Heterodontus francisci. Classification (NCBI taxonomy): domain Eukaryota; kingdom Metazoa; phylum Chordata; class Chondrichthyes; order Heterodontiformes; family Heterodontidae; genus Heterodontus; species Heterodontus francisci. The sequence goes on from NC_090379.1 coordinate 61,812,167, forward strand.
CCATTTTTGCCTCCTATGTGTTTCAACCTAGCATGATTCATTTGTTATTCCAGCCTTAGTACATTGTAAAGGATAGATATAAAGGCTTCTTACTATATCTGATCATGTCAAAAAAAATCTAAGTATATTTCATACAAAACAACTCCATTCAAAAAACTGGAACTATCGTGGCATACTGCACATGAAGTAGTAAATTTCAATTTCTTCCTTTCTACCTCTAATTCAAACCAGAAGTGACTTTACATATGGTGGCAGTAAACATTTTGTGGCGACCAGTAATGAAAGCATTCAGTTAGCTGCTTACTTGCTTCAGTAAATTTAAAGTATTGGGGAATAGTTGATTTCACCAGATAAATTGTTTTTATATGCTATGGGAATTCTTTTTTGCACAACACCTTGTGTCATTGGACACAGATTAAAGTTATAAGATTGCACAGTGCATCTGACATAGGTCTTTTTTCCTTTTCTTTGCTCTTGAGGAATCTGAATGCAGCAAATGGGAACAGTTACATGTAAATGGAATTCTTCGGTGACTGTGACCTATTTTTGTAAATTATTTTTCTCCCTGACTGTATTTACCTTCCAAAGAAGAGGTTACTTGGATTTCGCTCCCTCCCTACCCCTGCAAGTATGTCCACATCTCCCACGCCAGTCCTGTTTCTGCTGCCAATAGGGCAGGTTGGCAAGATGCATCTGGATCTCTTCTAATTCCTGATTTGGAAAGCTGCCAAGAGGAACACAACATGATCCAGTGAGACTCCCACCCCTTTTTGGAAAGGCACCTTTGCCCAGCTCCTCTCCACTTGACACAATACAATTTGAATACTAAGCATGGCACTGAATGTTACTGCTCTAACTGGGCTTGTATAAGGGTGTGTTATATTCTTCAACAGTGTTATTCTTTATCTGTAGAATAAATGCTAAATGCTATCTGGATTATTCAAACCCTGCATTAGACGTGCTTTTGAAATTAATTTTTAAAATCTGTTTTAGAATTAACTATAAACTGTGGGACAAAATGTTATTGTTCAAAATTAGCTGCTCGTATTATTTATTTGAAAAATACCTGAAATGTGAGAATCCAGGAACTAATGATTTATCCATAATGTTTGGTAGATGAGTAGAAAGCAGTTGCCTCTGACTGAGTGCAATAACCCAAATAAAAACATGTGAGCAGAATTACTAAATGTGGTTACTGCCATGGCAAATCAGATACTTTTGCATGGCTGTGTAACATTTTGAGAATAATATCACTGTTAAATGAGCCACTATGTGTCAGCACTTTTTTGGTTTAAAAATATACTTGACTTACCAAAAGTGCCTTCTGTAGATTGCAGTGAAAACGAGGATCATTTGTGAATATCATTTGTTTGAACATTTTTTTTTTTAGATTTCTGCAGATAAATACAAATATGCCCCGTTGAAAATTCTGCATAGTGAGCGGTTTTAGTGATTTAGTCTGTAACTATTTTCCCCTTCATGTGTTGAAATCAGACGGCTGGCAGCTGTGTTCAATTATCTTTATCCAGCAGGCTGGTGCACTTCAGCAGATCTGAAATACATCACATCACGCAGCAACAGCAGCCTATGGCATTTTTTTTAGAACTGTAACACTGGTAAAACAGTATGCAGTACAAATTAACTATTTAAAAGTCAACCCTTGGTCCAAATATAGACAAAAGAGCTGAATTCCGGAGGTGAGGTGAGAGTAATTGCCTTTGATATCAAGGCAGGATTTGACCGAGTGTGGCATCAAGGAGCCCTAGTAAAATTAAAGTCAATGGGAATCAGGGGAACCTCTCCACTGGCTGGAGTCATGCCATGCATAATGGAAGGTGGCTGTTGGAGGTCAAGCATCTCAGCCCAGGACATTCTTGTCCTAGGCACAATGATCTTCAGTTGCTTCATTTATGACCTGCCCTCGTTCAGAAGGTCAGAAGTGGTATGTTCACTGATGATTGCACAGTGTTCAGTCCATTCACGTCATCAGATAATGAAGCTGTTCCTGCCCACATGCAGTGAGACCTAAACAACATTCAGGCTTGAGCTTATAAGTAGCAAGTAATTTTCGGCCTCACAAATGCCGATCGATGACCATCCCCAACAAGCGAGCATCTAACCATCTGCTCTTGACGTTCAATGACATTACCAACCCAAATCCACCACCATCAACATCCTGGGGTCACCACAAACTAGGAACTAAACTGGAACAGCCACATAAATACTTTGGCTACAAGACCAGGTCAGAAGCTGCGTATTGTGTAGTGAGTGGCTCACCTCCTGACTCCCCAAAGACTTTCCGCCATCTACAAGGCAGAAATCAGGACTACGATGGAATACTCCTCATTTGCCTGGATGAGTGCAGCTCCAGCAACACTCAAGAAGTTCAACACCATTCAGGACAAAGCAATCTGCTTGACTGGCATCCCATCCACCACCTTAAACTTTCAGTCCCTCCACCATCAGCACACCGTGGCTGCATTGTGTACCATCTACAAGATGCATTGCAGCAACCCGCCAAGGCTTTTTTGACACCATCTCCCAAACCCCTTACCTCTACCACCTAGAAGAACAAGGTCAGCAGGTGCATGGGAACGCCAGGTTCCCCTCCAAGCCACACACCAAACTGACTTGGGAAATATATCGCTGTTCCTTCATCGTCATTGAGTCAAAATCCTGGAACTCCATTCCTAACTGCACTGTTGGAGATCCTTCACCATATGGACTGTAGCTGTTCAAGAAGGCAATTCATCACCACCTTCTCAAGGGAAATTAGGGATGGACAATAAATGCTGGCCTTATCAGTGATGCTCATATCCCATGAGCAAATAAAAAATATTCTCAGCTATGTGGTATCAGAGCACACAGAGAATATCTCGCAGAAAACAGTACAATGGTGTTGCAATTTTTTAAAAATACGTCCGTTCTTCAGGTATAAATGTGCACAATCTCTAAGTGATACTAGGAAATCACACACCACCTTCATAAAAGGATCAGTGTAATCATCTTCTTCTTAGGCAGCCCCTTGGGATCGAGGATGACTTGCTTCCACTGCGGTTCAATGGCTTCTGAGATGACAGTTAAGTCCAATGCATGATCTGCAGAATCTGCCACAAGCGGGGCAGGTAGATGAGTAGTTGGGATGTTTGTTCGCTCCCTCCGACACCTTGACTTCGCCACCGTTTGTTCCCGACGAAGTCTCTGGAAGTGTATGATGCCTTCCCAAATGAACTTTCTCCATATAGGACGGTTATGAACCAAGGACTCCCACGAGTCAACGGGGATGTTTGATCTCTTCAAGGATGCTTTGAGGACATCTCTAAAGTGTTTCCGCTGTCCTGGGAGTCTCCTGCTGCAACCAAGTTCTGAGTAGAACAGCTCCTTCAGGAGTCTGATGTCAGGCATGCAGACGACGTGTCTCCCACAGCGGGACCAGTTTTCGGTGATTAGCACCCCGATGCTGGGCAGGTTGGCTGAGAAGAAGACGCTGCTGTTGGACAGTCTTTCTTGCCACTGGATTTGGAGGAACTTGCGGAGGCACCTCTGGTGGTATTTCTCCAGTGCTTTGGGGTGCCTGCTGTAGGTTGTCCAAGTCTCTGAAGCATATAGGAGCACAGGGATCACTGCTGCCCGATAAACCATGATCTTAGTCTTGGGTTTAAGATCCTGATCCTCAAATATTCTCTTCCTCAGTTGGCTGAATGCTGAGCTGGCACATTGGAGGCGAGTAACACAAAGTTCTGCTCGACTGAGTGCTGCATGACAGAGGGCTTAACTCGGGAATTTGGTAAGTGTGGGAATTTCAAGGGTTGATCTTTTTCTAAACTCTAGTCACGTTTGCATTGAGCATTTAACTTAACTTTAACATTAAATTGTAGTTTCTTTTAGTCTTAGTTGTAAACAAGCTGCCTGCCAGTGTCAGCTGCACAGTTAGTTAATTAGGTAGCTAGTTAGAACTGGTTCTCTCGTCAGCAGGGCCTGACTCAGGTCTCTGGAATTCCTGTTAGTATGAATACAGGAGGTTTTGCTAACGCACAAAGTAAGTAGCATGAAGGAGGTGCTGTTCTGGTCTTTTACAAAACAAGCAGTGACCCAAGAGCGGGAGTCAGAGATAGGGAGACCTGAGAGTTGAAACCAGAGGCATTAATTAGGTGAGCAGGCAGGTGAGAGTTCTAAGGCGTTTTTATCCTTACTAAAGTGGGGCAGTAGTTTAAACTGGTACTGGGAAGACAGAAGTATTGTATTAAATTTGTAGCTTAACTAGTTAAACTACTTAATATAACTACAAATTATCAGTGATATTTCTAAACTTGAAACCTAATTAGTTAAATAAAACGCGATAGAGATGGCAGGGCAGGCAATCTGTTGCAACTGTAGCATGTTAGAGCTGGTAGACACCAGTGTGTTCCACTGCAGCCACATGTGCAGTAGGTATCTGCAGCTCGAGGATCTTTGGCTCAGAGTTGATGAGCTGGAGTCCAAGATTCGGACACTGCGATGCATCAGGGAGGGGAAAGTTACCTGGACACTTTGTTCCAGGAGGCACTCACACTCCTTAGGCTAGGTACTTCAGATTTTGTTTATTCTCAGGAACAGGAGGGTGTGACTACGAGTGAGGCAGGTATGGGAATCCCAAAGGTAGCAATGGAGGAGCCTCAAGCCCTGCACTTGTCCAACAAGTTTGAGGTTCTTGTAGTTTGTGTGGATGAGAGCAGGGACTGCAGGGAGGATGAGCAAACTGACCACAGCACCGTGGTGCAGGCAACCATTCAAGTGGGGGAGTAAAAAGGAATGTGGTAGTTATAGGGACAGTATAGTTAGGGGGATAGATACTGTTTTCTGCAGCCGAGAGCGTGAGTCCCGAAGGCTGTGTTGCCTGCCCAGTGCCAGGGTTAAGGACAGCTCCTTGGGGCTGGAGAGGAATTTGGAGTGGAAGCGGAAGGATCCAGTTGTCATGGTCCATGTGAGTATCAATGACATAGGTAGGACTAAGAAAGAGGTTCTGCTGAGGGAGTATGCGCAGCTAGGGGCTAAATTAAAAAGCAGAATCACAAAGGTAATAATCTCTGGTTTACTACCTGATCCAGGAGCAAATTGGCATAGGGTAAATAAGATCAGAGAGTTGAATGTGTGGCACAAAGATTATTGCGGGAGAAATGGGATTTGATTCATGGGATGAGAACAGAAAGTTGTGGAACAGAGCAGGTCTGGCATCTGGCAGAATCTGTGTAACGAGAAATAGAATTAATGTTTCAAGTCTGTGACCCTTCATCAGAACTGGCAAAAATTAGAAATGTAACATTCTTTGGCAAGTGAAAGGGGGAGGGGGGGAAGAAGAACAAGAAGGAAGGACTGTGATAGGACGGAGGGGGAGAGATTAAATGACAGAGATGTCATGGATCAGAATGCAAATGGAGTGCTAAATAGTTGTAGCAAAGGGCAAAGCATGAGTGCAGAGAGAGTGCTAACAGCAGAATAATGAACAGCTCTGCATGAAAGCAAAAACATGAAAAATATGTTTAAGACTAGCACATGGTTAAAAAATAAATAATTAAAAAAGAGGAAAATATATATTTTTAAAAATGAACAAAAAATAATGGGGCTCATGGTCTGAAATTATTGAACTCAATATTGAGTCCAGAAGGCTGTCGAATGCCTAATTGGAAAATGAGGTGCTGTTCCTTGAACTTGTGATCATGTTCATTGGAACACTGCAGCAGGCCAAGGACAGAAATGTGGGCGTGAGAACAAGGTGGTAAATTAAAATGGCAAGCAACTTGAAGCTCGGAATTATGCTTGCAGACTGAGTGGAGGTGTTCTGCAAAGCGGTCGCCCAATCTCCGCTTGGTCTCCCCATTGTAGCGGAGACCGCAATGTGAGCAGCAAATACAGTAGACTAAATTAAAAGAAGTACAAGTAAATCACTGCTTCATCTGGAAGGAGTGTTTGCTGCCTTGAGTGGTGAGGAGAGAGGAGGTAAAAGGGCAGGTATTACATCTCCTGTGATTGCATGGGAAGGTGCAGTGGAAAAGGGACGAAGTGTCGGGAGTGATGGAGGAGTAGACTAGAGTGTCGCGGAGGGAATGGTCCCTTCGGAATGCTGACAGGGGAGGGGAAGATGTGTTTGGTGGTGGAGGAAATGGCAGAGGATGATCCTTTGGATGTGGAGACTGGTGGGGACAAGGGGAACCATGTCGCTGTTCTGGGAGGGTGGAGAAGGGGTGAGGGCAGAAATGCAGGAAATGGGTCAGATACGGTCGAGGGCCCTGTCAACCACAGTGTGGGGGAATACTCAGTTGATGACAAAGGAAGACATATCAGAGGTGCTGTTGTGGAAGGTTGCTTCATTAGAACAGATGCGTCGGAGATAGAGAAACTGGGAGAATGGAATGGAGTTCTTACAGGGGGCAGGGTGTGAGGAAGTGTAGTCAAGGTAGTCATGGGAGTTGGTGGGCTTATAATGAGTATTAGTGGACAGGCTAGCCCCATAGATGGAGACAGAGAAATCGAGGAAGGGAAGGGAAGTGTCGGAGATGGACCATGTGAAGGTGAGAGAAGTGTGGAAATTGGAAGCAAAGTTGATGAAATTTTCCAGTTCAGGGCGAGAGCAGGAACGATACCGATACAATCAATCATCAATGTACCAGAAAAAGAGTTGGGGAAGGGGATCTGAGTAGTACTGGAATAAGGAATGTTTGACCAACCCCACAAAAAGACAGGCTTAATAAGATCCATACGGTACCCATTAGCAACACCTTTTATTTGGAGGAAGTGAGTGGAGTTGAAGGAGAAGTTGTTCATTGTGAGAACAGGTTCAGCCAGGCAGAGGAGGGTGGTGGTGGATGGCACTGGTTGGGCCTCTGTTCAAGGAAGAAATGGAGAGCCTTCATACCGTCCTGGTGGGGGATGGAGGTGTAGAGAGATTGGATGTCCCCAATGAAGAGAAGGCGATTAGGGCCAAGAAACTGGAAACTGTCGAAATGACATAGGGCGTCAAAAGGGTCACGGTTGTAGGTGGGAAGAGACAGGACCGGGGGAAAAAAATAGAATCAAGATAGGAGGAAATAAATTCAGTGGGGCAGGAACAGGCTGAAGCGATGGGTTTACCAGGACAGTCCTGTTTGTGGATTTTGGGAAGAAGATAGAAGCAGGCTGTTCGGGATTGTGGGACTATGAGGTGGGAAGCTGTAGAGGGAAGATCTCCAGAGGAGATGAGGTCAGTGACAGTCCTGGAGACAGTGGCTTGATGTTGGGTGGTGGGGTCATGGTCCGGGGGAAGTAGGAAGAAGTGTCTGAGAGTTGGCGTTTAGCCTCTGCAAGGTAGAGGTCGTGCACCAGACAACAACAGCACCACCCTTGTCAGTGGGTTTGATCACAATGTTTGATTCATGGGCACTGATACCAGTACAGGGAGAAGAAGGAGCTTTTCCATTGGGGCAGCCTTCACCGGAACCTCACTGGGTCCTGGTGAATCATACAACTAGGGCTGTAGAGAGGGCTTTAAACTAAATAGTGGAGAGGAGAGTTCAGTTGAGGGGCAATTTAGAAAGTTAACGAGAAAGGGCATGGCAACAGTGCAGGGTAGCGATACGGGTAACGATAACCAGAGTGTGACAGGAAGGGACAGAGTATACAAACTTAAGAGTGCACCAGTAAATAAGGTCAGAGTAGAGAAAAATGGTAAAAAGACAGAATAAAAGGCTCTTTATCTGAATGCACACAGCATCCGTAACAAGATGGATGAATTGATAGCACAAATAGAAAGAAATGGGTATATGATAGCCATTACTGAGACGTGGTTGCAAGGTGACCAAAGGTGGGAACTAAATATTCATGGGTATTTGACGTTTCGGAAGGATAGGAAGAAAAGAAAAGGAGGTGGGGTAGCTCTCTTAATAAAGGATGAGATTAGTACAGTAGTGAGAAATGATCTTGGCTCGGAAGATCAAGATGTCGAATCAATTTGAGAGAAGATAAGAAATAGCAAAGGAAAGAAGTCACTAGTGGTGGTAGTTTATAGGCCCCCTAACAGTAGCTACACTGTCGGACAGAATATAAATCAAGAAATAATGGGGGCTTGTAAGAAAGGTACTGCAATAATCGCGGGCGAGTTTAACCTTAATATAGATTGGACTAATCAAATTGGCAAAGGTAGCCTGGAGGATGAGTTCATAGAGTGTATAAGGGACAGTTTCTTAGAACAGTATATTCTGGAACCAACCAGCAAGCAGGCTATTTTAGACCTGGTAATGTGTAATGAGACAGCATTAATAAATGACCTCATAGTAAAGGATCCTCCAGGCAAGAGTGATCATAACATGATAAAATTCCACATTCAATTTGACAGTGAGACGTTTGGGTCTGAAACCGGTGTCTTAAATTTAAATAAAGGCAATTACAAGGGTATGAAGATAGAGTTGGCTCAAGTGGACTGGGAAAATAAGATAAAAGGTAAGACAGTAGAGAAGCAGTGACAGACATTTAAGGACATATTTCATAACTCTCAAGAAAGATATATTTCATTGAGAAAGAAAGTCTCCATGAGAAGGATGCACCATCTGTGGCTAACTAAGGAAGTTAAGGATGGTACCAAATTGAAAGAAAAGGTATACAATGGTGCAAAAATTGGTGGTAAGCCAGAAGTTTGGGAAAATTTTAGAAACCAGCAGAGGATGACTAAAAATAATAAAGAGGGAGAAATTAGTGTGTGAAAGTAAACTAGCAAGAAATATAAAAACAGACAGCAGGGGGAGAAGGTGGTGGAGTGGTAATGTCACTGGGATAGTAATTCAGAGGTCCAGGCTAATTTCCTGGGGACGTGGGTTTGAATCTCACCATGGTAGCTGGTGGAATTTCAAATCAATTAATTTAAAAAAATCTGGAATTGAAAGCTAGTCTCAGTAATGGTGCCATGAAACTATCATCGATTGTTGTAAAAACCCATCTGGTTCACTAATGTCCTTTAGGGAAGGAAGTCTGCTGTCCTTACCCGTACATGTGACTCCAAACCCATAGCAATGTGGTTGACTCTTAACTGCCCTCTGAAATGGCCGAGCAAGTCAAGGGCAATTAGAGATGGGCAACAAATGCTGGCCTTGCCAGCGACGCCCACATCCCATAAAAGAATTTTTTAAAAGTTTCTACAAATATATAAAAAGGAAAAGAATAGCTAAAGTAAGTGTCTGCACCCCTAGAGGATGAGACTGGGGGAATTAATAATGGCAAACAGGGAAATGGCAGAGACTTTGAACAAGTATTGTGTATCTGTCTGCACAGTAGAAGACACATAAAGCATCCCAAGAATAGCAGAAAATAAAGAGGCAAAAAAGAGGGAGGAACTTAAAACAATCACTATCATTAGAGAAAAAGTACAAGGAAGACTAAAGGGACTGGAGACTGACAAATTCCCTGGACCTGATGGCCTACATCCTAGGGTCTAAAAATAAGTGGCTGCAGAGACAGTGGATACATTGGTTGTAATTTTCTAAAATTCCCTAGATTCTGGAAAGGTCCCAGCGGATTGGAAACCGCAAATGTAACACCTCTATTCAAGAAAGTTGCTGGGGGTGGGGGGTGTTGGTGGGGAGGGGGTGGGTGGGGGGACAGAAAGCAGGAATCTATAGGCCAGTTAGCCAAACATCTGTCATTGGGTGAATGCTAGAATCCATTAATAAGGAAGTAGTAGCAGGGCATTTAGAAAATCATAATGCAATCAGGCAGAGTCAACATGATTTTATGAAAGGGAAATCGTGTTTGAAAAATGTATTAGAGTTCTTTGAAAATGTAACAAGCAGTGTAGATAAAGGGGAACCAGTAGAGGTAGTGTATTTGGATTTCCAAAAGGCATTCAAAAAGGTATCGCATAAAAGGTTACTACACAAGATAAGAGCTCATGGTATTGGGAGTAATATATCAGTATGGATATAGGATTGGCTAACTAACAGGAGACAGAGAGTTGGGATAAATGGGGCATTTTCAGGATGGCAAACTGTAACTAGTGGAGTGCCACAGGGATCAGTGCTGGGGCCTCAAAGATTTACGATCTATATTAATGACTTGGATGATGGGACCAAGTGTATTATAGCCAAATTTGCAGATGATACAAAGATAGGTAGGAAAGGAGGTTGTGAGGAGGACAAAAGTGTCTGCAAAGAGATATAGATAGGTTAAGTGAGTGGGCAAAAAATCAGCACATGAAGTATAATATGGAAAAATGTGAGGCTATCCACTTTGGCAGGAAGAATAGAAAAATATTATTTAAATGAAGAGAGACTGCAGAATTCTGTGGTACAGAGGGATCCAGGTGTCCTTGTATATGAATCACAAAAGGTTAGCATGCAGGTACAGCAAGTAATTAGGAAGGCAAATGGAATGTTGGCATTAATTGCAAGGGGGATGGAGTATAAAAGTGGGGAGGTCTTGCTACAACTGTACAGGGCTTTGGTGAGACCATGCTTAGAGTACTGTGTACAATTTTGGTCTCCTTACTTGAGGAGGGATATACTTGCATTGGAAGCAGTTCAGAAAAGATTCACTAGGCTGATTCCTGTGATGAAGGGGTTGTCTTATGAGGAAAGGTTGAGCAGGTTGGGCCTATACTCATTGGAGTTTAGAAGAATGAGAGGTGATCTTATTGAAACATAAGATTCTGAGGGGGCTTCGCAGGGTAGATGCTGAGAGGATGTTGCCTCTCATGGGGGAATCTAGAACTTGGGGGCATAGTTTCAAAATAAGGGGTCTCCCATTTAAGATGGAGATGAGGAAGAATTTCTTCTCTCAGATGGTCGTTAACCATTGGCATTCTCTTCCCCAGAGAACAGTGGAGGCTGGGTCATTGAATATATTTGAGACTGAGTTAGATTTTTGATCTGCAAGGGAGTTGAGGGTTAGGGGGGCACAGGCAGGCAAGCGGAGCTAAGGCCACAATCAGATCAGCCATAATCTTATTAAATGGCAGAGCAGGCTTGAGGGGCCGAATGGCTGCCTTATGCTCGTATTTCTTATGTTTTTAGGTTCTTATGATGATCAAATACGTCATCTATGTCTGCCTTTGGCAATAGGAGGTTCCCAAGATAATATTCATTATATATTTAGACGTACAGAATGGAAGTTTAAAGCTTATGATTACTTTGAGAACCCCTTATGAATTCCACTGATTCACTCTTTCTCTCCGTATCCCTGTCGCATCCCCACCTCTCTTGATACCCCCACTGCCTCTAAATTGTCAGGCTGCTTGTCTGACATCCAGTTCTGGATGAGCAGAAATCTTCTGCAACTAAATATTGGAAAAACCGAAGCCATTGTTTTCAGTCTCCACCACAAACTCCATTCCCTAGGCGCAGACTCGATGCCTGTCCCTGACAACTGTCAGGCTGTTTCGGAATGTTTGCAACCTTGATGTCATATTTGATCCTAAGATCAGCTTCCAAACACATATCCGCGGCATCACTTAGACTACTTACCTCCACCTCCGTAGCGTTGCCTGACTCCACCCCTGCTACAGCTCATTTACTGCTGAAACCCTTATGCATACCTTTGTTATCTCTAGACTTTTCTTTTCCAATGCACTCCTGGCCGGCCTCCCATCTAAGTTTAAGCTCATCCAAAACTCTACCATCAGTACCCGAACTCGCATCAAGTCTTGTTCATCTATCACCTCTGTACTCGCAGACCTACATTGGCTCCCGGTTAAGCAAAGTCTCGATTTTAAAATTTTCATCCTTGTTTTCAAATCCCTCCGTGGCCTCGCCCCTCCATATCTTTGTAACATCCTCCAGACCTATAATCCTCTGAGATGTCTATGCTCTTTAAATTCCTACCTCTTGCGCATCTCCAATTTTAATTGCTCCACCATTGGTGACTGTGCCTTCAGCTGACGAGGCCCAAAGGTCTGGAATTCCTTCCCTAAAACTCTCCACCTGACTATCTCTCTTTCCTCCTTTAAGACTTTCCTTAAAACCTACCTCTGGCCAAGCTTTTGACCATCTGCCTTATTAGCTCCTTATATGGCTCTGTGTCAAATTTTGTTAGGTAACGCTTCTGTGAAGAGTCTTCGGACGTTTGCTACCTTAAAAGTGCTATATAAATGTAAGTTGTTGTTGTATATACCTTCATAATGAGGACCACTACCTATTTCAATGCTATGCCTCAGGCAAGGTTGAATACTTCAAAATGTCAGATAGTATTTCATGCTGTTTAAATCAGACTTTGCTTTCGAACATATTTTCTGCAAAAATTATAGAATTGTTTTCTGTTGTACTATATAATTTCTTTCATATCGATCTTTTGGTTACAGAAACTATTATGGTAAATGATTAAATCAGTAATTATAAGCTTTGGCTTTAAATCTCATTACAAATTGTTGAACAGAGACCAATTTTCTATTTTAAAATACTAAATTGTAATACTGATATTTTAAGTTATATCTAATGCATTTATATATATCAAAAGTGATGTGCCGATCGACTACAATTAAAAACAGTTTAATGTAAAAAAAATCCAATGCACCGAATCCAAAGCATGCTCAGCCATGCTAATCTGAAGAACCAGAATTACAGCATCACATAGTATCACGGTTACCATAGAAACTAACATCTATGCTTAATTGTGCCTCGAGGCATAAATTGGTCAGTTCCTTATAACAAAGCATCTATGCACAAAACAGTCTGTTATAAGCTATGTCCTTCAGGACTCAGCCAGCTCAGTCAGTAGTAGTGCTACGAAGCCACTCTGTCATGGACATTGTAATCCCCACCCAAGTACCTTGCTACCCTCTGTGATCTTAAATGTAATCATTGTTACAGGACTTGTTTATGTACACTGTTTTTAAAGATGTTAGATGCATATATATGCATGTGTATTTATATGATACTTGTTTATATTGTTATTGGAAATGTTGCACTTAAAAACATGGCGAGGCTGGAAGAAGACATTAATCCATTTAGTAGCTTTCATGTTGGCCTTGCAGTTGTATTCAATAATGTGTTTCTCTTCATGATACTTGTCCAATTGAAGAAATTTAAGCAACTTGCATCTGCAGCTCTCATCAGCAAGTTGTTATAAAAATTGTCCACCACCTCAGTGATGTTTCTATACATCCCACCTCAATCTACCACTTCGCAGTTTGATTTTGATTTTTTGGATTTAGAGATAGAGCACTGAAACAGGCCCTTTGGCCCACCGAGTCTGCACCGACCATTAACCACCCATTTATACTAATCCTACACTAATCCCATATTCCTACCACATCCTCACCTGTTCCTATATTCTCCTACCAATACTAGGGGCAATTTATAATGGCCAATTTACCTATCAACCTGCAAGTCTTTGGCTGTGGGAGGAAACTGGAGCACCCGGAGGAAACCCACGCAGGTACAGGGAGAACTTGCAAACTCCACACAGGCAGTACCCAGAATTGAACCCGGGTCGCTGGAGCTGTGAGGCTGCGGTGCTAACCACTGCGCCACTGTGTCGCCCTACTCACATTCTCTCATTCTCTCATTCTATTGTGCCATACTAGTACAAATGGCCTTGACTGATCCTGTGTGTCACTGAACTTTATTAATTTGCAAACCTCAATCATATCGTCCCTCAGTTTAGGACTGTCCAGTAAGAAGTGTCAATGCTTTGAGCCAACGTTCATGCATTTTATCTTCTCGCCCCCTTATGATTTTGGTAGCTTTTCACTGTAGTTTTTCTATGCCGGCTACATCCTTTTTCCAGTGTGGATTCCAGAATTCTGCACAGTACTCTTGGTAGGGGCTGACGAATGTTTTATATCAGGGCTTCTCAATCTTTCTGCTTCTGATGCCCCACCTCTGAATTATTTAAGTTCCACGGACCCCCATAACACAACAAAAAAATCAGCTGGCTTGCCATATATGATGTGCACTTGAGCTCCATGCTCACCTGCTAGTGTAAAAAATTATTAACCTTCATGGCCATTCACACTCTGCATGAGTTATTCCCCAGGGACTCAGACTAGGAACTGAAAGCTCCCAGTGACAGTGGGCAGTTTGATCAGTTGCTCATGTGGTACTCAGCTCTGTAAACAGCTGCCATGGACAAGCAGCAGTCAGCCAAATAAAAAGCGAAAAGTGATCAGTTGAACATGCACCGACATTCTCTGATTAACTCTTGGCCCACTTACCCCACAAAGCAGACATCAAACCCCATCAACCTGTTGCTTTGCTTACCTGGGAACTGTAGCATAGTGGTAATGTTATCAGACTAGTAATCCAGAGGCCTGGACTATTGCTCCAAAAGACATGAGTTCAAATCCCACCATGGCTGCTGGTGGAATTTAAAATCAATTAATTAATAAATCCGAAATAAAAATGTAATGATGATTATGAACCTACTGGATTGTTGTAAAAGCTCATCTGGTTCACTAATGTCCTTTAGGGAAGGAAATCTGCCATCCTTACCTGATCTGGCCTACATGTGATTCAGATCCACAGCAATGTGGTTGACCCTTAAATGTCCTGTGAAATGGCCTAGCAAGCCACTCAGTTTCTCAAGGGCAATTAGGGATGGGAAATAAATGCTGGACTAGCCAGCAATGCCCATATCCCTTGAACGAATAAAAATAAGTGACCTCACCTTCATCAATCTACTTGCCGCAGTTCCATCTGTCCATGACTGTATTGGTAGGAATGACCACTGCACAGTCCTTGTGGAGACCAAGTCCAGTCTTCACACAGAGAACACCTTCCATCGTGCTAAATGGGATAGATTCAGAACAGATCTAATAACTCAAAACTGGGCATCCATGAGGCGCTGTAGGACATCTGCAGGAACAGAATTGTATTCAACCACAATCTGTAACCTCATGGCCTGGCATATTCCTCACTCTACCATTACCATCAAGCCAGGGGATCAATCCTGGTTCAATGAGGCGTGCAGGTGAGCATGCAGGAGTAGCAACAAGCATACCTAAAAATGAGGTGTCAACCTGGTGAAGCTACAGCACAGGACTACTTCCATTCTGAACAGCAGAAGCAGCATGCGATCCAGAGAGCTAAGCGATTCCAGAACCAGTGAATCAGATAAAAGCTCTGCAGTCTGCCACATCCAGTCTTGAATTGTGGACAATTAAACAACTAACTGGAGGAGAAGGCTGCACAAACATCCCTTTCTCAATGATGGTGGAGCCCAGCATGTCAGTGCAAACAATGAGGCTGAAGCATTTCCACCCATCTTCAGCCAGAAGAGCCGAGTGGATGATCCATTCGTCTTCCTCCTGAGGTCCCCATCATTACACATGCTAGTCTTGAGCCAACTTGATTCATTCCACATAATATCAAAGAAACAGCTGAAGGCAAAGCCTATGGGCCCTGACAACATCCCTGCTGTAGTACTGAAGACTTGTGCTCCAGAACTTGCCGGACCTCTAGCCAAGCTGTTCCAGTACAGCTACAACACTGACATCTACCTGACAATGTGAAAAATTGCCCAGGTATATCTTGTCCACAAAATCTGGACAAATCCAATCAGGCCAATTACTGTCCCATCAGTCTTCTCTCAATCATCAGCAAAGTGATGGAAGTTGCTGTTGACAGTCTTATCAAGCTGCACTTACTCAGCGATAATCTGCTCACTGATGCTCTGTTTGGGATCTGCCCACTCAGCTCTTCTCGCCTCCACCTCAATTTTGCTGACGGCAGAGTGGTCAGGCACCTCCTAGTGGGATCAGGGGATCCCTCCTTTGGTGCAATACATGATCGCTGCCCCCCGCCCCGGGATGACCCCCCCACCCACCATCAGCAAACCCCACCCCCCTGTAATCCCGTCTCAGTGCCTGCCTGAATGGCCCTGGCGACCCAGACCCCATTTACCTCTCCTGGCATCATCTTTCTGCGGTACTGCAGGGCCACCTTCTCATCAGCGGGCAGTTAATTGGCTGCCTGCCATTAAATAGTTACAGGGATTCGACGGAAGGCCGAGACAGGTTCTCTCCCCTGCTGCCAGGGATCCCCATCGCCGGAATAAAATCCGGCCCCAAAGACAACATTTGACCAAGTGTGGCATCAAGGAGCCCGAGCCAAATTGTAGTCAATGGGAATCAAGGGGAAAACTCTTCGTTGGTTAGAGTCATACCTAGCACAAAGGATGATGGTTGTGGTTGTTGGAGGCCAATCATCTCAGCCCCAGGACGTTGCTGCAGGTGTTCCTCAGCAATATAGTGTCCTGGGCCCAAACATCTTCAGCTGTTTCATAAATGACCTCCCCTTAATCATAAGGTCAGAAGCGAAGATGTTCGCTGATGATTGAACATTGTTCAGTACCATTCGCATTAAAGGCCTGCTACCTGACCCGAACCCGACAACATGTGTCGGGTTGTTGGGTCGGGTCGCTCTTCCGGGTCCGGCTTTCGGGTTCGGGTCGGGTCGGGCCGGGTCCGGGTCGGTCACAGTCCCACAGTATTACCTTTTGCTCTGCTGGGAAGTTGAGTTTAGTAAGTGTCAAAAGTTGAAAGCCTGCCTGAGCTGGGAGTCCGGGACGTCAAGGAGGGAGACTCTGAGTCTGCACAGTGAGCGTCTCTTTTGTTGCTTAGTTGCACAAACTGAAAAAGTGAAAAACTGATTCGGAATCGGAAGGTAAGTAAAGTGAACATTTTGGTGGTCGGGTCGGGCTTGGATTGGGTTGGGCGCAGGAAAAAATGGAAGGACTCGGGCCGGTTGGGCTCGGATCCCATGTGGTACTGTCAGGTTCGGGTCGGGTTTTTTTTTCCTGACCTGAGCAGGTCTTTAATTCACATCTCCTAAGATACTGAAGCAGTCCATGCCCGAATACAGCAAAACCTGGCTAATAAGTGGCAAGTAACATCTGTGCCACACAAGTGCCAGGCAATGACAATATCCAACAAGAGAGAATCTGACCATCTCCTCTTGACTTTCAACAGCATTACCATCACTGAATTCCCCACCATCAACATCCTGGGGGTTACCATTGACCAGAAACTTTAACTGGACCAGCCATATAAATACTGTAGCTACAACAACAGGTCAGAGGCTGGGAATTCTGCGGCAAGTAACTCACCTCCTGACTCGTCAAAGCCTGTCCACCATCTGCAAAACACAGGTCAGGAGTGTGATGGAATACTCTCCACTTGCCTGGATGAGTGCAGCTCCAACAACACTCAAGAAGCTCAACATCATCCAGGACAAAGCAGCCTGCTTGATTGGTACCCCCATCCACCACTTTAAACATTCACTCCCTCCACCACTGGCGCACGGTGGCAGCAGTGTATACCATCTATAAGATGCACTGCAGCAACCCGTCAAGCCTCCTTCGACAGCACCTTCCAAACCCGTGCCCTCTACCATCTAGAAGAACAAGGGCAGCAGATGCATGTGAACTGCACCATCTGAAAGTTCCCCTCCAAATCACACACCATTCTGACTTGGAACTATATCATCGTCCCTTTACTATTGGGTCTAACTCCATGTACTCCCTAACAGCTCTGTGGGTGTACCTACACAACACGTACTGCAGCGGTTCAAGAAGGCAGCTCACCACCACCTTCTCAAGGGCAATTAGGGATGAGCAACAAATGCTGGCCTTGTTAGCAATGCTCATATCCATGAGTGACCAAAAAAAACCTGATTTCAAATGGCGGGTAGGAAAGCACACCCTGCAAATTCTGCAGGGAAAGGGACACGTGTGATTGGTAAAAACTTTTCATTCCTTTTTCATTTAACTAAGTTAAGCTTAAGATTAAAAATGGCAGGAGATCTCAGACCCGTGTCATGCTCCTCTTGCTCAATGTGGGAGCTCAGGGACACGGCTGATGTCCCTGACTCCTTCACGTGCTGGAAGTGTGTCCAGCTGCAGCTCTTGTTAGACCGCATGACGGCTCTCGAGCTGCGGATGGACTCACTTTGGAGCATGCGCGATGCTGAGGAGGTCGTGGATAGCACGTTTAGTGAATTGGTCACACCGCAGATTAGAATTGCTGAGGGAGAAAGGGAATGGGTGACCAAAAGGCAGAGAAAGAGCAGGAAGGCAGCGCAGGAGTCCCCTGCGGTCATCTCCCTCCAAAACAAGTATACCATTTTGGATACTGTTGAGGGAGATGGCTCACCACGGGAAGGCAGCAGTAGCCAGGTTCATGGCACCGTGGCTGGCTCTGCTGTTCGGAAGGGCGGGAAAAAGAGTGGAAGGGCTATAGTCATTGGGGATTTGATTGTAAGGGGAGTAGATAGGCGGTTCTGTGGTCGAAAACGAGACTCCCGAATGATATGTTGCCTCCCAGGTGCACGGGTCAGGGATGTCTCAGATCGGCTGCAGAACATTCTGAAGGGGGAGGGTGAACAGCCAGTTGTCATTGTGCACATAGGCACCAATGATATAGGTAAAAAACGGGATGAGGTCCTACAAGCAGAATTTAGGGAGTTAGGAGCCAAGTTAAAAAGTAGGACCTCAGAGGTAGTAATCTCAGGATTGCTACCAGTGCCACGTGATAGTCAGAGTAGAAATGAAAGAATAGTCAGGATGAATGCGTGGCTTGAGAGATGGTACAGGAAGGAGAGGTTCAAATTTTTGGGACATTGGGACCGGTTCTGGGGGAGGTGGGACTATTACAAATTGGACGGTCTGCACCTGGGCTGGGCTGGACTGGAACCAATATCCTTGGGGGTGCTTTTGCTAACGCTGTTGGGGTGGGTTTAAACTAATGTGGCAAGGGGATGGGAACCAAATGAGGAGGTCAGTGGACAGTAAGGAGGTGGTAACGAAAGCCTGTAAGGAAAAAGATAATGAAGTCAGCGTGACTAAGGGGAAGAGTAGGCAGGGAGCAAATGATGAACACAAAGGGAGTGGTAGTCTGAGGTGCATTTGTTTTAATGCAAGAAGTGTAGTAGGTAAGGCAGATGAACTTAGGGCTTGGATTAGTACCTGGGAGTTTGATGTTATTGCTATTACTGAGACTTGGTTGAGGGAAGGGCATGATTGGCAACTAAATATCCCAGGATATCGATGCTTCAGGCGGGATAGAGAGGGAGGTAAAAGGGGTGGAGGAGTTGCATTACTGGTCAAAGAGGATATCACAGCTGTGCTGAAGGAGGGCATGATGGAGGACTCGAGCAGTGAGGCAATATGGGCAGAACTCAGAAATAGGAAGGGTGCGGTAACAATGTTGGGGCTGTACTACAGGCCTCCCAACAGCGAGCGTGAGATAGAGGTTCAAATATGTAAACAGATTATGGAAAGATGTAGGAGCAACAGGGTGGTGGTGATAGGAGATTTTAATTTTCCCAACATTGACTGGGATTCACAGTGTTAGAGGTCTAGAGAGAGCAGAATTTGTCAGGAGCATCCAGGAGGGTTTTCTAGAGCAGTATGTAAATAGTCCAACTCGGGAAGGGGCCATACTGGACCTGGTGTTGGGGAATGAGCCCGGCCAGGTGGTTGAAGTTTCAGTAGGGGACTACTTTGGGAATAGTGATCACAATTACATAAGCTTTAAAATACTCAAGGACAAAGACAAGAGTGGTCCTAAAGGAAGAGTGCTAAATTGGGGGAAGGCCAACTATACCAAAATTCGGCAGGAGCTGGGGAATGTAGATTGGGAGCAGCTATTTGAAGGTAAATCCACATGTGATATGTGGGAGGCTTTTAAAGAGAGGTTGATTAGCGTGCAGGAGAGACATGTTCCTGTGAAAATGAGGGATAGAAATGGCAAGATTAGGGAACCATGGATAACAGGTGAAATTGTGAGACTAGCTAAGAGGAAAAAGGAAGCATAGATAAGGTCTCGGTGGCTGAAGAAAGACGAAGCTTTGAAAGAATATCGGGAATGTAGGACCAATCTGAAACGAAGAATTAAGAGGGCTAAAAGGGGTCATGAAATATCTTTAGCAAACAGGGTTAAGGAAAATCCCAAAGCCATTTATTCATATATAAGGAGCAAGAGGGTAACTAGAGAAAGGATTGGCCCACTCAAGGACAAAGGAGGAAAGTTATGCGTGGAGTCAGAGAAAATGGGTGAGATTCTAAACGAGTACTTTGCATCGGTATTCACCGAGGAGAGGGACATGAAGAATGTTGAGGTTAGGGACAGATGTTTGATTACTCTAGGTCAAGTCGGCATAAGGAGGGAGGAAGTGTTGGGTATTCTAAAAGGCATTAAGGTGGACAAGTCCCCAGGTCCAGATGGGATCTATCCCAGGTTACTGTGGGAAGCGAGAGAGGAAATAGCTGGGGCCTTAACAGATATCTTTGCAGCATCCTTAAACACGGGTGAGGTCCTGGAGGACTGGAGAATTGCTAATGTTGTCCCCTTGTTTAAGAAGGGTAGCAGGGATAATCCAGGTAATTATAGACCAGTGAGCCTGACGTCAGTGGTTGGGAAGCTGCTGGAGAAGTTACTGAGGGATAGGATCTATTCCCATTTGGAAGAAAATGGGCTTTTCAGTGATAGGCAACATGGTTTTGTGCAGGGAAGGTCATGTCTTACCAACTTAATAGAATTCTTTGAGGAAGTGACAAAGTTGATTGATGAGGGAAGGGCTGTAGATGTCATATACATGGACTTCAGTAAGGCGTTTGATAAGGTTCCCCATGGTAGGCTGATGGAGAAAGTGAATGCGCATGGGGTCCAAGGTGTACTAGCTAGATGGATAAAGAACTGGCTGGGCAACAGGAGACAGAGAGTAGCAGTGGAAGGGAGTTTCTCAAAATGGAGACGTATGACCAGTGGTGTTCCACAGGGATCCGTGCTGGGACCACTATTGTTTGTGATATACATAAATGATTTGGAGGAAAGTATAGGTGGTCTGGTTAGCAAGTTTGCAGACGACACTAAGATTGGTGGAGTAGCAGATAGTGAAGGGGACTGTCCGAGAATACAGCAGAATATAGATAGACTGGAGAGTTGGGCAGAGAAATGGCAGATAGAGTTCAATCAGGGCAAATGCGAGGTGATGCATTTTGGAAGATCCAATTCAAGAGTGAACTATACTGTAAATGGAAAAGTCCTGGGGAAAATTGATGTACAGAGAGATTTGGGTGTTCAGGTCCATTGTTCCCTGAAGGTGGCAACGCAGGTCAATAGAGTGGTCAAGAAGGCATATGGCATGCTTTCCTTCATCGGACGGGGTATTGAGTCCAAGAGTTGGCAGGTCATGTTACAGTTATATAAGACTTTGGTTCGGCCACATTTGGAATACTGTGTGCAGTTCTGGTCGCCACATTACCAAAAGGATGTGGATGCTTTGGAGAGGGTGCAGAGGAGGTTCACCAGTTTGTTGCCTGGTATGGAGGGCGCTAGCTATGAAGAGAGGTTGAGTAGATTAGGATTATTTTCATTAGAAAGACGGAGGTTGAGGGGGGTCCTGATTGAGGTGTGCAAAATCATGAGAGGTATGGACAGGTTGGATAGCAAGAAGCTTTTTCCCAGAGTGGGGGATTCAATTACTAGGGGTCACGAGTTCAAAGTGAAAGGGGAAAAGTTTAGGGGGGATATGCGTGGAAAGTTCTTTACGCAGAGGGTGGTGGGTGCCTGGAACGCGTTGCCAGCGGAGGTGGTAGACGCGGGCACGATACCGTCTTTTAAGATGTATCTAGACAGATACATGAATGGGCAGGAAGTAAAGAGATACAGACCCTTAGAAAATAGGCGTCATGTTTAGATAGAGGATCTGGATCGGCGCAGGCTTGGAGGGCCGAAGGGCCTGTTCCTGTGCTGCAATTTTCTTTGTTCTTTGTTCTTTTTTTGTTCTAACACACTACCAACTGGCACTTACCAATATGGTGGAGTAGAAGGGATGTGGTTTCCTCTCCTCCAACATCAGTGGTGGCAGTTGCACCACATTGGCCCAGCCAGGCATTAATGCACTGAATTATACTTTTTTTTGAAGGTGGGTTAAAAAATATATGACCAATTTCGAGGTCTCATTCTTCGTAAGAAATGGGGCAGCACTGATACCAGCAGTGATCAGTCTCGCAGAATGGAATAAAAAAAAAAATTTTCTTGGATGATGCTGATTTGGCGGCCCCCTTCAAAATGTCTTGCGGATCCCTGGTTGAAAATCTCTGATCTATATCATGTCAGAAATAGTTCTTTCTTTGATAGCAGCCGCATTGGTTCAATGTCTTGAGGGATCCATCTACTTTGCCTCCCTAATCGCTTAGCTGATCCATCCAGGCCAAAGTTTTTCCTTTAATCTGGTAATCTTTCTTTGTGTTCTGTTTCCCGAAGCGCATTATTTTACACTTATCTCCATTGAACTGTATCTACCAATTGGTTGTCTCCCTTACCAAGCAGTTGAAGTCCTCCGTAACTTGTCTTCATTCACCATATTAGTCAGCCCTGCTATGTTGGGGCCACGCTCAAATATTGATATGAAGTTACAGGTATCCTCTTTCAGATCATTTATGAAAATATAAGAGTACCAGTCCCAACACCAAACCTGTGTGACTCTATCCAGACTTCCCATTCACACAACCTGTTATACTCTAGAAAGGTGAAAGATGGAACTGGAGCCAATCTTTGCACACTTCTGTAAGCATTTATTTACAGAGTTACACATTACAAGTATGTACCTCCTAACCCTTTGACCATAGTTTCAAATGTATCTATGTATAAGGGCACAAGTGAATCCATCGTTAATGCCCACCTCCTGCATATAATTAACACAGACTTTGTTTCCTTTTGTCCAGCCATAATTCAATCCATTTTAGGATGCTTTCATCAGTACATCTCTGATTTTTGAACTCATTTTCTATGAGTTACCTTAGCAAAGTCTTACTGAAAGCCAACTATATCACATGTACATTCTCACCCTTACGTCCACCTTTTGTTGCTCTGTCTAAAATTCTATCAAATGGCTTTCAGTCAGCATAGTTCAATTTTTAATGTTTCTGCTACGTAGCATGAGAAACAAAAGTTTGTGATGGCATTAGTGAGTCTGGAAAGATTTATTTGCTAATAGTTTAAATTATTCCATTGCATGCAAGCTCCTCCATCAGTGGGAAGTACTTTATTTGACAATTACAGTTTGGTGGTGTATGCAGGAAATATTGTTGATGGTAGATAATTTGTGACCTTATTTATCCTCAAGATAAAGGAACAAGTACCAGCTGCTGATCAAACAGAGCAAGCAAACTTCAATCAGCAACATAAGATGAATGCAAAATTAGGAATTGGCACAGAAGTGCAGTCAGACTTTGAATTTTGACAAGATTTAGCATGGGCAACTTTCATGCGCACATTTGTCAGACAGAACCATACCGAAGGACGTAGCTTGAAAGGGATTTGTTTTTTTAATATGTTATACTTTTTTTAAAAGTTGCATCAGTGACGGTGTTCCCATTGTAGTCCCAGAGCTATACATCCATGGTATTCAATTTTATGTTGGTTTAGTTATTTAATTAGGAATTCAGTATTATATGGCTGCTAGCATTCTAACTTTTGTCTTGTAAAGATCTCGTACTCCATCAGTTCTAACTTTGACCATTGTAGACTACAGTGGATCAGATAGTCTGTCTTGCTTTAATGGCGATATCACTGATATGCCTCCCCAGAAAGTTTTTTTGTTGATTTTCATTATGTTTGGCATTACAACATGAACTGATAGGTGTGCCTCTGATTTGTAGGACTTTTTGGCAGTGTCTGAATTCAAGAAATAATGCTGATAACAGTTTCTGTCTACACAATTTCCAAATTCAGACTGAAGGTTCTAGATTGACTTGTTCTTTTGTTTCGAAGGAATTCAACACATTGTTATAAAAGTACTTACATTTTTTGTTAAATTTTGAGGACTTGTGTTTTAAAACTGATAAAAGGATTCCATTGATGCTGGACTTTTTTTTTAAAGAAGTCACCATCAGGTCTTTTGGACTTGTTTTGTAAACAGCCGTTACTGGAAGTCACCTGCCTTCAGATTACCCAGTAGGGGTTTTTTGACTTGGAGAAGATGTTTACAGAGAAATGATGGGTCAAGATTTATAGGGATCAGGAGGCTTGACTCTTGAGATTGTTTTGGGTTTCGCTTTGGACCGTCAGTTGGAGTATTAAAAATCAACCTGAAGGACAAAACCCCAGCTCAGCCTGTTCTATCTCTTTGAAAAGCCCGCCAGTTTTTCCATCTCTTTGAGAAGCTGTTAGAAGTGAATGTAAGAAATTGAGAAATTGACGATGCATTCCTCCTGAAAGGCCAGCTTGAAACCCATGTTGCTGCATTTCTCCTGAGACGTTGGCAAAACTTACTGGATAAATGCTCGCCGCCTCCTGAATGAATTGTTCCAGAGAAAGATCCCAGAGACAGCCATCTACGTGTATTTGGGACGCCACACCAATAAATGGACAACTGACATCTTTCCATAACGTCTCTTTTTTCTTCAAGAATTATCAAGTATTTGGCCAAAGTATTCTTTTTTGTCTTTTTCTGTAACAGAGCTCTAAAAAAAATCTCTATTTTTTTCCAGTTAACTGGTGTGTGTGTGAGGGGCGAAGGAAAAAGGGAACTCTCATATTTCAATCTGTATGTTAATGCTTTGCTTTGCTACTGGTTATATCTTGTTTTAGAATAAACTGATAATTTTGTTGTTTATTGAGGGAATCTGGTTGTTGTATGTTATTCTGGGATAAAAATAGAGTCTATGATAGACCGTATCGGTAACTGGGTAAACATTTAAATATATGTTGTGACCTGCAGAGAAATGGAACTAGAAAAGACAGCGCACTCCTCCCACCTTGGTTATAACAACATGTAGAATGAGAAAAGACTGTGCAACCCATCAAACCAGTACCTTGGTCAACTCTTAACATGTGTTCTATCTAACCGATTCAGTCTGAGGAGAAAGTTTATTTCTACCCTAAAAAGCACATCAATCATATTCCAGAATATTAACCTTACATGCTATATTATTCATCGATTACTGATTGACTTTGCCATCATAACATTTCTACAGTACCAGCAGCTCAGGAACTATAATGTCCCACACATCATTCAGTTATCAGAAGCTATAATTATTCTGACAACACTCAATCAGATTCCAGGATATTCAACCAGCTCATTATTAAAGGTGTTAATTGCTTCCAGTTGTAGTCTGTTCCATGTATCCACTACTTTGCATACATGCCAACCATCCACGTTTGCAGGCGATCAACATTTTGGGAATCCAGTCTGCTGATAAAAAAATCAATGCAGACCAGGTTACCTTTCCCTTAGTGCCTCTCCTATCCAAATTCTGCTGCTAATGGAAGTGGTTCCAGCCTCTGCATATTGTGGACAGCAATTCCCATCTACACTATCCAGTGGGTAGAACCATTTCAAGTAATAGCAGCAGTCGGGTACGGAAGGTGGAGGAATTGGAGGGAAGAGGAAAAGAAGAGTAGCCTAGAGTAGTGTCTTGGGCGAGGAGAATTGGGAGTGGTGCTTTGGAGTGTGATGTGACTGTCTGGTTAGTCTGTTGAAAATTCAATGTCACCTAGATTTTAAATCTTTAAGCAAATAAATTGTGAAGTAGAATATTGTGAAGCTTAAAATTGACTAGGATGCACCATTTTGATGTAAAAAGATATCTGAGAAAGCATGCCCCCAGACCCCTCTAGAAATGCTCCACTAATTTTTTTGAACATCTGAATTTTCCCCTTCAGGTTTTCGTGTACTTATGTTTTTTTCTCTTACTCCAATGAAGTTCAGTAAACTTTCAGCTTAATTCATGGAAACCCATGGCGCTGCTGTTTTCACAAGTCATAAACTTAACATTCGAGCTGTTTTTCAGCCGTCAGCTTTTGCAAGTTTTCTGGTTTGGTATGTGGAGAAGAAATTCCTCCTGATCCCAAGTCGCGCATGAGGCTTGTAGGTTTTTGTGAAGGATCCGTTAAAATTTCTGAGCCTAATGCCATTAAAAGATGATTAATAAAGTCAAACCACATATTAAGGCAGTGTGGAATCTCTGTATTTGCCCTAATAATCAATGACTGCGCAGGTGACCCTGGTATGGCGCTACTGATCCTGGAAACTGAAGTTTATCAAACAGTTTTGCTGTGCCACAGCTGTGAACCTTTATTAGGAGGCTGCATTGTTGTACTCAAAAGCCTCGGCCTCACTTCTTTGAGACTTGTCATCAGCTACAGTCTGATCTATTTTAAAACAAGTGAATATATTTTTCTGAAGGAATGCCTGTTCCCCAGTTTTGTTTTTAAATTCAATTTTTTATTTTAATTTTAAGTTTCTCTTTCTTAATGTTGAAGGAGAAGCCAACATATTACGCTTAGCTCAGACTATTGGAGCATATAGGCCATGGACTATGAAATTACAGTGACTTGTTGACATTTGTGCTGCCCACAGTCTCAAAGAAATGTGGCAACTTCTTTCCCAAAAAGATATTCAGATACACATGGTACAGCTGTGATGGAACTACCAAAAAGAAAATAGACTTATTGTTACAAACACATGTAGCTGATAATGTCTGGGTCTTCAAAATCACAGAAAGTAGCAACTCGAACTTGCAGCTCTGAAGTTGATGAAGAATTCTGATCTCCCCAGAGGTTCGGTCATCAAACGTTTTGATGTCAAGAAGCTCAAATCACTGTCAAAACGCAACAACAAATTGCAATTATATAGTGCCTTTACCAAACAAAACATGACACCGAGCCACATAAGGTGATATCAAAACTGGTGACCAAAAGCTTGGCCAAAGAGATATGTTTTAAGGAGTGTCTTAATGGAGGAAGGAAAGGTGGAGAGGTTTAGGGAGGGAATTCCAGATCTTAGGGCCTCGACAGCTGAAGGCACAGCTGCCAGTGATGGAATGATTAAAATACGGGATATACAACAGGTAAGAACTGGAGTAGCGTAGATACCTCAGGAGCTCTTTGATAGAGCCAAAAATGCAACAATTGGCACATTGATATCTTGCAAGCCCCTCCCACTCTTGCTGAGACTAAAGAACCTTTATCCAAATTGAAGAATAGAAAACCACCGAGCATATGAGACATCACATATGAACTCCCAAAGAATACTGACAAAAGCACTGTCAATTGCTTGTACCAGCGATTTATACGAGTAGATACTGATGAAACTATTTGGTGTCATTGACCCTGAGGCATGCTTGTGTATTTTTGCAAAGACAAAGGATCCAAAACAGACTGCAGCAACTACAAGGATATTACCCTACTGTCAACAACAGCTAAAATATTTGTTTGGGTGATGCTCTGAGAGAGAATTGCTGCGAACAACAGGCTAGCTTCACCGAACATAGCTCCACCATTGGACAGATATTTACACTGTGGTAGGTGGCAGCCAAATAATGCAAATACAATGAGCACTAAATGTTGCCTACATTAATTTGAAAAAAGCTTTTAACTCACTGAATAGAAAATGCCTATGGTTCCTGGTACAATTTCTAGGTATTCCTACCAACATTATACCATTAATCAGAGAGCTTTATGCCTACACAAGTAGTGGATGTGTATTGATTGAAAGCTTTCTGAGCTTTACAAGTTTTATATGGGAATATGTCAGGGCTGTGTTCTTGCCCCCAACTGATTCTTGCCAGGTTTTTGACTACATCACGAAGTCAACAACATAAAATAGTGGATGTGAAACCAGCCTGGACAATAACTATATGTGGACAGATCTGGACTTTGCGAAAACATAGTGACCTTGACTGAAACTGTGGACATCCTCACCATCCTCACGAATTTAAGACCAGGTGCATCTAGCCTTCAACTTCAGATCCGCAGGAACAAGACAAAATTGCAGTTGCTAGGATGCAATATAATTCCAGTTTCCTTCATAATAAATGATGATGCATCCAAGACAGTGCAATCAGTGAGACAGTACATTTAGGTTGCATAATTTTCTCCAAAGATGACTGTTTTCCTGAGTTGTCGATGTAGCGCATTGCATTGCAAACTCGGCAATGAACTCTCTGACACATATATGGAGATTGAAGAAACATTAAAGCGCTTTTAACAGAATGGGCCTAACTGCCAAGGAGCTGCAAGTGAGGACACAGACCATAATGGTTGGAGAAACTGGTAAAGGCATCATTCTGTTTGGGATAAGATCTTGAACACCTACAATGACAATGTCTGTTCCATCTTTGAAAACTGGAATCAGTAAAATGGGACAATAGTTATGGTTGGTACCTTTCCAATCAAATCGGAATTTACCTGGTTTCAGACATTTAAGGGAGATGGGTGACTGTTAGCAACATAGTTTCGAAGATTGGATCTGATTTTGTCTGACCTGGAAATCTTTTTGAACATCATTACATCTATCGTTATAACTATTGATTACGTTCTGGTAACTAACTGCAAGTCATCATTCAAAAGGTTTTTAATAATGTTCAACTGGAAATCTTGAATGCAGATATATACTATTATTTTATAAGAATATCTGGGAGAGATTTCAAGGCAGTGATCTTATCTTAGGTTATAACTGAGCTATAAACTGCTTGAGCTTTGCTGTGATAGTCTATGATGTCATCTAAACCACTTGATGAGAATACTTCCTTGTAATCATTCTTGCTATCCATTATTCTATTAGTTTGTCAGAAGCTGCAATCATGATGTGTAAATTAAAGGGAATACTAAGGAAACCTTTAATTAGAAGTGAGCATAAAAAAACATTTGCATTCCCCTCCCCCCCCCCCCCCCCTATCCCCACCCCCAAAAGAAATCCAATAAAGCAAGAGTTTAACATTTCCTTGAATTGAAATGAGGGAAAATGTACGGTCAACATTAAGGATATCAAACTCCGACATGATTCTTCTCAGACAGAACGATAAAGAGGACAAGGCTTTATTAGGTAAAGCACACAGGTTACATAACCTTTTATTCTATGTTCATTTGCAATTATGACAGTTTTTATATATTGATATATGCTTAACAATTTTATCCCTCAAAACATAATTCTAAAACCAAAAGGAATATTCAAGCAAAAAACAATTTGTTTAAAGATTGAACTGTAGCTTTGATACATAACCTATATTTCAAAAAGTAATTTTATATGACTGGCTAAATGACTGATTTATGTATATAAAGCAGCAGTGTAGTTCTGTTCCTTTTTAGCAGGATACCATGTTCTCCCAAATACAGGCATACTGGCTTTAAGTACAGTGGAAAGCTATTTTTCCTTTCCTGCTGGGTTTATTCCAGATAGCCCTTGGGGTGGTCTCTCATCTGCAGTGCATTCATCACAACCACTGCATAGAAAAAAAATGGGGTGTTGGCCAGACTGGTTTCCTGTACTTGGGACAGGCATAATTAGCAACTGGAGGGTTTGCTTTTTAGCTTGAAAATACACTGATGTGGAATCATGCTAATGTGCTTTGAAATATGTTGTTAATTGGAAAAAATAGTGTACGTAGCTGTTAGTATGATGACTCATTTGTTTCTTCGTAACTTGTGATGATATGCCATTTTTAAAACAGGTTATCTAAGGTTTAACTCATTAGGTATATGTTTTAAAATGACAGCCGGTAAGATTTTCCAAAGGGCTCGGCATGCAGCTGCGTGGTGATAATTACAACTTTGCCAGAATTAAATGCATAGTGAGTTCAATTAGCAGTCCCAATTATTACTTCATCACAATGTGCAGAACCCCCCGTTTATTAACATGTGGGCATCAATCCAACGTACACCCCATGCTTTAGTGAGGGCATAGCTGACGATGCAAAAAAACTGAATCTCAACTATAAATTCGAGGAGGCTGAAGAAGAAAACAGATGGCGTTTCATAAATTAAATAAGATTTATGTGATGAACTCTTTAACAATTTCTTTCTTCATTTTTTGCATTTACCTTTCTTCATTTTTAAGACAAACCACCACCCCTCCATCTAATTTTCTCTTCCTCCCCGTGGAAAAGTGCCTTGCTTTCTACACCAGAGATGTGTATCTTATATGGCCAGTCACACTATATTTAAATGTATTTCATAAAATTGGCAGCAGAGTGAATTAGCTGAAGTCCACCTCTTTTCTACAAACACAGATCATTTCCTTTTTCCCTTTTGCTGAAGTCTGGAGTAATGCCAAACTGCATGAGCTAACAACTTACTTCAGTCTGCAACTCAGCCATTGGGGAAAGCAGCTTATTTTTAATGTTCCATTTTGCGACATTTTCTAATTTCACGATTCAGTGGTTTCTTTATTTATTTCACCCTTCATAAATAATACTTTGAGCAAGATTTTTAGAGTTCAGGAAGAATTGTTATTCAACTTAACACAGATTTGATTTCATAGCTTGACTAAAATGTTTAGAATGGAAAAAAGCAGCTGTCTACTGCTAAGTAAAACTTTGGTAAATGGAAAGCATTGACTAAATGCTTCAAATGAAATGTAATAAAATTATTACAGTTTTTAAAAATGATTTGGAAATAGAAGATTAGGTTATGCAGGCTTTCCCTATAGTTGAGAGAGTCTATCCAAAGAATGTGATACCAAAAAATCAGGAAGGCGACAGGTACAGTGACATGCTGAGTTAGCTGATCTCAGCCAGGGCAGAGGTAGGGGAATGCTACAATTGGTCACACTGATTCTGAGTTAGTGAAGGGGAAATCAGCTGGATTTCCTGTTCTAGATTACTACTGGGTCATTGGGTCAAAAACCTGGAACTCCTTTCCTAACAGCACTGTGGGTGTACCTACACCAGATGGCCTGCAGCGGTTTAAGGCGGAAGCTCACCACCACCTTAGGGATAGCCAACAAATGCTAGCCTTGCCAGTGATGCTCACATCCCATGTAAGAATAAAAAATAATACCTAATAAGCTTTGCTGGAAGTACACAAGAACAGGAGCAGCTTCAACTGTGATGCTCCCACAATAGGGTGGCTTGCAATACAGACTGTTGAAGCTTATACCTGAATATTGGCCACTTGTGCAAGGTACGAAAAGGCATCTGGTGTCTATAGATGTGTGTCTTGGCAAAAGATCAACGTCTGCAGGATGGAAGGGAAGGAGTTAAAATATTGACTATAAGAGAAGAAAAAATCGGGGTCTGCATTGCACCAACTGTAACAACAAAACTGGGTTAGGTAATTAGAGGAGTTGGCCTGATTCACCATATTTAACAAAAAAAACTTCCCAATAGCACCTTTTTAGAAAATATGTCCTCTTCAAAGAAAGTTGGCCCAGTTATCTTCTATAGGCATCCAAGGTCAAGTGTGGCGAAAAAGATGATAGCAAGCTTATCACATCTGCGAATTGAATATAATGGCCCTGAAAATCCACAGGCTGTGACCATGGCAGTTACATCGGCCAATATCTTGCAGTACAGGCTTCATCAGAGTTTAGAGGATTATTTTTTTCTTTCTTTTTTTCTTTGGCCTCCTTGTCTCGAGAGACAATGGGTAAGCGCCTGGAGGTGGTCAGTGGTTTGTGAAGCAACACCTGGAGTGGCTATAAAGGCCAATTCTAGAGTGACAGACTCTTCCACAGGTGCTGCAGATAAAATTGGTTGTCCTGGCTGTTACACAGTTGGCTGTCTCCTTGCGCGTCTGTCTTTTTTCCTGCCAACTGCTAAGTCTCTTCGACTCACCACGTTTTAGCCCCGCCTTTATGGTTGCCTGCCAGCTCTGGCGATTGCTGGCAACTGACTCCCACGACTTGTGATCAATGTCACAGGACTTCATGTCGCGTTTGCAGATGTCTTTAAAGCGGAGACAAGGACGGCCGGTGGGTTTGACGAGCTCGCTGTACAATGTGCCCTGTATATGCTGAGGATGTTGGCCGCCTCGAGGACTTCTGTGTCGGTCCTGCCATCTGATGCCAAGGATTCTCTGGAGGCAGCGAAGATAGAATGAATTGAGACGTCGCTCTCGGCTGACGTACGTTGTCCAGGCCTCGCTGCCATAGAGCAAGGTACTGAGGGCACAGGCTTGATACACTTGGACTTTTGTGTTCTGTGTCAGTGTGCCATTTTCCCACACTCTCTTGGCCAGTCTGGACATAGCAGAGGAAGCCTTTCCCATGCGCTTGTTGAATTCTGCAACGAGAGACAGGTTACTGGTGATAGTTGAGCCTAGGTAGGTGAACTCTTGAACCACTTCCAGAGTGTGGTCGCCGATATTTATGGATGGGGCATTTCTGACGTCCTCTCCCATGATGTTCGTTTTCTTGAGGCTGATGGTTAGGCCAAATTCGGTGCAGGCAGCCGCAATCCTGTCAATGAGTCTCTGCAGACACTCTTCAGTGTGAGATGTTAATGCAGCATCGTCAGCAAAGAGGAATTCCCTGATAAGACTTTCCGTACTTTGGTCTTCGCTCTTAGACGGGCAAGGTTGAACAACCTGCCATCTGATCATGTGTGGAGGAAAATTCTTTCTTCTGAAGACTTGAACGCATGTGAGAGCAGCAGGGAGAAGAAGATCCCAAACAGTGTAGGTGCGAGAACACAGCCCTGTTTCACACCACTCAGGATAGGAAAGGGTTCTGATGAGGCGCCGCTATGCTGAATTGTGCCTTTCATATTGTCATGGAATGGGTGATGATACTGAGTAGCTTTGGTGGGCATCCAATCTTTTCTAGTAGTCTGAAGCGACCACGTCTGCTGACGAGGTCAAAGGCTTTGGTGAGATCAATGAAAGCAACGTAGAGGGGCATCTGTTGTTCACGGCATTTCTCCTGTAGCTGGCGAAGGGAGAACAGCATGTCAATGGTGGATCTTTCTGCTCGAAAGCCACACTGTGCCTCAGGGTAGACACGCTCAGCCAGCTTCTGGAGCCTGTTTAAAGCGACTCGAGCAAAGACTTTCCCCACTATGCTGAGCAGGGAGATTCCACGGTAGTTGTAGCAGTCACCGCGGTCACCCTTGTTCTTATAGAGGGTGATGATATTGGCATCGCGCATGTCCTGTGGTACTGTGGATTACTTAGAGGGCACCTAATTTGTGTGGAGCAGGTGGGTGCTTACACTAATTCTGGTGCCTGCCTGTCATTTTGAGCTGGGGTTGCCCAGGTCCTCTAATTCAGCCAGGTCCCCTTTGCCCACCATCCCTGTCCTCATCCCATTCAAGGACCAAATTTTTTTTTAATGTCCATTCTTTGGGTATCCAGGTTGTTTTCCTTTCCTGGACCTTCCAATGTTATACACTTATGCCCTGGGCTCTGTACATCTCATCTTATTGGATGTACCTGCTTCCAGTAATACTGCAGGCCCCATTTGCGTCATGAAAGCAGGAACTCCTTGTATTAGAAGTCTGCACCCCCACAGCAGCTCTAATGATATTTACCTTGTAAGGTCAGGCAGAGGTTCCAGCCCTTAAAATGACGATTGCAAAATGTTGGAAATATTGGAGACCTTGCACAACTGGGTCCCTGCCATTTTTGGGTGGGTTCTGCTGGAGTGAAAGCAGGAGTCTGGGAAGCCCTGGGAAATTTGGGGTCAATGATAGGTTGCCAGGAGTTCTTGGTTTTATAAAAACTGAGGTAGGGTTAAAAAGAAATGAGAAGATTTTATGTGGTCGTTGCAATTGTATTACAAATTTTTTGCTAAGAAAGCTTTAAAAAATCAAATCAATGCTGTCAAAATTAGTGTGCACTAATTACTTAGTATTATCAGCAGGCACAAATATATGAGTGTAGCCCTTCACTATTTCAGGCACACTGTTTAGGGCTGTCTTGCTAATAGAGAATGTTATCTTCCCTGACCAAATGACATACTTGCTATACAGATACCATAGGAAAAGGACAAAGTGTATATAAGCCAGAAAGAAGATTGTGTAGTTTTGGATTGGCTCACTTTAAAGCATAAATCTGGTTAGAAGGAGCCAATTATGTTCAATTACTTACCAATCAAAAAAATAGAAGTTTTTGATCTTATTAATGTTGATGGTAAATTAACTTATTCCAAATGACAATTTAATTGATATTATTTGAATTTGACATTTTAACAATCATACATGGCAGTCTGGAAAACTAGCAAAATCTATCGATCAAAAATGGCCTCAAAATGTGAAAGCAGGTAATTACAGGGACTTTGTAATTAAAACAATGAATATATACAACTTTCCTTCACTTGTAGTAGTAGGGGGAAAAAAATTAGTACATGAAAGCGTGAAGGGTAAATCCAAAAGTTGAAGGCCCAAAATTGGTGGCACAATTCTAAGGTGTATGCTGCTCTGGAACATTTTGAATTTTTACATTAAAATGATGCATATTCTGGCTAACTTTAAGTACTTTTATACTTCTCATTTATTACATTTTTATTTTAAAAAGGAAAAACAAAATGGCATTTGGATTTTTGATGGACCAAACTATCAGTTGCTCAAAAGTTTTCTCAACCTCCCATTTCACTGCCCCAGTTGACCAAGGCACCCGACCCCATCCAGACACAGTTCACAGAGATTCTGTAACCCATCCCAACTCTCTAACTTTTCACAAAGAAATTTTGCCAAATCATAGGGCCGAAAGCGCGTCCCAAATCCACGTGAACAAGATGGCGGGACCTCAGGCAGGATATTACCAGCAGCCAACTGAGTATGGTGATCCACCTCTTAGAGGGCTGGCAGCTTTGCAGCCTTGGCAGCGCCACCAATAGAGGTTGCTGCTGCTGAGGCTGCAGGAAGAAGAGGGTGCCTCCATGTTGAGGTGCCCTCAAAGGCCAGATAAGGATTTTTGGTTTAATGTGCAAGCCCCGACAATTGGAGGGGCGAACCAGCGTCATCAGAGCCGCAGGGACAGCCATTGCTGCCGGGTGGGGGGACGCCCCTGTGGGCCATGAAGCAGCCATAATAGAAAGCTGCCCCCCACCCCCGGACCTCGCTGGGAGGCCACCATGGTTTACCAGTTGGTCTTCCCACGCGGCGGGGACTCCTCCCAACGCTGGTAAAATGCCGGCGGGGGTGGGAAGTGGCCATTAATTGACCAATTAATTTTTTTAATTGGCCGCCCACCTCTGGTCGGTGGGCATCTGCGCCACTGCCTTTCCCGCCATTTAGAATATCCCGTGGTGGCAGAAAGATGTCAGTCTCCCCTCCCAACACCTTTCGCTGCCATTTTATGAGGCCTCCCATCTCCCAGCCCATTTTCAGAAGGCTGGTAAAATCCAGTCTACTGTCTCCTTCAAGCCTACAGGGTCATACTAGGACTGTTCTCCACTCCCTTGCTAATTCAACCTGGAACGCTTCTCCACCACCAGCCGAGTTGAACTGATACTCTGCCTCCACTCACCCCATTCAAGTTGTCACTTTGTCAGCTCCCCCCATTCCTCTACGTTTTATCTCTTTACTTCTCTCAGTTAATGCTGGCATTCTGCCTTCGGCACCACCCTCAAGTGCCTTTTCTAGCTCAATGCTGTCGCAAGTGACTGCCGGGTTAGTACAAGAGGATTGTGACACTTTTGCATTGTAAGAAAATGTGAGAGCCAATTTTTCACATTGGAAGATCTCATAAACAGCAAGTGAGATAAATAATAGTTGGTCATGATACCAGGAGAGCACCATACGCTACTTTGAATAGCACTGTACTCTACTTCTGTGTCCACCTGAATGGGCAGAGAGGGCTTTCAGTTTATGTAATACAAATCAAATGAATGTAGATTGTATCTGAATTTTGGATGATTTAATATTGTGATGTCAGTGATGGCTGACCTTGAAGAAACCACCTCTGTGGCAGAATAAAAGTATATGTTTAACCACACCTGATTGTCTAATGCTGAGAGAGGTAATGAGACAAACTTGGAAGAATAAAGACTTGCATTTATATAGCACCTTTCATGACCACTGGCTGTCCAAAAGAACTTTACAGCCAATGAAGTATAGTCACTGTTGTAATGTAGGAAACGTGGCAGCCAATTTGTGCACAGCAAACACCCACAACCAGCAATGTGATAATGACCCGATAACCTGTTTTACAATGTTGATTGAATATAAATATTGGGCCAGGGCACAACTCCTTAGTTCATTAAAGTAGGACCATGGAATCCTTTTAAACCTAATTGAGAGAGCAAACAGGACCTTAGTTTCATCTGAAAGACAGCACCTCCAACAGTGCAGCACTTGCTCAGTTCTGCACTGGAGTGTCAGCCTTGATTTCTTGCTGAAGCTCTGGAATGAGACTTGAACTCACAGCCTTGTGACTTAGAGGCAAGAGTGCTACCAACTGAGCCTTTGAGTCACAATAAGTAATGCAATGGGACATCTGCTTGTAGACATTTATTGCAAACAGTGGAGCTATAGGATTGGTTTATTCTGTTTTATTTTTCCCCTGGTATTTGATGTCATGACAGACATTACCTAGGGCACCCCATAACCTTCATAATGTTGCTGCACAAGGGCGTATTAACAGTTGCAACATAATCATTGCAAGTTTATCAAGTGATAATATGTTGTCGATTTCTAGGAGGTATCACAGTCAGCATATATTAAATAGAGGATATTACATAGAGGATAATGAATATCAGGGAGTGATTATAAGACAGTAATCTAATCAAGAGATTCAGATGGTATCATAAATCATAAGGGTGAAAGATAAGCAGTTTGAAGCCATCACTTGAATCGAAGTTTCATTCCCTGGCACTCTTATTGTTTCTAATATGAGGTTTTAATGTGCGTGTGCCCGCTTGCACATAGTTGTGCATGGGGGGAGGTGGTGTTTAGTATGGAGATAACTTCTGTGCCTACACTGGCTGCTCATGTGGATAGCAGTTGTCTGTGTTCGCATACCTGGTGCCTAATGATGCTCACACAAGTGGATTAGCAACTATGATTTCACTGCTATACTTTTGTCCTGAAATAATCTAAAGTAATCAAAAAGTTTCGTTTAATTTTGTAAAAACAGGTTCACAAAAGAATGTCAATTTATTCTGAAATGATTCAATTAATTGCTGTGCGAGGGGAAATATTATGCATGTCTGATTTTACACCTCAAAATAATTCCAGAAACCTAATGTTAGAACTAATGAAGCAGCAGTTAGTATATCTAAACATCGCTTACATCACACTATTCCAGTCATTACCTAGGAAAGCTCAATGTTCAGTCAGATTATCTTTCTTGTTAAATTCCAGATACTGCCTGATAATCCAGTTAGCTTGTTTCAATGAACCATGGTCTCACCAATCAGTTTTTCCAGATATACTAATTTTCTGCTTGAATATATTTTCATTTTTAATTACAAATTACTATGTCTTTTTAACTACTGTATAACAAATACAAACTTTAATTACTTTGTTTTATTATTTGTTCATGGGATGTGGGCATCATTGACAAGGCCAGCATTTATTGCCCATCCTTAATTGTCCTTGAGAAGGTGGTGATGAGCAGCCTCCTTGAATTGCTGAAGTCCATGTGGTATAGGCACTGCCACAGTGCTGTTGGATAGGGAGTTCCAGGATTTTGTCCCAGCCACGATGGAGGAACAGCGATGTATTTCCAAGTCAGGATGGTGTGTGACTTGGAGGTGATCTTGCAAGTGGTGGTGTTCCCATGCGTCTGCTGCCCATGTCCTTCTAGATGATAGAGGTTGTGGCTTTGGAATGTCCTGTCAAAGAAGACTTGGCTGCAATGCATCTTGTTGATGGTATAGACTACAGCCACGGTGTGGCAGTGGTGTGTTACGGCCATGTCGTGTGATGTGGGTAGTTCCCACTGTCCAACTCCCCTCCTGACCACC
Source organism: Heterodontus francisci (assembly GCF_036365525.1). NCBI lineage: Eukaryota > Metazoa > Chordata > Chondrichthyes > Heterodontiformes > Heterodontidae > Heterodontus > Heterodontus francisci. Next base: position 61,849,732 of record NC_090379.1, read on the forward strand.
CCAAGTGTTTTGTTATTAAGGTTTGACCCCTTGGTGTTTTATTTTTCAAATAAACAGACAAGGACATATTTTCTTGTTGGTTTAAAAAAAACCAGAAAATCAGTTGTTTATTGATCAATACGCCTTATCCCGAAATTGTCGCAACTGCATCCACTCATGCATTCACTCGCACACTCTCCCTCAAGAGGAGACAGATCGAGGGGGAAAAAAAGAAAGTGATTTTTTTAGTGGGGGGCACAGGGAGGTCCCGATAAACCTGTTAAATTCTCTTGGAATTCTTGATGGGTGCAGGTCTCAGGTGATTGTAGATCTCTCTTGATTGAAAATTCAGTTGAAGTTGGTGGGTCACTTCTGGTTCACTGCAGGCTAGTGTAGATGTAGGATTCTTCAGCAGGGCATGTGTCTTCTGGCTTGTTGGATGTTGCTCTTTTTCTCTCAGGCTTTCTCTCTTTAGGCTGTCTTTTTTTTCAGGTAAAGCTGTGTTACTTCTCACCTCTTAGTAGTAGATGTTCTGATCTCTTCCCCATGGTGATTGCACAATGGCCCAGGATTTGGCTACTTCACACCTTCTTTGTTTTAGAAGAAGAAAGTTTTAGGATGGGGTGCAATTGACACCTCTTAGCTTGAAGATTTGTCCTTTGCCTTTGTCAGATGGTTTGAATACACAAAGGCCAATCCTTTTTCTTCGGTGGCCATTTTGAACCATTGTTCACTTTTTAAAATCAAGGTTAATTTTTAAAAAGACAGTCAGTTTTTATAACTCTTCCGAGTTTAGTCCATGATTGTTGTATCATCCTACTTCTGGTGTGCATGACAAATGGAGGATTGAATGTTTAAGGTGGTGGATGGATTGCCAATCAGGCGGGCTGCTTTGTCCTGGATAGTGCTGAGTTTGATTGTTGTTGGAGATGCACTCATCTGGGCAAGTATTCCATTACATTCCTGACTTGTGCCTTGTAGATAGTGGAAAGACTTTGGGAAGTCAAGAGATGAGTCACCCGCTGCAAAATACCCAGCCTCTGACATGCTCTTGTAGCCACAGTATTTATGTTGCTGCTCCAATTAAGTTTCTGGTCAATGGTGACCCCCAGGAAGTTGATGCTAGTGGGTTCAGTGTTGGTAATGCCATTAAATGTCAAGGGAAGGTCATTAGATTCTCTCTTGTTGGAAATGGTCATTGCCTGGCATTTGTGTGGCATGAATGCTACTTGGCACTTATCAGCCCAAGTCCAGATCTTGCTACATGAGGGCAGAGACTGCTTCATTATGTCAGGAGTTGCAGATGGAACCGAACACTGTGCAATCATCAGCGAACATCTCCACTTCTGACCTAATGATGAAAGGAAGGTCATTGATGAAGCAGTTAAAGATAGTTGGACCTAGGACAGTATCCTGGGGCTGAGATGATTGGTCTCCAACAACCACAACCATCTAGGTATGGCTGCAGCCAGTGGAGAGTTTTCCCCTGATTCCCATTGACTTAAATGTACTAAATTTTTATGTTTCTATAATTATCTTATCACTTTGGTCAATTTTAATTTAAATCATCTATGCTTTATAATGTTGCCTCCGGGTGGCTGGCATTTATTGTATTTTTCTCTCAATTCATTTGTTTATTTAAACAGATGTGTTACCTTGACATTAGTAATATCATCTAAATTTTATAAGGTAGCTTATTTAAAATCTTCCAACTTTGAAATTAGGCATTTCTTTTCTAATATTCATCATTAAACCTACATTCCAAGAAAACATTAGTAAAGCTTACATACAAGATTGTACTACTGTGAGCATAAAATAAAAACCCATTAGTGTTTCAAATGTACATTTGATTTTTCTATCCCCCAGGCTGTATGTGGGATGTGCCCATTTTGCAAGCTGTCATTCTGTGATATCATTAATGATGATACTTCAGTGAGTTAGTTTCAAGAAGAAACTCCTTCTCCCTTCCAACTCAAGCAATCCTGATTCACAAATCTTTTCTACCTCTTTTTTTCTCTCCCACTTTCCCACCCTACCAAATAAAATGCTAAAAGTAGCAGGTGAATTATTTCACATCATTAGCCTGTTAAGCACTTTAGTAAGCAAAGTATTTTTAAAGTACGTCTTCAAAGCTTTTGTTTTCAGTTTTCACTTCCTGCTAATCAGTGAGTGGCAGCTAATCCATAGAAAGCACAACACCATTCACCCATTCATGCCTGTGCTGCTACTGGCTTTTCTTCCAGAGCTGTTGGCCCAGATTTCCCTTCCCAGTACAATTGCCAGTGGAATTGTGGCCCCATGGTAGTTGGCACTGACCCTGTTGAAATGTCTGGGGTTCACATTATTGAAATATTTTTGGCAGGCTGCCAGTAGCATTCTCGCCTGCATCAGGGAACTCACCAGTTAGAAGATGAATCAGCAGGAAATGGCTGCTGCAGAGGGAGTCAGAGACCTGCAACAGCTCCAAAGGAGCAGGTAGCCTTGAAGAGGAAAAATTTGTCAGCCTCTGATTAAATGCTTAAAATCCATCGATTGCCAATCCTGCACTCACCAGTTAAACCTTTGTCTGCATTGTGCCTGACTTACCAATGTCTGCTCTGTTCCAGTATTCTTCGTATCCAGGGTTACTGAGGGATAATAATGGGAAATCTCAGGTATGACATCATTCAGCCAAAATTGCCTCATTTAAATGCACCCACTTGTATGAGTAGTTGTGGCATCCAGCAGAAACAATGCTAAGAAACCATAGATCTGCATGAAGGGTCCCACAATCTTTCACCTCCACCTGCCTCAGTACCATCACTAAAACAGCAGAGATGCAGAGGAAGTCCCATTTCCCTGCTTTTTCCTCATATTTTCTTATATGACTATTTCAGTTGTGGCTCAGTTGGTAGCACTCCTACTTCCAAGTCATAAGGTTCCGCGTTCAAGTCCTGCTCTGGAACTTGAGCACAAAAATCAAAGCTGATAGTGCAGTATCCAGAGTGCTGGTCTGCCCTCTCAGGTGGCTGTAATAGAAGAGCAGGGGCGTTATCCCTGGTGTCCTGGCCAATATTTATCCCTCAATAACACAAAAAAAGTTGACCTGGTTATTATCACATTGTTGTTTGTGGGAGCTTGCTGTCTGCAAATTGACTGCTGCGTTTCCTACATTACAAAAGTGACTACACTTCAAAAGTACGTCATTGGCTGTAAAGCGCTTTGAGACATCTGGTGGTCATGAAAGGTGCTATATAAATACAAGTCTTTATATTTTTCCTTTTTGAATACTTATCCAATTCACTTATAAATAATCAATAGCCACTTATGATAAAGTATTCCAAGTCCTAACAAGGCCCTGTGTAAAAAAATTGTTTCAACTATCCCATGATTCTTTGAATGATAATCTTGAGCCCATGTCTCTCATTGTCAATTCACTGAAAATAACCCTTCTCTCAAAATCTTTCATAAATTTGAAACTCTCTGTTAAACCCGTGTTAACCTGCATTGCTCCATTGAAAAAGGCTTTTGAAAAAATTATATCTTTTCAATCCTAATACAACAGCACTGAATCTTCTCTCTACACTTTAATATCCTTTCTATAATGGGATGCCCAATGCTACATGCACTGTAGCCCTAAGAAATACGTTGTACAAATTCATATTCAGTTCCTTGTCCCATTCATTTCTCCAGAATCAGTTTTGTTTTTTTATGATTTTTCTACCTGTATTCTCATCTTTCAATGTCTATATAGCAACGCCCTTAGACCTCCTTGTTCTGCCACAATGTGAAGAATCGCACCATTTAGCATGTACTTTGCTTTTTGTTTTTCTTATTTCCCTGCATTGTAGTGCATTCGCCTCCTATCTGTTCAAAATGCTAAGCTACCTACATTCTACAGTTTCCCTCGCAGTCACCATGCCTCCTTAATTTGTTATCAGCAAACTACGATATCACCCGGACTGGCCATGGCGATCCCGCCCCACCTACCTCTGTTCCGGGGTTCCAGAGCTGGGCCTGGGTCTGAGGTCTCTGCAGTACCGGTGATGGCCACCACTCCTGGTGGCGCTGCCGATACTGCTGAGCTGCTGGCCCTCAGATTTTTAAAGGGTCAGGGATCGTCCCTCCTGAAACTTTGATTTAAAAAGACCAGAAGATTGCTCCAGGGGGGCATGAAAAGGCAGAGGCGGCATTCCCCTTGATTTTCGGCCTGGCGTCTCCCCTGCATTTTCGGCCTGGCGTCGGGAATCCCGCCTCCAGCACAAAATCCAGCCCAATAATGTTTTGGTCTGTTTATTTCTGGTTAGCAAAAAGAAATTATATATAAACTGTAATTCATTTATATTTCAATTCTGCTTAGGCCCAAGTAGTATATGGGGATTTAATACTTCATTTTCATTTGAGTGATATTCAAGACTGTAGCCAGTCACCTCTGGAAAATAAGAGAGACAATGCAGAACCATTGCGCCACTCTCTTAATTAATAGCAATTTTCAATAATTATATGAAAATAATGGGGGCAAAAATTTGCCCAGATTTTGTGTCAAGAATAATGGCGAATCTAACAGTGCTCACCATTTTTACGAAGTAAATCGGACAGCAATTTCAAGAGTACGCGCATGCAAAGTTAAACACAGATCTCTGGAAGTTGCAATGTGTGTTATCCTGCTTCCCCACACATTGCGCTTTACCAGTACCTCAACGATAGCCTCGGCATTGAAATTAATGTAAGAGCGTGAAGTTGGGTTACTTATCTCCTATATACCCGCTTAACATGGCAGAAAGGTTAGGGCTGGTGCATACAGCTGTAAGTGAATTTTTATTGGTGTGATCTGTCATAATTCTTGCTGAACAGCCTCGCTGGATCTGAAAATTAAATTTTACCTGTGCATTGCTTCTGAAGTTAATTAGTTTTGAAGATCTTAAAGAATATATTTTTTCTTTTACTTTTTCTGTCTGTCTTATCTCTCTCAATCATATCCTTCTTTTCCAATTCTTCTTTTGCTTTCTGGATATGATTTAAGTGTAATTTATAATTCCTGGTTTAGATTCATCTTGTCTTAGTAAGGATTCTTCAATCTGATCGGTTGAAGAGTCATGCATTTTCTTGCCCTGCTCACAGATGCCCAATGACAGCAATTCTCCCAGCCCTGAGATGGCAAACTTGGAGGTGGGGTGCTGGGAAAATGGGGAGAATTGTGTCGGGACATCTCCCTGATGCATTCCTGCCACCAGGGAGCTCTCCCAGGGACAGGCTGGGAATCGGATTGACTTCCTGCTCCATGGAGATGGGCAGCCAATTATGCTAGTTAAGGCCCTAATTAGGGGTGATTTTGTGATTTTGCGGCCCCCTGCTGCATATGGAGGCTGCCAGCTCAATGGAGATGATCTCCTTGCGGCAAGCCAGAGGGCTCTTGGAGCTGGAGGCTTCATGCCCCATTGATGGGGCCACGAGCATGTAAGACCACGATCTTGGCTGAACCCAATCGATTGGAGAGATTTCCCCTCCATCCTCATGGACCTACCAGCCTAGGTATAGTTTAGTTCTTCAGTGCTGTGCAGGGCAGTGAGGCCACCTTCATGCTGAGGTGCCCTCACAGTCCCTGTCCTGCCTCAGCAGTGTCCACCTCTCCCAGGGGGCTGTCGAAGCTCCAGAGCTGCCGGCCCTCTGATCAGGCCTGCAGCATCAAGAGCTCACCACTGTCCTTCATAGGATGGTGGACCCAGAGGCGGACAATTAGAAAGCCGTCTCCCGGATGATTGCTGAGCCAATTTCCGGCAAGTGCGGGTTCGGGACCCCCATTTGGTTCCACATCAGGGTCTGAAACCCTCTGGAAAATCCAGCCCCAAATCTTTGCTCAAAAGATCACACAAACTTTCTGGACTGCTGTCAGCATAGTGAACGCTGAGCACCATTCCTTTGCTGCTGATTACAAAATCTGGGTCATTAAAATTGCAAAATTAGATTTGTATTTCCACTCATGAAAATGACTGAACTGATGGTGATGTGGTCAGCTTCATTTGTGCAAATACAAGTTTTACTTTACTGTTAATAATCACACATGAAATAGACTCATAGCTAAAGCAGTTAATCCAGCGTAAACTGGAGAATTCTCCTGCTCATTCACATTAACTTCAGCAGAAGAGCCACAGCATTCTCAGGAAACAGTGTAAACACCAGAAGATTACTATAAATTTCACCCTAGCCCTTCCACTCCCCCGACTCTCTCATTCTCCCGGTTAGGAAATGCATCAAGTGTTACAAAGATGACTTTAGATAAAGATAGTTGAATGTTGCATGGAGCATGATAGTTCCTGAGCTGGTGGAATAATCATATCAAGGGTCAATAGATTGGAGAGCAAGGTAGGTGTCCTGGAGTTTTGTTCAGTTTACTTTTGTGATTTACAGAGAGAAATAGATTGAATAGACTCCATGATGGAGCATATTTATACACAGAGAATTGTTAGTGCCTGGACGTTGTTGATGCACAGATCATTGCATCGTTTAAAAGAAAGGTGAGCAAAAATCCGAACCAGGGGAATATTCAGATCTTTGGGTAGGGAGCAGGGCAATAGGATCAGTTCTGGATTGCTCTAGCAAAGAACCAGTGCAGATACAATGTGCTGTGTGGTATCCCTCTATGCTGTAAACTTATACGATTCTGTGGTCTGGGAAGGAGCCAGGCTTGGAAAGCTGAATGGCCTATTCTTATTCTTTCTCATTGGATATCCTAAGTACACCTTAGGAGTACATACCCGAGAGTTGGGAAACCATGTGCTCAGCATTGACATGAAAATATTGTCATGATAGTGCTCACAGGTACTGCCATTTGTTTCCGATAAAGATCTGGACCTACACCATGGCACAAGTTCAGATTTGCTCAGCTAACGTTTCTTTGCATGTCTCCAAAGTTTAGGATAAAACTTGACCATTTCTCTACAGAAGCAGGTTAGATTAGATGAACAAAATATCTTCAGATTAGCACAATGATTATGTTACTGGTCTAGTAATACAGGGACCTGGACAAATGATCTGGAGACATGAATATTCTTTAAAGTGATCTGGGAGTGCAAGTCCATGGCACCACAGTTGGCTCAGCTGCACAGGGGCACACAAAAAAGACTGGAAGAGCAATAGTGATAGGAGATTCGATAGTTAGGAGAATAGACAGGCATTTCTGCAGCCACAGATGTTAATCCAGGATGGTGTGTTGCCTCCCTGGTGCCACAGTCAAGGATATCACTGAAAAACTGCAGAGCACCTTGAGGCGGGAGGGTGAACAGCCAGCAGTCATGGTCCACATTGGTACCAACGACATAGGCACAAAGAGGGATGTGGTTCTGCAGTCAGAATTTAGGGAGCTAGGTAGGAAATTAGCAAACAGGACCGTAAAAGCAGTTATCTCAGGATTACTCCCAGTACCACGTGCAAGTGAGTATAGAAATAGGAGCATAAAGCAGATGAATGCGTGGCTGGAAAGATGGTGCAGGAGGAAGGGCTTTAGGCTCACGGGACATTGAGAGCAGGCTCTGAAGGAGATGGGACGTGTATAGGCCGGACTGGTTGTGGCTATAACGAGATCTGATTCAAACAAGGGCAAGACTGGGTATTAAATATTCCTGGAAAGCAGGAGGGATGGCAGTTTTGATTAAGGAGAATATTGCAGTGCTGGAGAGAGAAGGGGTTGAACTTTATTAACGCGCTTTGAATACGGCGGCCTTCCGACACCGCGCAGGTGCCGGTGCCATTTTTAAAGGGCTTCAAGCCCTTATGAACAAATTAAATTCTAAAAGTCACACTGTGGGCAAAGTAAGCAGAAAACATTACTGACAGAACGAGGCTCCTCCTCCACCCCCACAATGGCCATTTCATGTTATTTACACACCTGAAACCTTCTTCTTCCTAATCATCAACTTTTCACCCTGAACTTTGTAATTTTGCCCCTCAACCCCTTCCCATCATCCCCACAACCAATGGAAAAGGTTTTCCCCCCCTCCTGCCCTGACAATTTCACTCCTTCCCCCTCCCCACCAGTGTCTCGCCTCGGAACTCTGTATGGCACGCAAGTTGCGGCCAGCTCCTGTAATATTGGCGTGGAACAGCTGCCGGGACAGGGTAAGTATATGTAAATTTATGTGCATTGATTTAACAATTTAAATGAAGGCCCCGCCGCCGCTCGGCAGCGGGGCCGCATCGAGGCCTCACCGCTGACGGTAAAATGCAGTAGGGCCTTCTCGGCATTGGGGGTCGTGGCGGGCCACTCCCGAAAGTATTTTACGGGCCTCCCTCCATAACCCCTGACGTCGAAGGGCTGGTAAAATTCAGCCCAGGATGTCTCAGAGGGGTTAAGGACAGAATCTATTTGACTAGAGTTAAGGAACAAAAAATGTGCAATTACATTGCTCAATGTAGTCTATAGGCCACCAATTAGTGGGAAAGATGCAGAGGAACAAATTTGCAAGGAAATTACAGAGAGGTACAAGCCTTATAGAGTAAGTATAATAGGGGAATTTATCTGAATATAGACTGTGATAGTAGTAGCGTAAAGGGCAGAGAGGGGCAAGAGTTCCCAGAGTGTGTTCAGGAATATTTTCTACAACTGTATGTTCCCAATCCAATGAGAAAGGAGGCACTGCTAGATGTGGTTCCTGAGAATGAGGTGGGCCAAGTGGATCAAGTGTCAGTAGGGAAACATTTAGGGGTCAGTGATCATTGTATCATAAGGTTCAGGTTGGTTATGGAAAAGGACAAAGAACAATCCAGAGTAAGAATAAATAACTGAGGGAAAGCCAACTTCAAGGGGTTAGAATGGATCTAACAGATAAATTGGAATCAAAGGTTGGCAGGCCAAACAGTAACTGAACAATGGGCTGCCTTTAAAGAAGAGATCGTTCGGGCACAATCAAGGTATATTCCCAGAAAAGGGAAAGGTAGAGAAAAAAAAATCCAGAGCTTCCTGGATGACTAAAGAGAGAGAGATTAAGATGAAGAAGAAAAAATGCGCTTTTGACTGCTGTCAGATGGAAAGTACAACTGAGAATCAGGCTGAATATAGAAGCTTCAAAGCGGATGTGAAAAAACAAATAAGAGAAGCAAAGAGAGAGTATGAAAAGAGACTGGCAGCTAACATAAAAGAGAATCAATCCAAAAGTCTTCTATAGACATATAAGTAATAAAAAGGTGGTTAAAGGAGGAGTGGGGCTGATTACGGACCAAAAAGGATATTCTGGCATGGAGGCAGGGAGCATGGCTGACGTATTAAATGAATACTTTGCATTGTCTTTACTAAGGAAGAAGATGCTGAGCAGGTCATGATGAAAGAGGAGGTAATTCAGACATTTGAAAGGTTTAAAATTGATAAGGAGGAGGTATGGATAAGCTGTCTGTACTTAAAGTTGATAAGGCACCAGGACTGGATGAGATCCATCCACAGATACTGAGGGAAATGAGAGTGGAAATTGCAGAGGCTCTGGCCATAATTTTCCAGTCTTCCTTAGACTCCGGGGTACTGCAAGCGGACTGGAGAATTGCAAATGTTACATGCTTATTCAAAAAAGGGTATAAAGATAAGTCCAGCAGGCCAGTCAGTTTAACCTTGGTTTTGAGGAAGCTTCTAGAAACGATACTTTGGGACAAAATTAAGTCACTTGGGCAAATGCGGATTAATTAAGGAAAGCCAGCACGGATTCGCTAAGGGCAAATTGTGTTGAACTAGCTTGCTGGAGTTTTTGATGAGGTAACAGAGAGGGTTGATGAGGGTAACGCTGCTGATGTTGCATACATGGACTTCCAAAAGGCATTTGATAAAATGCCGCAAAACAGACTTGTGAGCAAAGTTATAGCTCATGGAATAAAAGGGACAGTAGCAACATGGTTATGAAATTGACCGAATGACAGGAAACAGAGAATAGCGATTAATGGATGTTTTTTGCACTGAAGGAAGGTTTGTAGTGGAGTTCCCCAGGAGTCAGTGTCCTTGCTCGTCCTGATAAATATTAATGACCTAGACCTTGGTGTCCATGGCACAATTTCAAAATTTGCGGATGATAAGGAACTAGGAAGCATTGTGAACTGTGAGGAGGATCGTGTATAACTTCAAAAGGACATAGATAGGTTGGTGGAATGGGCGGACAAGTGGCAGATGACATATAATGCAGAGAGGAGTGAAGTGCTTCATTTTTCGAGGAAGAACGCTGACAGACAATATAATGTAAAGGATACAATTCTAAAGTGGGGTCAGGAACAGAGGGATCTGGGTGTATATGTGCAAAAATCATTGTAAGTGGCAGGGCAGGTGGAGGGCGCATTCAATAAAGCATGGAGCATCCTAGCCTTCATTAATAGGTATGTAGAGTACAAAAGCAAGGAAGTTATGTTAAACGTGTATAGAACACTTAAGGGCAGCACAGTGGCGCAGTGGTTAGCACTGCAGCCTCACAGCTCCAGCGACCCGGGTTCAATTCTGGGTACTGCCTGTGTGGAGTTTGCAAGTTCTCCCTGTGTCTGCGTGGGTTTCCTCCGTGTGCTCCGGTTTCCTCCCATATGCCAAAGACTTGCTGGTTGATAGGTTAATTGGCCATTATAAATTGTCCCTAGTATACGTAGGTGGTAGGGAAATATAGGGACAGGTGGGGATGTGGTAGGAATATGGAATTAGTGTAGGATTAGTATAACATGGGTGGTTGATGGTTGGCACAGACTCGGTGGGCCGAAGGGCCTGTTTCAGTGCTGTATCTCAAACTAAAACTAAAAAACCGAAAACATTTGTTCGGCCTCAATTGGAGTATTGTATCCAGTTCTGGGCGTCACACTTTAGGAAAGATGTGAAGGCACTTGAGAGAGTGCAGAAAAGATTCATGAGAATGGTTCTAGCGATGAGGAACTTCAGTTACGCAGATAGATTGGAGAAGTTGGAACTATTTTCCTTGGAGAAGAGAAGGCTGAGAGGGGATTTGATAGAGATGTTCAAAATCATGAGGGTTCTGGACAGAGTACATAGGGAAAAACTGTTCCCATTGGTGGAAGAATCGAGAACAAGAGGGCACAGATTAAAAGTAATTGGCAAAAATAGCAATGGCGACATGAGGAAAAACTTATCACGCAGCAAGTGGTTAGGATCTGGAATGCACTGCTTGAGAGTGTGGTGTAGGCAGGTTCAATTGAGGCATTCAAAAGGGAATTGGATTGTTATCTGAAAAGAAAGAATGTGCAGGGCTATGGGGAGAAGACGGGGAGTGGCACTTGGTAAATTACTCCTTCAGAGAGCCAGCACAGACATGACGAACTGAATGGCCTCCTTCTGTGCTGCAACAATTCTTTGATTCTGTGATATGAGTTCAAATCCCACATGGCAGCTGGGGAATTTAAATTCAGTAATGAAATAACTCTGGAGTAAAAAGCTGGTATCAGCAATGGTGACCATGATACTACCAGATTGTCAGAAAAGCCCATCTGATTTACTAATGTCCTTTAGGGAAAGAAATCTAACATCCTTACCCGATCTAGCCTTTATGCAACTTCCCTCTAAAATTGCCTTGGAAGTTGTATCAAATCGCTACGATAAACAATAAGGGTCGCACAGTGGCGCAGTGGTTAGCACCGCAGCCTCACAGCTCCAGCGACCCAGGTTCAGTTCTGGGTACTGCCTGTGTGGAGTTTGCAAGTTCCTCCTGTGACCGTGTGGGTTTCCGCCGGGTACTCTGGTTTCCTCCCACAGCCAAAGACTTGCAGGTTGATAGGTAAATTGGCCATTATAAATTGCCCCTAGTGTAGGTGGGTGGTAGGAGAATGGTGAGGTTGTGGTAGGGAATATGGGATTGATGTAGGATTAGTATAAATGGGTGGTTGTTGGTCGGCACAGACTCAGTGGGCCGAAGGGCCTGTTTCAGTGCTGTATCTCTAAATAAATAAATAAATAAAATAAGAATAAAACTTGGTTTCAACCTAAGCACCAGACAAAAGTATGCACAACCCAGTCAACCCTGCAAAGTCCTCATACCTTTCAGCCAACATCCCAGGCACCTCCATCACTATCCAAAGGTGGCGGCACAGTGGTATACAGTCAGGAGGGAGTTGTCTTGGGAGTCTTCAACATTGACTCTGAACCCCATAAGTCTCATGGAATCAAGTGAAACATGGACAAGGAAATCTCCTGCTGATTACCACCTACTGTCCTGTCTGAACTGATGAACACCACTTGGAAGAATCACTGAGAACAGCAAGGGCACAGAATGCACTCTCGGTTGGGGACTTCAATGTCCATCACCAAGACTGGCTCATTAGCACCACTATTGACCAAGCTGGCCAAGTCTTGAAGGACATATCTGCCAGACTGGGCTTGTGGCAGATGGTGAGGGAATCAACACAAGGGAAAAACCTGCTTGTCTTCACCAATCTACCTGTTGTGGATGCATCTGTCCATGACAGTTTGGTAGGAATGACCACTGCACAGGCCTTGTGGAGGACGAAGAGCTGTCTTCACACTGAGAATACTTCCAACATGTTGTGTAGCTCTACCACTGTGCTAAATGGGATAGCTTCAGAACAGATCTAACAGCTCAAAACTAGGCACCCATGAGGCTCTGTGGGCCATCATCAACAGCAGAATTGTATTCCATCACAATTTGCAACCTCATGCCCTGGCATATCCCTCATTTTACCATTAATATCAAGCCAGAGGATCAACCCTAGTTCAATGAGGAGTGCAGGAGAGCATGCCAGGAGCAGCATCAGGCGTACCTAAAAAAAAGGTGCCAACCTGGTGAAGCTACAACTCAGGACTACATGCATGCTAAACAGTGGAAGCAGCATGCTTTGGACAGAGCAAAGTGATCCCACAATCATCGGATCAAAACAAAGCTCTGCACTCTTGCCACATCCAGTCATGAATGGAGGTGGACAATTAAACAACTACTGGGAGGAGGAAGAAGTGGCTCCACAAACATCCCCATCCTCAATGATGGCAGAACCTAGCATGTGAGTGCTAGAGATAAGGCTAAAGTGTTTGCAGTCATCTTCAGCCAGAAGTACCTATTGGATAATCCAGCTCGGCCTCCTCCTGAGGTCCCACCATCACAGAAGTCAGTCTTCATCCAATTTGATTCATTCCACGTGATATCAAGAAACCATTGCTTACAATGGGTACAGCCCTGACAATATCCCAGCTAAAGACTTGTGCTGCAGAAATAGCCATGCCTCTAGCCAAGCTGTTCCAGTATGGCTACAACACTGGTATCTGCCTGACAATATGGAAAATTCCCCAGGTATGTCCTGTCCACAAAAAGCAGGATAAATCCAATCCGTCTAATTACCGTTCTATCAGCCTACCCTCAATTATCAGCAATGTGTTGTTGATAATACTACCAAGTATCACTTACTCATCAATAATCTGCTCACCAGTGCTCAGTTAGATTCTGCCAAGGCCACTTGGCTCCAGACCTTATTAAAGCCTTGGTTCAAACATTGACTAAAGAGCTGAATTCAAGAGGCGAGGTGAGAGTGACTACCTTTGACGTCAGGGCAACATTTGACCAAATGCAGCAGTAAGGGGCACTGTAAAAATTGAAGTCAATGGGAATCGGGTAAAAACTCTTGACTGGCTGGAGTCATACCCAGCACAAGGAAAGATGCTTGTAGTTGTTGTAGGACAACCATTTCAGCCCCAGGACATCGCTGCAGGTGTTCCTCAGAGCAGTATCCTAGACCCAACCATCATCTTGTATGTTCTTGCAATAAATTCTCAGGCCAACATCTTTGAACTTCCCTGGAATTGTGGATAAGACAGGGAATGTTGCATGTTTTAAGAAGATTGCAAAAGCAATTACGTATAATTTTTGCAGCTGATTTTTGACCATTGGAAACAACATATTGATCTGGTTTTCTTTATTAAGTTATTAATGAGAAAAGGCTAAAATGTTTTGATGAGCTGAATTATAACTGGAATTCAATGGATTAAGAACCGTCGTCAAATACAGTGTTTCAAGCTGTGTGCCATCCAATAGCAGTTTCCAGCCAAACATTACTGATTAGAAAAGTAGATGTAATACCAGCATCAGCATTTACCTATCTAACGTTGATCAACTTCAGTTGAGTCTATACAAGTGTTCCAAAGTGAATAGAATACATGGGGAGGTGGTGGCATAGTGGTATTGTCACTGGACTAGTATTGCTCTAGGGACATGGGTTCAAATCCCACCACAGCAGAAGGTGGAATTTGAATGTAATTAATAAATCTGGAATTAAAAGTTAGTCTAATGATGGCCATGAAACCATTGGCGATTGTTGTAAAAACCCATCTGGTTCTCTAATGTCCTTTAGGGAAGGAAATCGGCTGTCCTTACCTGGTCTGGCCTACATGTGACTCCAGACCCACAGCAATGTGGTTAACTCTTACATGCCCTCTGAAATGGCCGAGCAAGCCACTCAGTTGTACCTAACCGCTACGAAGTCAATAAAAAGGAATGAAACTAGACGGACCACCCGGCATCGACCTAGGCACCGACAACGGCAAACCCAGCCCTGTCGACCCTGCAAAGTCCTCCTTACTAACATCTGGGGGCTTGTGCCAAAGTTGGGAGAGCTGTCCCACAGACTTGTCAAGCAACAGCTTGACATAGTCATACTCATGGAATCATACCTGACAGGCAATGTCCCAGACACTGCAATCACTATCCCTGGATATGTCCTGTCCCACCGGCAGGACAGACCCACCAGAGGTGGCGGGACAGTGGTCTACAGTAGGGAGGGAGTTGCCCTGGGAGTCCTGAACATCGACTCCGGACCCCATGAAGTCTCATGGCATCAGGTCAAACATGGGCAAGGTAACCTCCTACTGATTACCACCTACCGCCCTCCCTCAGCTGATGACTCAGTACTCCACCATGTTGAACAGCACTTGGAAGAAGCACTGAGGGTGGCAAGGGCACAAAATGTACTCTGGGTGGGGGACTTCAATGTCCATCACCAAGAGTGGCTCGGTAGCACCACTACTGACCAAGCTGGCCGAGTACTAAAGGACATAGCTGCTAGACTGGGTCTGCGTCAGGTGGTGGGGGAACCATCACGAGGGAAAAACATACCTTGTCCTCACCAATCTGCCTGCCGCAGATGCTTCTGTCCATGACACTATTGGTAAGAGTGACCACCGCACAGTCCTTGTGGAGACGAAGTCCCGCCTTCACATTGAGGATACCGTCCATCGTGTTGTGTGGCAGTATCACCGTGCTAAATGGGATAGATTTCGAACAGATCTAGCAATGCAAAACTGGGCATCCATGAGGAGCTATGGGGCAGCAGCAGAATTGTACTCAACCACAACCTGCAACCTCATGGCCCGGCATATCCCCCACTCTACCATTACCATCAAGCCAGGAGACCAACCCTGGTTCAATGAAGAGTGCAGGAGGGTATGCCAGGAGCAGCACCAGGCATACCTCAAAATGAGGTGTCAACCTCGTGAAGCTACCACCCAGGACTACTTGCATGCCAAACTGCATAAGCAGCATGCAATAGACAGAGCTAAGCGATCCCATAACCAACGGATCAGATCTAAGCTCTGCAGTCCTGCCACATCCAGTCGTGAATGGTGGTGGACAATTAAACAACTAACTGGAGGAGGTGGCTCCACAAATGTCCCCACCCTCAATGATGGGGGAGCCCAGCACATCAGTGTGAAAGATAAGGCTAAAGCATTTGCAACAATCTTCAGCCAGAAGTGCCGGGTTGATGATCCATCTCGGCCCCCTCCTGAGGTCCCCAGCATTACAGATGCCAGACTTCAGCCAATTTGATTCACTCCACGTATTATCAAGAAACGACTGAAGGCACTGGATACTGCAAAGGCTATGGGTCCTGACAATATTCTGGCAATAGGACTGAAGACCTGTGCTCCAGAACTTGCCTCACCTCTAGCCAAGCTGTTCCAGTATAGCTACAACACTGGCATCTACCCTGCAATGTGGAAAATTGCCCAGGTATGTCCTGCACACAAAAAGCAGGTCCAACCCGGCCAGTTACCGCCCTATCAGTCTACTCTCAATCAACAGTAAAGTGATGGAAGGTGTCATCAACAGTGCCATCAAGCAGCATTTGCTTAGCAATCACCTGTTCAGTGATGCTCAGTTTGGGTTCCGCCAGGGCTACTCAGCTCCTGACCTCATTACAGCCTTGGTTCAAACATGGACAAAAGAGCTGAACTCAAGAGGTGAGGTGAGAGTGACTGCCCTTGACATCAAGGCAGCATTTGACCGAGTATGGCATCAAGGAGCCCTAGCAAAACTGGAGTCAATGGGAATCAGGGGGAAAACTCTCCGCTGGTTGGAGTCATATCTAGCGCAAAGGAAGATGGCTGTGGTTGTTGAAGGTCAAACATCTGAACTCCAGGACATAACTGATGGAGTTCCTCAGGGTAGTGTCCTAGGCCCAACCATCTTCAGCTGCTTCATCAATGACCTTCCTTCTATCATAAGGTCAGAAATGGGGATGTTCGCTGATGATTGCAGAATGTTCAGCACCATTTGCGATTCCTCAAATACTGAAGCAGTCCGTGTAGAAGTGCAGACCTGTACAATATCCAGGCTTGGGCTGATAAGTGGCAAGTAACATTTGCGCCACACAAGTGCCAGGCAATGACCATCTCCAACAAGAGAGAATCTAACCATCTCCCCTTGACATTCAATGGCATTACTATCGCTGAATCCCGCACTATCAACATCCTGGGGGTGACCATTGACCAGAAACTGAACTGGAGTAGCCATATAAATACCATGACTACAAGAGCAGGTCAGAGGCTAGGAATTCTGCGGCGAGTAACTCACCTCCTGACTCCCCAAAGCCTGTCCACCATCTACAAGGCACAAGTCAGGAGTGTGATGGAATACTCTCCACTTACCTGGATGGGTGCAGCTCCAACAACACTCAAGAAGCTCGACACCATCCAGGACAAAGCAGCCCGCTTCATTGGCACACCATCTACAAACATTCACTCCCTCCACCACCGACGCACAGTGACAGCAGTGTGTACCATCTACAAGATGCACTGCAGCAACGCACCAAGGCTCCTTAGACAGCACCTTCCAAACCCGCGACCTCTACCACCTCGATGGACAAGAGCAGCAGATGCATGGGAACATCACCAACTGCACGTTCCCGTCCAAGTCACACACCATCCTGACTTGGAACTATATCGCCGTTCCTTTACTGTCGCTGGGTCAAAATCCTGGAACTCCCTTCCTAACAGCACTGTGGGTGTACCTACCCCACATGGACTGCAGCGGTTCAAGAAGGCAGCTCATCACCACCTTCTCAAGGGCAATTAGGGATGGGCAATAAATGCTGGCATAGCCAGTGACGCCCACATCCCATGAATGAAAAAAGAAAGAAATCTTCCTTGTTCCATATTTAGGGCTTGTTTTATGAGCAAAGGTTACTTAGTGGAAATTTTTGATCACTCATGACAGATCAAAATATAGGAGAACATTTTTTGATCATTAGTTAAAGACAACTGCTGGGGTATGCAGATGGAACACAAATCAGTAAAATGAAATTGCTATGTGTGAATCCTATTGGTGACATTTCTCAGAACATGGTACAGAATTGTTCCCAGTGTAAGCAAAGCCCTACTTGCTGTATTGTTATCAGAAACATGTCAAAACAGCACATTGCATTCTTAATATAAAGGAATTTAAATGCTCCTGTATTCTACAGTGCTGTCAACTTTGCTAGAATTTGAACATGTATTCAGCATGAGTACAGTTATAGTGCCCCTTCCAAATATGGTTAGAACGCAAGCCTGCTAGTTAGAAAACAGTGTATACTTATTTGCAAAGTGTGCTTTAGAAATATCAGATTTTATCAAATACTCATCAGAGAAGAAAAATTCAACGATTCTTACTATTGGTCTGAAAACATACTGATCACTCATTTGAGAACATGACATACACAAAGGGGATCTTCTAGGCTTACGTTTAAATCGTCTGAAACGATTTATTCACTGTTTCTGAAGTGAATTGAAGCTGCCCATGTTTGTTTCTTTGCGAAATGGATAATCTCTTTAACTGGATTTATTTAAAAAAGTAATACTTTAAAATTACTTTTAAACAAATTGCATTGGATAGGTCTACAATAAGTCTTCTTCTTTGGCCTCCTTATCTCGAGAGACAATAGGTAAGCGCCTGGAGGTGGTCAGTGGTGTGTGGAGCAGCGCCTGGAGTGGCTATAAAGGCCAATTCTAGAGTGACAGGCTCTTCCACAGGTGTTGCAGAAAAATTTGTTTGTCGGGGCTGTTGCACAGTTCGCTCTCCCCTTGCGCCTCTGTCTTTTTTCCTGCCAACTACTAAGTCTCTTCGACTCGCCACACTTTAGCCCCGCCTTTATGGCTGCCCACCAGCTCTGGCGAACGCTGGCAACTGACTCCTACGCCTTGTGATCAATGTCACAGGACTTCATATCGCATTTGCAGACGTCTTTAAATCGGAGACATGGACGGCCGGTGGGTCTGATACCAGTGGCGAGCTCACTGTACAATGTGTCTTTGGGGATCCTGCCATCTTCCATGCGGCTCACATGGCCAAGCCATCTCAAGCGCCGCTGACTCAGTAGTGTGTATAAGCTGGGGATGTTGGCTGCCTCGAGGACTTCTGTGTTGGAGATACGGTCCTGCCACCTGATGCCAAGTATTCTCCGGAGACAGCGAAGATGGAATGAATTGAGACGTCGCTCTTGGCTGACATACGTTGTCCGGGCCTCGCTGCCGTAGAGCAAGGTACTGAGGACACAGGCGTGATACACTCGGACTTTTGTGTTCCGTGTCAGTGCGCCATTTTCCCACACTCTCTTGGCCAGTCTGGACATAGCAGTGGAAGCCTTTCCCATGCGCTTGTTGATTTCTGCATCTAGAGACAGGTTACTGGTGATAGTTGAGCCTCGGTAGGTGAACTCTTGAACCACTTCCGGAGCGTGGTCGCCAATATTGATGGATGGAGCATTTCTGACGTCCTCTCCCATGATGTTCGTTTTCTTGAGGCTGATGGTTAGGCCAAATTCATTGCAGGCAGCCGCAAACCTGTCGATGAGACTCTGCAGGCACTCTTCAGTGTGAGATGTTAAAGCAGCATCGTCAGCAAAGAGGAGTTCCCTGATGAGGACTTTCCGTACTTTGGACTTCGCTCTTAGACGGGCAAGGTTGAACAACCTGCCCCCTGATCTTGTGTGGAGGAAAATTCCTTCTTCAGAAGACTTGAATGCATGTGAAAGCAGCAGGGAGAAGAAAATCCCAAGAAGTGTGGATACAAGTACACAGCCCTGTTTCACGCCACTCAGGATAGGAAAGGGGTCTGATGAGGAGCCACCATGAATTGTCATACATTGTACTTTTTCTTGGCATTGCTCTTCCTTAAAAATTCATCAGTTCCTGCTATAATTCACTTTAAATTCCAGGATATGCAGATTGATTTCTGTGATCTTCATTATGCTGTCGTTTACATAATATTACGAAACGCGGTGGAGCTATACCTGATTATATAAGGAGGAATTCATGTTCTTATTTTTTCTGTGATTTAATAAGATTTTCTAACCAACTATCGTAGTTTCACAGAGCACTACGTTTGGATTATTAGATAATAGTAAGCAGTTTGAGTGCTCCAAGATAAAAGTAATCAGAAACTTGCACTAATTTCACTTTCAACAAACCCAGGCATAATGCCCTTGATATTTTCATGGAGGTTGAGGGGGAGGCCAAAAACAGCTGAAGAACCCGGCAAGGTTCGGGCAGTTCCTGCCGTCCAAATTGACAGCCAGGGCATAAGCTAAGAGGGAGAGCCAGCGGTCGGCAGCTTTAGCCAGAGACGCTTGAGGACACTCCCTGGCGATTGGGAAGGGCGAAGGATGACAATCGTTGAGGATGGGGAAATAGAGGGGATTGCGGCAGAGGATACGAAGATACCGTGGTGGGGTGGGGAAGTGAGGACATTGCAGCGGGGGTAAGAGAGAACATTGCGGCAGGCAAAGAGAAGTAATTGCGGTGGAGTAAGAGAGGACATTGGGATGGGGGGATAAGTGAGGACATTGCGGCGGGGGAGGGGAAGAGAGGTTATTGTGATGGGGATAACAGAAAACATTGGCATGGGTGGTAAGTGTGGACCTTGTGGCAGGGATAAGAAAGGGCATTGCGGCGGGGAGGGGAAGAGAGGACATTGTGGCTGGAGAAGGGGATGTCAGCAATTGGATGGGGTGAGGAGGGGTGGAGAAGGCAGCTGGAAGGCTGAAGGCTTCGTTGAGGGTCTTGGTCAGCACTCCTGAGAAACCCATGCAACCATGGTGAATTTTACATCAGGCTCACATTTGCACTATGGTAATCAGATTTAAATATTTAATTTAATTTAAATATTTAACCTGTGTGTAGCAGGTTAGATCGTGTTTCACACATTTGATGGTTTAAATCCACAACCCTGCCCATGTTTGTTTCACTCATAAAATTGAATGGCAGTCCCCAACATTCTCTTGCATGTCATATGAATATTAATATCAAGATCAATGACACCATTTCAGCATCTCAGTAAATTTGTCGAGCAGCTACATAGAATAAATCTCCTGTTTGTGGTATTACTAACTATTGATTGTTGAAATCTGCATAACTATCTAGAATCCTATCTTCATTAGCTGAGGAGCAGGAATGCGGTGTGTGAAAGTTCTAATGTCTATCATTAAAATGTTTAGAACCATAATGGAAGGAAAGAGGGAGGGGCTAGTATTGCTATCTCATTTTAAATCTAATACTAAGTTTATTTTTGTGCCCATGACCTCATGTCTACTAAGAAGTGAATTGAAACTGCCCATGTTTATTTCACTCATAAAACTGAATAGCAGTCAGAAAAGAGGAAACGATCCTCTCCTACGTCTGGCTGGAACTGAGCCCAGTTCCCAGAAGTGAAAGATGATGTTCTATAGTTCTGCCAGTCCATCAAACCCCAGGAGCCTCGTATTGTGGTTTTGTGCTTATCTGCAAGTCCTTAGTATGTCATTGGATCCAAAAAGGGGAAAAAATGGATTGGATTAATTTCGATAAATACTAATGAGCACTTAAGTAACAATGTGGTTTGTAAATATTTGAAAGCAGAAATAGGCTTTTCGTTGTTTGCTCAACACTAGTAGTTCTTTTTGGAAAAGAAGTTCGGTGATTCTGATCAATTCTTTCCATTTGTTTCTAGTCTCAAGAGGCAGTCCAAACTGAAGAAGAGGATGGCACTGGCTTTCCAGGGGCCAGTTATATTGCAATTGCTGATTTATCAAAGGTAAACATCAGGTTAACATATAGGAAATTATAAAATAAATATAATTTAATTGCTATCATTTTTATTGGAACAGTAAAGTGCTGATTAGAAAAAAAATTCCTTATTTCTGCATTATGGAAATGTTCTGGCAGTTTAGCTGGCATTGTTGAATTCTGTGCTGCTAGAAGAATCCAGAACGATAGCTCAGCAACTCCTAACCGCACTGTAAGCAATCAGTGAAATTGTGCGGAATGCATCGTAACTCGACACTAGGAAAACTTACCAAATGTGCATTTCTCTTTTAATTGCTAGTAAATTATTGCACTGTGGGGAAGAAAATGTTGATGCCGTACTATGTACACAAGGCATGTACGCAAACTTCTCAGTTCGCAGAATAAGACCCTGTGTACGTTTAGAAAATAGTTTTCATACAATAAGTTAAATTCTGACTTGGTTCACATCTTTGGATGAAAATACAGATCCGTGTTTCTACTAAATAAAAGTGCTTACCATTTCAAGTATAAAAATGGGCTCATGAGAGAATTGAAATATAAGTAATAATATACAACACATGTGGGGATTACCACAACGTGATGTAAATATTGTTTCATGCACATGAGATGTGGAGGTGCTTCCACCTGAGTTAATAAGCTGAATGGAACTAGCTCCCCATGAGCTACCGGTAGTTGAAAATAAATTCAAACAGCTGCGGCAGCTTTCAGCAGCGAGTGCCAGTGGTAACCATAGCAACAATCATCTGCTAACTGCTGCTGAGCTTTCTGCAGCACCAGACAAACAAAGCCTGCTCGTATAGAATACTGATTCATGGCTGCTGTTAGAGTGCTCAAGCATCTTACCTGTTACATGGCAATCATACATAATGCTACCTCAGAGGGCTTTGTTTCAAACAAGAAAAAAATACATCAAAATAATTAATAAAGGGAATTTGTTTCATATAAAAAGATACTGAAATTAAAGCTGTTAAATACAATGTTTGCTCCAAAAAACCTAGTTATTTTACTTGAGACTGTTGAGGGTGGAATAAATACCATTTTCAACATGTTCCCGAGCAGGATTCTTTCTCTGCAATCTAATTTCATGATGTACGTTAAATCCACCAATTAAACAGTCATGGTTGTGTGTTTTATAATTTTAAATGTATATAGATAAAATATATGTAAAAAGACATAGTAAAAAGACCATTATTGGTCCAGTATAGGAACAGAGTTTGATTGGAGGTGGATAGAGCATGTATCTGCAGTCTACTCATTAAAATTCTGAATTCTAGCCCTAGTTTAAAGGTAGGAATATTACTCTGCTCTAGATTAACATTGACAAAAATACATTTTCAGTTATCAGAATGTTGATAATGGAATTGCAATAAAAATGATTCTGTGCCCCCCTGAACAATATTAATTATGCAACAGAATGGCTCTCAGCTAACAAAAGGTATTTTACTTGTTTAACTTTCTTTGTTTCACATTTAGTACTCTGCATTAAATTGTTGAAAGAGCAGCACCATTTTATATGTGAACTGAAAACTTTAGATTCTAAATGCTCCATGTTTAGTATGCACAAATTGTAAGGAACATAGAGGTTAGAAGGAAAGGCAGAGGAAAATGGTGATCAAATGTGAACACTACTGGACTTGTTAGGTAATAGTTTATCACTAGACTGTCGATTTTAGTCCTGTTCTACAGATAGCCTCTAAAGAAGGCCTTGAATTTTTTTCTCCCGATTATAATAATTCCTCAATCATTGCATGCAAGCAATAGTTTAATAGAATTCAATGGCAGCCCGGTGGTTATTTGTAACAATTGGTGGTGTAGGGGAAGAGGAGCTCTTAAATTGCCATACAGTGCAGAGCTTTTAAACCAATCGACAGTATGTTGCTCATAGGTTAATTGTACAGTGCAGAGGTCTTATACCTATCAAATAGTATAGAGCTCTTAGACCAGACATACAGGGTGAAGCTGTCAGACCAATCAAATAGTATGTAACTTTTATCAGTCGTAGGGAAAATGCTAGAATCTATAATAAAGGATGTGATAACAGGACACTTAGAAAGTAATGGTAGGATTGGGCAGAGTTAACATGGATTTACGAAAGGGAAATCATGTTTAGCAAACCTGTTGGAGTTTTTTGAGGATGTAACTAGTAGAATAGATAAGGGAGAATTGGTCATTGTGGTATATTTAGATTTTCAGAAAACTTTTGATAAGGTCCCACACAAGAGGTTAGGAAACAAAATTAGAGCACATGGGATTGGGGGGAATATACTCGCATGGATTGAGAACTGGTTAATGGGCAGAAAACAGAGAGTAGGAATAAATGGGTCATTTTCAGGCTGGCAGGGGTACCACACGGATCAGTGCTTGGGCCCCAGCTATTCACAATCTACATCAATGATTTGGATATGGGGATTAAATGTGATATTTCCAGGTTTGCAGATGGTACAAAACTAGGTGGAAGCGTGAGTTGTGAAGAAGGTGCAAAGATGCCTCAAGGGGATTTGGAGAGGCTAAGCGAGTGGACAAAAATTCGGCAGACGGAATACAATGGGGAGAAATTTGAGGTTATCCACTTTGTTAGGAAAAACAGAAATACAGAGTATTTCTTAAATGGTGAGAGGCTGGGAAGTGTTGAACTTCAAAGGGACTTGGGTGTCCTTGTTCATGAGTCACTGAAAGCTAACATACAGGTACAGCAAGCAATTAAGAAGGCAAGTGGTATTTTGGCCTTTATTACAAGAGGATTTGAGTATAGGAGTAAAGATGTCTTACTGCAATTATATAGAGCCTTGGTGAGACCGCACTTGGAGTATTGTGTGCAATTTTCGCCTCCTTACTTAAGGAAAGATATACTTGCCATAGAGGGAGTTCAACAAAGATTCACCAAACTAATTCCTGGGATGGAGGGATTGTCTTATGAGGCAAGAGTAAATAGACTGGGCCTTTATTCTCTGGAGTTTAGAAGAATGAGAGGTGACTTTATTCAAACATATTAATTTCTTACAGGGCTCGACAGGGTAGATGCAGGAAGGATGTTTCCCCTGGCTCGGGAGTCTAGAGGCCACAGTCTCAGAATAAGGGGCAGGCCATTTAGGACTGAGATGAGGAGGAATTTCTTCACTCAGAGGGTGGTGAATCTTTGGAATTCTTGGCCCCAGAGTGCTATGGAGACTCAGTCGTTGAGTATGTTCATGTTATGACCAGGTGAGAAAGGTGTCTAGGGACCCCTTTCAGCTTTCACCTGGTCTTACCGTAATAGGGTTTAAGTTTAAACACACCGTGTTTATAGCTCCCTCTTGGTGAATCCTTGTTCACCGCTTTCCAATTATAAGGCAAAGAAACTAGCACAAACAGGCTTTCTTAGATTTAAAGAAGAAAAGTTGAAATTTATTAAACTTGAACTCTAATTCGGTTGACACCTACGGATTCACAACGCACCCATGCTAGCTAGCATGCATACGCGATACACATTCAAATAGAGACAGAAAAGAGCAGAAGATATAAAGTGGGAAAGATTTGAGGCAATATCTGAAGAGTTGTTGTTATGGTTCTTTGAGCTCACTGTAAAGTCCTTGATTATAGGTAGATCTTGCTTTTTGTTGGGGCCCAGTATTCTTCTTAAACCTTGTTCACTGGAGGAGACTTTTCTCTCTTGGGATTCATGTGTCTTTAGTAGATTCAGAGGCTTGTGAGAAAGAGATGGGAGCAGACAGGAGAGATCTTCTCAGTCCAGGAGCAAACAGACACTCTGAGTTCAAACTGTTTGTACAATTCAGAAAACCCAGGTTGCCGAGCAGGTTAGTCATGTGACTAACTGGTCTGACCACATCTTGGATTGTATCACCTTGGCAGTCTCTGGAATGCTCCTCTTAGACACAATCCCTGGTGATCAAGGTCCATTGTGGGTTGAATGTGTAAGGGAATGGTCCTTTGTCCTTCCAATCACCATCTGTTAATATGTAAATGTCTTTTCCAGCCACGGCTGCTCTGTTTAACAAGTCCTTTCTTCACTCCAGTAACAGTTTAAAATTAATGTTCATGACAAAATTAATGTGCCTCATTCTTGGCAGGTGGGGATCTAGCATGACAGTTCAAGATTGAGATCGATCGATTTCTACATATTTAAAAACATCAAGGGATACGGGGATAGTGCAGGAAAATGATGTTGAAGTAGAAGAGCAGCCATGATCTCATTGAATGACAGAGCAGGCTCAAAGGGCTGAATGGCCTACTCCTGCTCCTATTTCTTATGTTTTTAGATCAGTCTTGGGCCAGTCAGACACTGCATGTACTGCACCTAATCTCATGATGTTCCTTGTATTCCTGCAAGATAGAATATTGCAGCAACAGCATAATGCTGTAGTAAAACATTTACTCGATGTTACTATGGTTACAGATTTAAACTGGAAATGTAGAGAAGTGTACCTACTGCCTCCCTACCTCCCCACAGCACCATCGCCCAACCAAACTGATCACTCCATTTGGAATCTTCAGCATCTTCCTTCACAATAACAAATAAAGACCATTTATTTTGTAATGTTTTGTATCTATATATATTGCATTTTTTCTCAGTGGAATTTTGTGCGTCACATCCATGGGAAGTAACAGTTGCCACCATTCTTTACCAGTGGTGACAGTGGACTCAAATGCTACTTTTTTGAAACATATTCTTTTTCTCCTCCCTTCTTTTCTTATGAAAGTGTTGATTGTTTACTAGTTATGGCTTCACTGGTGGTGGTAGGCAGCCTCCTGTAACTTGCCCAAATGGCCTTTCTTTAAGGATGAGCAAGCTGATTAATCATGGAGACATCGGAACCCAGTCTTGTTCTCACACAACATTCATGGTTCCAGTAGAAATTGGATCAGGAGAGAGAACTCTGGCCAATTTTTCCCTCACAACATAGGAGCATTGTTGTAACACCCTACTGCTGTCCTGGCTGGGCTCTTGATCTGTTGTGAGTTTGCTGATCTCAGCTGGGACCGTAGTTTAGTTTAGTTTAGAGATACAGCACTGAAACAGGCCCTTCGGCCCACCGAGTCTGTGCCGACCATCAACCACCCATTTATACTAATCCTATACTAATCCCATATTCCTACCACATCCCCACCTGTCCCTATATTTCCCTACCACCTACCTATACTCGGAGCAATTTATAATGGCCAATTAACCTATCAACCTGCAAGTCTTTGGCATGTGGGAGGAAACCGGAGCACCCGGAGGAAACCCACGCAGACACAGGGAGAACTTGCAAACTCCACACAGGCAGTACCCAGAATTGAACCCGGGTCCCTGGAGCTGTGAGGCTGCGGTGCTAACCACTGCGCCACTGTGCCGCCTGGGCTAGGGAGGAGAAAATCAACCGAAGTACTTGCTTCTGATCACTATGCAGTGACTCTTGCTGGAAAGTGCACATATGTGAAATTTGGTTAATGACAGCCCTCAATAGTTGAATAGCCTGCCAACACTCACTTCCTAGGCTTACTTGAGAAAAATTTCAACAGCCAAAATATCAGTGCTGCTGGTGCCCTTGGGAGTCCATACCACAGCAGGAGTACCTAGATGAATTAGATGGACTTTATGATTTGATTTGATTTTTAGTAATACACTCTGTCAACCTACTGTGAAATAGAGTAGTACTGAAGCCATACAAAAGAATATGAATAAAACAAAAATATTCAATCAAAAATGTAAAAATGATATGGCAAGCATATGGACATCAACTTTAAACCACTTTATTGACTCAAATCATCCTCAATCATCATACTGTAAGTTCAACTAGATGGCCGTTTGTGGAAAAAATTCTGAAGAACAAGGCAGAGGTTACTGATGAGATTGATGCTATGTTCCTATCTGCAGATAGAATTGGCAGTGACCTGGGATTGTGTGGGTGAAAGACTCAGAACCTGGTGCCCATTATGACTTTAAATCTACGATTAGTTTAGGTTCAGTGGGCTGCAGGGACCATAGGGACTGATGTGAGGATCTAGCTCAGCCAGTGACATCACCAAAGATTCTCTCAGGCTCGTGGCCAAGAAGTTACAATAACAACAGAGCCTCTCAACCGCTAGTTTACGTGAATCCAGCAGAGTTGCTGTGGGGCTCCTGTTGGCTGTGGAGACACATATATCAGATGTAGTAAACCGAGTATGAAGGTAGCTGATGACTTAGGTGCTGGAATGTAGCTTACTGCAGTATAGACAATGTCATGCAGGTGGAAGGGGTGCATAATTTGAAAATGTTGGTTATTTGTAAGAGTTAGCTGCAGAGCAAAACATGCAATCTCCCATAAGTGCATTCAAGCAAAATAAGGTAGACAATTATATCATTTTTGTGAATGTATGAATTTTATTTCCAAAGGAGTTAGACTGCACAATTTGCCAGTCTGATTGAAGAATACTGATCTCCATTCACTGGTTTTTAAAATGAAGAAAGAAGCCCGCCTGCCTTAGATATATGACCAGTTTTTTAATGTGTCTGTAATTGCCCAAAGATGGTGGTGAGCCGCTGCCTTGAATACAACTGAGTGACTTGTTAGGCTATTTCAGAGGGCGGTTAAGAGTCAACCCTATTGCTGTGTGGCATGTAGGTCAGATTGGTTGGTGACAGAAGGTTTCCTTCCCTCGGGGATAGGATTGAACCAGATGGGTTTTTACAACAATCTATTTTAATGGTTACCATTACCAGTACTAGTTTTTTTTAAATTCCAGATTTATTAAATTAACTGAATTTACATTCCCCAGCTGCCTTGGTGGGATTTGAACTTATCGGCAGGATTTTGCCTCCAGGGTCGGGAACGCAACATCGGAATCATTTTCAGGCCCTGACCTTGCACCGGGGTTGGGAGAGGATATGAACATACGAATTAGGAGCAGGAGTCGGCCACTCAGCCCCTCGAGCCTGCTGATCATGGCTGATCTGATTGTAACCTCGGCTCCACATTCCTGCCTACCCCCGATAACCTTTCACCCCGTTGCTGATCAAGAATCTATCTACCTCTGCCTTAAGAATATTTAAAGATGCTGCTTCCATTGCCTTTTGAGGAAGAGAGTACCAAAGACTCCCGACGCTCAGAGAAAAACATTTCTCATCTCTGTCTTAAATGGGCAACCCCTTATTTTTAAACAGTGACCCTTAGTTTTAGATTCTCCCACAAGGGGAAACATCCTTTCCGCATCCACCCTGACAAGACCCCTCAGGATCTTATACGTTTCAATCACGTCGCCTCTTACTCTTCTAAACTCCAGCGGATACAAGCCTAGGCTGTCCAATTTTTCCTCATAAGACAACCCGCCCATTCAAAGTATTATTCTAGTTAACCTTCTCTGAACTGCTTCCAATGCATTTACATCCTTCTTTAAATAAGGAGACCAATACTGTACGCAGTACTCCAGATGTGGTCTCACCAATGCCCTGTATAGCTGAAGCATTACCTCCCTACTTTTGTATTCAATTCCCCTCACAATAGACAATAACATTCAATTAGCTTTCCTAAATATTTGCTGAACCTGCATACGAACCTTTTGTGATTCATGTACTAGGACACCCAGATCACTCTGTATCTCAGAGCTCTGCAATTTCTCACCATTTAGATAATATGCTTTTTTATTCTTCCTGCCAAAATGGACGATTTCACATTTTCCCACATTATACTCCATTTGCCAGATCTTTGCTCACTCACTTAACCTATCTATATTCCTTTGTAGCCTCCTTATGACCTCTTCACAACTTACTTTCCTACCTATCCTTGTGTCATCAGCAAATTTAGCAACCATACCTTCAGTCCCTTCATTCAAGTCATTTATATAAATTGTAAAAAGTTGAGGCCCAGCACTGATCCCTGTGGCACACTACTCGTTGCATCTTGCCAACCAGAAAATGACCCATTTATGCCTACTCTCTGTTTCCTATTGGCTAACCAATCTTCTATTCATGCCATTATGTTACCCACTACACTATGAGCTTATATTTTCCGCAATAACCTTTGATGTGGCACCGTATCAAATTCCTTCTGGAAATTGAAGTACAGTACATCCACTGGTTCCCCTTTATCCACAGCACATGTAACTCCTTCAAAGATCTCCAATAAATTGGTTAAACATGATTTCCCTTTCACTAAACCACATTGTTTCTGCCATATTACTTTGAATTTTACTAAATGTCCTGCTATAATGTCTTTAATAATAGCTTCTAACATTATCCTTAAGACAGATGTTAAGCTAACTGGCCTGTATTTCCTGCTTTCTGTCTCCCTCACTTTTTGAATAAAGGAGTTACATTCGCTATTTTCCAATCCAATGGAACCTTCGCCGAATCCAGGGAATTTTGGAAAATTAAAACCAAAGCATCAACTACCTCACTAGCCACTTCTTTTAGGACCCTAGGATGAAGTCCATCAGGACCCGAGGACTTGTCAGCCCTCCAATGATTTGCTCAGTACCACTTCCCTGATGATTGTAATTTTCTTGAGTTCCTCCCTCCCTTCCATTTCCTGCTTTACAACTGTTTCTGGGATGTTACTTGTATCCTTTATAGTGAAAACCGATGCAAAATATCAGTTCAATTCATCTGCCATCTCCTTATTTTCTCTTATTAATTCCCCAGACTCACTTTCTATAGGACCAAAGTTCACTTTATTAACTCTTTTCTTAACTGACGGTGCATGGAGTGAATGCCAGTTGTGCCCCAGCTGATGGTCACTTCCAGTGATCCAGAGCGCCATTCAAGGGCTGAGGCAGTCATTGAAGAGGATGATGGTGCCACCCCTCGCGGGGCGCAAACATCATTGGCCTCTTTGGCCCCCTGACTCGGGGACCATTTTGCAGCAAGGTCTTGTGACAGAGGCTGCCCCTGAATTGACGCCGGTGCAGCAGCCTTTAGGAGGTGCCCCTACTGGCACCTCCACGACAAAGATGACTGCCACGGGCATCTCATTGCAAGCAGACACAAGCGAGCGGGCTGCTTCCATCTTTTACTAGATCACAAGGGGAGCACTATGTAGAAGTGGCTGAAAGCAGAAGCCACTGCATTGGTCATTGCACTGAGTGGTTCACTACGGTTTATTTCACTTGTAAATGTGCACTTTGTAACTTTTTGCCTCTTTAACTTTGTAAATGTTGACACATGACCCCAAATGTGTGAACTTCCATTCTTCAATGATAAAACTGGAAAAGAGGTATGAACTAGTGAAGGGAAGCAGTTGTCTTTGAACAGAGATAGTGAGACCACTGGTTAATTGTGCCCCATGCATTGGCAGTAAGAGTGGATCTGTTCAAATTGTGTCTTCAAAAGAGGTATTCTCACAGACAGATCAATGTGAGTTCCAGAGCATGCAGCCCTGTTGGATGAGAAGTGCTCAGGTGAAATGTGCCTGGATCAGATGTTCCCTGGCATTCGCTGCATCCTGATGAGAGCTTTAACTCCTGAGCTGGCTCTGGCCACCTCTCTGCACAGCTTGGGCACCGTTCTGCTCTGCACCTTCCTCTTCCTCCTCCATTGAGCTGTGGTGTTATAACGCCTCATCTTCAAGGTCCAGTCCTCTCTGAAGGGCCGTGTTATGGAGAGCGCAGCAGACCTCCACAATGAGTGTGAGTCTTTTACAGGAGTGTACGGCAGGGTGCCACCCGACTGGTCCAGGCACCGGAACCGCATTTTTAGAAGCCTGATGGCATGCTCAATGGTGGTGCTTGTGAGCAGATGGCTTTACTGTAGCGCCTCTGTGCCTCCGTCTTGGGGTCACGTAAAGGGGTGAGTAACCACCTCTTCAAGGGATAACCCTTGCCCCTGGAATCCATGCAGTTTGGGTGGTGGCATGAAGTGCTGTGACACCCTGGACTGCTGGAGGATGAAGGCGCCATGGAAGCTGCCAGGATAGTAAGCACACATATGGAGGAAGCTGCTGTTGTGGTTGCAGAACAGCAAAATGTTGAAGGAGTGGAAGTCCTTCCTGTTGATAAATTTCACTAGCTGCTTACTTGGCGCCTTGATGACCTGTGCAATTGATGATGCACTGCACCTGGGAGAATCCAGAGATGGAGGTGAATCTCACTGCACTTTGTGCCTGCGAGACCCCATCTGTTTGAAATTATGCGTACTGCCTTCCAGCTTTCGCAAAAAAGGCATCAGTGACCTGCGTGATGCAATGGTGTGCAACCTCTTGAGAAACGCCACCAATATCCGCTGCTGATACGGAGGCAAAGACGTTCAAGGCCACAGTGACTTTAACGGCTACTGGCAGGGCATGACAAGCAGTGCTGCGAGTGGTGAGATCTTCCTCAATGAGGGCACAAATCTCAGTGATCATCTGCCTAGATAGGCACAGTTTCCTGCAGCACTGATTCTCTGACATGTCCAGGTAGCTGCTTCTTCGGCAATACACATGTTGCTGCAGTGTGCCTCTATTACCTTCTTGCCCCTCATTCCTCTCCTCTGTTCACCTCATGCCCGGAGCTCTGCATCTGCACCTGAGGATGTTGCTCCTCATCACTACTCGACTGTATCTTCGAGTACCTTAATCCCATGTCAAGTTGTTGCCTTGCTTGCCGTCAGCTGTACTTACAAAGCTCACTGGCCACCCCCACCCCTTATGGCGTGATGATCCCAGGAGCGTCACGACCTCCTCAACTGATTGTGCGCCAAAGACCATTTGCTCCGCTAGCTCTGCTTACCCGATGGCCAATGACTGAGTGCCCCTCAACCGTGCATCCTTTTATGGGCCCGACTAATTGCATGGAGCGACCATGACTGGCTCCCGGCTGTGTTACTGCCTCCTTCCACCTGGACTGTTCCTGATCCATGGTGTAACCCATCTGCCCCCACCAAAATCCCAAACTGGCCTTTGAGGAGCTGAAACAAGCTCATTAACAAGATCAATTCACCTATTATCTGAATCGCATGGGTTTCTGGGACCCGCCTTCCCACCTCCTGAGCAAAATAGCTGGCCATCAGAATGGCGCCATCACACCCGCATGCAACCAACGGTGCGAATTTTCATGCGTGCCTGCCTCCACAGCCGACCCCATTGGGGCGTAAAAATACAGCCCCAAGTATCCAGATCATCAGTTCAGGCCTCTGGATAATTAGTCCAGTAACATAACTACCAAGCTACCCTTACCCTGTATGTGGACAGTCATCTTAGATGGTTTCAGCCCTGCCACTGTCCATAGCCTCAGCAATGGGCATTCCAATAATGGCCAGCTTTGTCTCCTTTATTGAGGTTTGGGAATGCAGGCTCGTCTGCCCCCCTCTGGTTAGCTCCAGCTGCCTCCAGTTGAGTGCCGCCTGGTCTTGCAAGAGAAAGTGAAGTGTGTCATTAAATGTCATGCAATCTGTGGCTGTCAAGGTCGAAGCATTGGAAGTATGTGCAGCCTGTGAGATGTGAGTGTGAGGCTTGCTGTGGTGCTAAGTGTTTGAGGGTGACGCACAGCATATGAATGTAGATATGAGGCCTGATTAATGGAGATTGTCGATAGGTGAGGGAAGGGGATGTGGCAATTTGAGCAGTGACTGGTGCAGTTGGTGGAATATGACATTTGAAGATACATTTACTCTCCTTGTCCACTCGTGAAGTCACTGAACTTGCGGCACTGCATCCAGGTCATCAAGGCTTGAGTCCTGGCATTGACCTCCATGGCTATCTGCTCCCATTGCCTGTTGACTGTATGTTTGGAGGGCCTCCTTAGCCCCTGCAGATACAGGATAACTCTCCTCCTTTCCATCTGCTCTACCAAGACTTCCAGTGAAGCATCTGAAAACCTTGAAGCCAGCACTCTCCCTTGTTGTGCCATTCCTCACTCATCCCAAGGCCGGATTCTCTTAAAACACAACTGCTGCACCTACTCCAATCACAATGAATTTGCTCTTTACAAGGTGCAGGTCAGTTTTAAACAGTACAGGCTAGCTTTATGTGGTGCTAGACACTCAATATTTTGGGACGCTGCTGATGTGTCCAGCCAATGAACAGCACGGTTAGCACTGAGCAGGCAACATAAAGTTGCAATCAAAAGGCACAGTTTAACTGCGCATGGCGATCCTTTCACCCATTTTCAGAGGCTGTCCAATTTAGCACCCATAGTGTATAACACTGGTTTATAGTGGAGATTTGTATGAAAAAGTGCAATAGGTAATGTAATAAAAGCCAAAAGTACAAATTGTCCCATCAATTTACATCAGTTTCCTTATTAATATCCGACTATATAGAAATGTAAATTCAAATACCGCAATGCAGAATAGATTATATCAATGGGTTTGAGAATTCCTTCTATCAGCATTATTCCAAAAATGTATTTGACAGAACATCACTACCAATATTGAGGGAGAGCCAAACATACTGGATAAAATATCTCTTACTATTCTTCTGGAATATAATGGGAAATTGTACAAGCTTCTACTCCTGGGGTGGAGCCTAACTAGGTGGGAATGCAGATCAGAGGTAGGACTATAATGCTATTGGGCTTCCATGTAACAAGGTTTCACACCAAAATGGAGCCTCACAGGATCACTTGTACATTGGTCACCTCAGACTTTGCCAAAGAGGAACCATTAACAAGAACATATGAAAGCTTAGAACGTGCAGTTTGAAAATCTTTCTCGCTAAGCACATTGGTCATGATGTATGTGCAACACCATAGCTGGCATTCATCTCCCAAAGGAATATCTGGTGGGCCTTGGCAGTCAGTGAACGTACAAAACATACTTTCATTTCATGCAATGTGACACTTTCAAGAGATAAGGTAGGTTCATCTCTGGCAGAAGTGCCCGTACATGTTGTCATGATTCTGACAGCACTAGGACTGAGTCATCAGTCACTAAGCTATGTGCTAAGCTTTTGATAGGCGTGCAAATGTTTTAAGATAGTCTCCTAAAATCATGTGGGCTTGTTATTTCTAGTAAACAGCTCTGCTCGGGACAATCATCTTATTATATACTGCCCTCTGCTGGGCATTTGCTACAGCATGTGAACAGAATTTCTTCTAAAATAAGTTACGTCAAAGTTAGAGATTGGATGGTTATGATTTATTTAAATATTTGCTACAAGACAAATCTGAGAGCAAACAATAGTTCAATTAACACATTTTTTTCAATAACGATGACACAGTGGTGCAGTGGCTAGCACCACAGCCTCACAGCTGCAGCGACCCGGGTTCGGTTCTGGGTACTACCTGTGCGGGGTTAGCAAGCTCTCCCTGAGACCGCAAGGGTTTCCGCCGGGTGCTCCAGTTTCCTCCCACATGCCAAAGACTTGCGGGTTGATAGGTAAATTGGCCATTGTAAAAAATTGCCCCCTAGTGTAGGTAGGTGGTAGGAGAATTGAGGGAAGGCGGGGATGTGAGAGAGAAAAATGGGATTAATATAGGATTAGTATAAATGGGTGGTTGATGGTCGGCACGGACACGGTGGGCTGAAGGGCCTGTTTTGGTGCTGTATCTCTCTATGACTGCAAATAGTGTTTACTTATCAGTTCTTGTATTCATTCAAAAAGTGTTCAAAGAGTGAAATCACTCACTGGTAAATCAGGTGGAAGATAATTTGTAATAAGTACCTGTAATATTAAAACAAATGTCAGTAGCTGCATGAAAAATGTGGCCCTTTCTTATTTTGCTCTGATTAATTTTCTGCCTGTTTAAGGTTCTCCTGTGTTTCTTGGTGAGTTGATCTCATCTCAGACCTTTGCCAACAATGCTGTATAACTGGAAGCCTGCAACAGCAGTCCAGATTTTCTCACTCACTGACTTTTTCCTCCCCCCCCACCACCCCACCTACAGTGTGAATAAATAAACTATTTTTAAAAACTGGAGAGTCAGGTGGCTTAGCATATTGGACATAAATTATAACATACATTTATTTCTATTAATTTTGCTTTGGAACCTGATGAACAGTAAATCTTGGAGGCAGTTGTTTGCATTTCTTTTCTTGGCTGCTGGGCACAGCATTTAAGTGCAGTTTTGTTAAGTTGCTTCAAACTGTATTGCTGACTGGACAAGTACAAAATAAAAATGGTGCATTTTAAAGAATTGCATCTATTTTTATTCCAACCTGAAAGAAAGATGAAAGGAAAAAACTGCATTTATTTAGTGCCTTTCACATCCTCAGGTTGTCTCAAAATACTTTACAGTCAACAAATTACTTTTGAAGTGTAGTTATAAGCAAACATGGCAAGCAATTTATGCGCAGGAAGATTCCACAATGAGCAATGAGATACATGTCTAATTCATCTTTTTTTGGATGGCGTTGGTCGAAGGATAAATGTTGGCCAGGAGACCAGGAGAATTCCCTGCTTTTCTTTGGATAGAGTCACGGGATCTTTTACACCCACCTGAGAGGACAGATAGGGCCTTATTTAACAGCTCAAAAAGATGGCACCTCCAACCTTGCAGTATTCTCATAGTTATGTATTGAAGTGTCAACCTGGATTATATGTTCAAATCTTGGAGTGATACTTGAAACCACAACCAACTAACTCACAGACAAGCATACTACAACTCCTTGTCTCAGTGAATTGATCATATCCTACTTTTTTCTTTCTCTTCCATACGTTCTACATAACTGAGACACAGTGGCTAGAAAACAATCACCAATAACGGCAATATCATAGATTATATTGAAATATTCTAGATCACTAACTATAGTGCAATTCATTCTTCCAAAGCACCCAATATCCTGTATTCTTTGGCCAGCATTTTGAGTCATATTTTTAATCTTTGCTTTGAATTGATCCTTTTTTACTGTCCTAAAATCATTAGCCTGTACAACATTGGTTCATGTTATTATTAAAAGCCTCAAAAATCAGC
The DNA here is from genome assembly GCF_036365525.1 of Heterodontus francisci. NCBI lineage: Eukaryota > Metazoa > Chordata > Chondrichthyes > Heterodontiformes > Heterodontidae > Heterodontus > Heterodontus francisci. Next base: position 61,885,754 of record NC_090379.1, read on the forward strand.
AGAACACAAAACAAAATGCACTAACTGCTTCAGTGTGACTTCTGTTTATTTTACAACTTTGACTCTGCTCTACATCAAGTCATATGTCTCATACTGTGGGTCAGGTCACACAGTGCAAATGTCTGTCGCTGGTGTCAATTCAGACATCTGTCTTGTATACCTTGGCAATTCAAAGAATTATGTCACTGTAGAGGGCAAATGTGTAGAACTTTAGAGTTCTCAGATCATATAGTCAGTGCAGACCAAACACATCTCTGTGGTTACTTCCAAAGGAACATGCAAGGTGGCCCTTTCTATTTGTCTTTTTGCTCCCTGCTTATACTTCCCATAACATTTCGTGTTACTTTCCATTTAAAAAATGTATTTCACATATTGCTAGCTTTCTATTTTTCTTTGCAAATATAAAAAGAAAATCTTCAACAAAACCAAGTCTCAACAACTACTTGTATTTATATAGCACCTTTAACATAATAAAACATCCCAAGGCACTTCACAGAAGTGTTATGAAGCAACATTTGGACACCGAGCCACATAAGGCAACATTTGGGCAGCTGGCCAAAAGCTTGGTCAAAGAAGTAAATTTTAAGGAGCATCTTAAAGAAGGAAAGAGAGGTAGAGAGCAGGAGAGGTTTAAGGAGGGAATTCCAGACCTTATGGCCTAGGCAGCTGAAGGCATAGCCATCAATAGTGGAGCAATTAAAATCAAGGATGCTCAAGAGGCCAGAATTTGATGAATGCAGATATCTTGGAGGGTTGTGGGGCTAGAGGAGATTATGGAGTTAGGGAGGTGTAAGGCCATGGAGGGACTTGAAAACAAGGAGGAGAATTTTAAAATCTGCATAACTCCTTTACTCTGCTCAAATGCAGCTACGCATTGAAGCCTCAGTCCTTCAGTCTTAATGCTTTCCCTGACCTGAATTTGTCCTTGCTATGAACATGGTTCCACACATGGTCCTGGACAACCTCCCTATTCTGTCAGGCACGACCTTGTTGATAGCTTTCCTTGTCTACAATCATAGCCACAAAAACAGGGCGACGAAAATAAACACAGGGAATGAACTTAAATAGCAGATTAAGGGAAGTGGATTCACAAAAAAAAGAGTGAAGGAGAAAATTAAAGAGAAATTAAGCAAAAGAAATTCAATAGGTCAAAAATACATAGAAAATGAGAGAGATGAATAAAGGAGCAGTGTGACAGGCAAAAAGACTGGCAGATATAAAGAAAGAGAGAAAGAACAAGACAGATACAGAGACATATTGCATTTTAGGTGGGCACACAAAGTAGGAGACATACAGTAGAGAGAGAAAGATGGACTTGCAGCAAGGACAGAAAAAGTGAAAAAACCTCAAACAGATAGACAAACATAACAAGTGAAAGCAGGGAGAAATTCATTTAGCATCAGAAACCAGGCAAAATGCTTACCCATAGAACCTTGGCCTGAGACTCGCTGAAAGTTAGGCCTCAGGCTTCACCTGTATAATACCAGTGAACAGCAGATGCTAATTAGGTATCCCAGAGTCTTAGGAAATTCAGCTGCCATCCTGCAGGTAGATCCAGAGGGGTTGGGGAAGGTAAACTGGAGTAGGCGGCAAGCACAGGCCGACAGCAGGCTGTAGTATGTTTATAGAGTGCGGAGCAACAACAGAAACTAAAGCATAGAAAAGATAGTCACCTTTTTCTGGGCAGCCTGCAGCGGTTCCTTTAAGGACTACTGGTTAGGCTGCTTTACACCGGGAAAAACTGAAGAGTGTGCAAAGTTCAAGTGTGGCCCTAAAAGAGGTGTTGGGACTCTGATGTGCAAGTTCATGGAGCCTAACACCTATTTCAGGTGAGAGCCTTTGGACACTTCGAAGTTGTCGACATTCCCTCTGTCTTCTGCCCCCATCCACTCTTCCCAAGTAACACTACTCCTCCATCTGACAGCGCAGGTAGTTGACCTGTTCTCTTACGTTTCTGTCAGTGCTGCCATTGGACTAGCTGCGAAAAGATGAACGAAAACTTGCCTAATATTTTCCACTTCCACCCTTCTCCCCACTCATAGCACAAAAAGAAAGACTTGCACTTATGTAGCACCTTTCATGACCTCAGGATGTTTCAAAGCACTGTACTGCCAATTAAGTTCTTTTGAAATATCGTCGCTGTTGTAATATAGAAAACTGTTGTAATGTAGTAAACAAAATCTGGACTAACTCATGGTTGGGATTCAGCATCTCTACCTCTCAGTAGTGTGACCAGGTGGAGCCCCAGCATGCATCAGCATTTTGCAGCCCTCAAAGAGGAGTGTTTTAAAATTTCTTGTACTGTAATAGCAGGAAAATCATAATTGGGCCAGGTTGTGTTTAAACAATACATGTGGTGGAGAACTACTATTCCTGACCTTAATGGGTTACATATTTTAATTGGTTCAGTATGTCACATCTCTCTTCATGTAGATGTAACAGATGTGACTCAATGTGATTTAAGTTATGTTCAAGTTCATTGTTGCAAATGTGTTGTAATCATGTGATCTTTTCTACCACATAGTTGATTAAAAAAAAGTGATGTTCTTCTTATGTTCCTTTCTTTTTCAATTTCAGTAATTCCAATTTACTGTTCGCAATAAAAATGGACCTGATTAGTTTCAAACATTAAGCCAGGTACTCCCATCCTAAAACAAAATCAGAAGTGTTTCAGTATGTTCCAGCAGTATGTGTAAATCTTATTTTCCACAGCACTGCAGCTTACTTCATAAACTTTAATAAGGCTGTTGCATGGATTACAGTTTTCCTCTTAAAAACATTTATTAATCTAACTCATGCCTCTGGCTCAATGCCTTTTTCCATTGCCAGGCCAATGAAGTATAATGCTGATTCCAAAAAGTATGACACGGATCTGACCAGAAAAAACAAAATGCTATACTAGAACCTGGGCTGTCTTTTCCATTTCTGAGCCAGCTGAAACCACTCAGGTTTCCAGCACAAAATACAACAGATGCCCTTTCAGTTCGCTTCGTAGCTTCAAAAGTAGCGTGCTTGGCACAAAAATGTTTGTCTGGAAGTCTGCCTTGGCAAGAGGCCACAGTATAAAAATTGTGCAGACCTCAAGAAAATCCGCAGCCTTTGCCAGGAAAGTTGATCTCTGGGTTTCACATGAGCCATTTAGTGTTTTTGAGTGAAATGTTGCTTTGGCAGTACTCCATATTGCAGAAATGTCTGTTGCAAATAAGTTTAAAAAAGTATAATATTAGCTTTGAGAAAACTGTAAATTTTAACAGCTTCTCTCAGTTTTGCTCATGGACTGGAAGTGTGTTTATGAACAAAAAATTTGGCACTGCGTAAATCTGGAATGTACTGAGATCACGTGATGCACAATGTTTAAGCAAATTGAGAGTAGTCCACATGATCACGGGGTGAGGTCAATGGTTGAGTCCATCATCATTCATCCAGCTTGACCTCAGCTTGGTAAGATGTTATACACACGTCACTACTCAGCCACTGCTTTAAAGATTTTTGCTTCAGTTCCCTATTTTTTTGTAGTATTCTTTAGCTCTTTTACCAGTTCCAGTGCTGTTTGTACAACTGCTTTCCCTTGCTTTCCTCCCACCCCCAACACATTAAATGTGCACAAACAGCTGCAGGATGAATCCATCCTGTAACCAGTTAAAGTGTCCTATAAATGAAGCTAAGGTGTTCACAGCAAAGAATAGCTTAATTAAACACACGCAAAAAAATCTGTTTGCACTTTCCCTTCCTGTCACATGATGTTTCAGTGTAAGTGCTTTCAGCACAAAGGTTCTCAATCTCCTTGTGATCATGTGATATGAATATTACAACAGAACATTAAGGAAAGGAAACAGTAGGCAAGTGAAACTGTATTACATTTAAAGGGACACCACTATCTTGTAAAGTGCTTTGTACAATCATTTACTCTTTCCACTCCTTAGTTTGCTGCTTTTATGTTTTATACAATTAGTTAAAAAAAACTAACAGTATCTGTAGCATGGGCTGCTTTGTTCAGCCATCTAGCTATGATTTTCACAGAACTACAGTACTTCCAGTCCATATAAAGGCACCACAGAATATGCTAAATTATCAGATTCTTAACAGCATGACTCACGAAAACCCTTTGTGAAAAGGCAAATGTTTCCCTAGCAACCAAACTGTTACCAAAGAATAGCAGATCTGGACCAACCAATCAGAATACTCCTGCAGTCACAGCCGAGACCAGAAGGTCAGAACCACTGCATTGTTTTTCTGCAATACATGTCATGTCATGTACTCATCACATGTTATTGAATATCACTTTTCTACAGTAAGTCTCCACAAGGACTGTGCGATGGTCACTCCTACCAATACTGTCACAGACAGATGCATCTGCAACTGGTAGATTGGTGAGGGCGAGATCGAGTAGGTTTATCCCTCTTATTGGTTCTCTCACCACCTGCCGCAAACCCAGTCTGGCAGATATGTCCTTAAGGGTTCAGCCATTTTGGTCAGCAGTGGTGCTAATGAGCTGCTCTTGGTGATGGACATTGAAGTTCCTCCACCCAGAGTACATTCTGTGTCCTTGCTACCTTCTGTGCTTCTTCTAAGTGGTGTTTAACATGGAGGAGTACTGATTCATCAGCTGAGGGAGCGTGGTCGTTGGTAATCAACAGGAGGTTTCTTTGCCCATGTTTAACCTGATGCCATGACACTTCATGGGGTCCAGAGTCAATGTTAAGGACTCCCAGGGCCATTCTGTCCCGACTTTATACCACTGTGCTGCCACCTCTGGTGCGTCTGTCCTCCCATTCAGACAGGACACACCCAGGAATGGTGATGGAGGAGTCTAGGACGTTGGCTGTAAGGTATAATTCTATGAGTATGACTATGTCAGGCTGTTGCCTGACTAGTCTGTGGGACAGCTCTCAAAATTTTGGCACAGGTCCCCAGTTGTTAGCGAGGAGGACTTTGCAGGGTTGATTGGGAGGTGGTGCCTCTGTTGTTTCCGGTGCCTAGATTGATGCTGGTTAGTCTGTCCAATTTTATTCTTATTGCACTTCTCTGTAGTGGTTCGATACAACTGAGTGGCTTGCTAGACTAAGGGCAGTTAAGAATCAAACACATTGCTGTGGATCTGGAGTCACATGTAGGCCAGATCAGGTAAGGATGGCAGATTTCCTTCCTGAAAGGACATTCATGAACAGGTGGATTTTTATGACAATTTGGTAGTTTCATGGTCACCATTACTGAGACTACTTTTTTATTCCAGTTTAAGTATGAACAGGACAGATTTTAAATAGGAGAAATTGATACAATTACTGAACCACTTCCGCTTCCAGTGGTTTAGTGATTTAAAAGCAATGATAGAATGCCAGAACGTTACCAAGTCCATGGGCAGGATTTTCCTTGTGCGCTTTGGGGCACGGCCGTCAGGGTCAAATTGGGGTCAGAAGCCTGCACTGTGTGGGAAACAGTCACCCGACTGTGATTTTCCCCAAATTGGCCAGTTATTGGCCAGAGTGCAAGTTCACCGTCCTTAGGCGGCTTTCAATGCTGGAGGGCCAATAGGAGGCAGCAGGCTGCCTGTTCAGTTAAGTGAGAAAGAGGGTGCCCCAAGATGGAGGGCCTGCTCTCCAACTTTTTAACTTTACATTAAAAAATGCCCTTAGCAGCCAGGCTACCATTCTGGAGGAGAAATCCCTCCCCATGGCAGCCTGCGCCTGCACTAAGACAAGGCAGGTGGGGAGGCGCTGGAATGCTGGTCCCCCTGGGCTGCTGCCAGGAGGCCGACTTCAGGCAGTTACACTGTTCGCTGATGCCTTGGGAGGCCTGGAGGGCTACTGGAAAACTCCAGTCAGCCTCTGACGATAGTCCTTTAACTGGCAGGTAGCCCTGTCGCATGTGCATCCTCCCCCACCCCCCCCCAAATGCCCCAAACTCTCATTTTGAAAGTAGCCTGGGGCGGGATGGAGCCGGCAAACCAGCCCGCCTCCGTGCTTGCCCCCATTGGGGGGCATTGCCTCAGCAACTCTGGATTAGGGAGGGGAGAGCCATGTCTTCTGGTCTAATTGATAGCTAATGACTTTTTCTGAAATGCACTTATGTGGATATCAGATGAAGACATGATTGAGCTCAGAAGTGATGCCCTCCACAGTTGAATAGACTACCACCATTCACTGGCAAGGCTTACACATAAATAAGACCATATCTGGCCCTCAATCTGCAAATGCCATGTACTCTGCAAGGTAGCATTTATTCTGTTGTTCTAAGAAACTGTGTACGTGTATGTCAATAACAAAATTACTTTACAATTTAGAAAACAATAGGACTTGTATATAAGATAGCCACTAACAGAATAAATAAAGAATTTGGAAGGAATCTCTTTCTAGAGAGTGATGAGAATGTGGAACTTAGTGTCACATGGAGTGTTTGAAACAGAGCATTGATGCATATAATTGGGGGCTTGATGGACATAGGAGGGAGAAATGACTAAAGGAATGCAGGCATAGGATGGGAAGAAGAAAATAGAGTGGGTGGAGGCTTATGTGTAGTATGAACACTGGCATCTGTTTCTGTGTTGTAGATTCAGTGTAATTCTATGTATGTTGAGTGAGGTTACCAAACAGGTACCTGACTCTTCTGGAGCTGTATCCCTGAATCAGGGCAGGGGGAAATTAGTGCGTAAAAGTTTTGTTTTAAAGATATGTAATTGTTGGGAACCTAGTTGCTTCCAAATCTGGTTTTAATCCCCATTGACATGATGTTCAAGAAGGTGGATAAAATAGTCTGCGGTATAGACTGCACAGACACAGCATATTTAGAAAAAAAGTGATATAGCAATGGCATTTATAAACTTTTCCCTATTTTCCGCTTTGTACCACACTTAAGGTACAAACCTATTGGCAGGAATAAGACATCAAATACAAAATGCATCCTGCTCATGAGTTCATTGAGGAAATACATTCCTTGCTCACTCTGCAAAGTTCCCTATATATGTCTGTGTATATATGTATTGTTATGACCGAGGCAGGAGGAGTGCACCGTCTTTTCTAGTTCTACTTCTCCACAGGTCACAACATATATTTAAATGTTAATCCAGTTACCAATACAGTCAATCATTTACTCTTTATCCCAGAATAAAATACACCAACCAGGTTTCTTCAATAAACAACAAAACTATCAGTTTATTATAAAACAAGAATTATTCAGTAATGAAGCAAAGCATCAACACACAGATTGAAATATGAAATTTCCCTTTTTAAATACCCCACAAACACACTCACACACATACTGGTTTAAGAGGAGAAAAAGAAAATTTTCTCTGCAGAGCTCTTTCACAAAAAACAGATGAGAAAGAATACTTTGGCCAAATATTTGTTAATTCTTGAAGAAAATGGATGAGATATGTTGTGTCCCATACTGGCATATAGGCTGGCATCTGAGAACACGTAGACGGGTCACTGGGATCATATCTGAAGCAGTTCTATTCAGGCGGCATCAAGGATTAATCCAAGTTTTTGCAGCTTCTCAGGAGAAATGCGGCATCAGGGGCTGTTGCTCTCACACACACTGAGCTCTCAGGGCTTTTCAGAGAAGTGAAGAAAGGGATGAGCTGGGTGTTTCTCTCTTGGCAGGCTGATCTACAACTAACTCAAAACTGTCCACAACCCAACCAGAAAGTCATAACATTATTCCAAAAGCGACCTCCTGATCATCATAAATCTTGATATGTCACTTCTCTTGTAAACATCTTCCCCAAGTCACCAAGGTTTCTGTTGTTTATTGAGTTTAAGGCATGTGACTTCCAGTAAAGGTTGTTTTCAAACAAGACCTTTCAGTAAACTTTCAACAAAAAACAAAATCCAGCATCTATGAAATCTTCAGCCTTCCAAAATGAATCCATTTCCACAATTTAAAAATGAGTCCTCAAAAAATACTTAACAAAAAAAATGGAAGCACTGTCATAACAGTATGTATAATATCTGTATATGTATATATAAACAGATTTGGAAAAAGAGCCAAAAGTACGTAGGAATTGGCAATAAAAATGTAAATTTGATCAGGATTAAACCATTGCAGAAATTTGGAATGTGAGAATACACCTTATATTTAATTCTGGATTTCAGTTTAGATATCAAAGATGTGGATAGAGTAAAAACTTCATTAAATTATTATTTCCTAGGAAAAACTGAACTGACTGCACTGTAATGTAACAGAATTGTGTTTGTCTGACATTCTTCCATCTATCCTCTGCCTGTTGTTGTGTATTTAGGATGCAGAGAGTGATGATGAACTTCAAGGATCACCTGAACCAGGTATAGAGCTAGATGGCTTTGCTGAGTACATATCTGTCTCCTACAATGGTCCACCATTCCCTCCCTGTGCTCCTGCCCCTCAGCCAGCTGTTGACATTGCAGACAAAAGGATAAAACACAAAGAATCCATAGAAAACCAGTTGATTAAGTGGTAGGTGACAGTTCTGAGATACTGAAACTCTGAATTGCAGACTTGTTGAATTTTCAAGATTTACCTATATAATATGGCGGTTTACTTTCTGTCAAGTAAAAATGAAATCCTTATTCTAATAGGGTTGAACAAGAGCTCATGTCCCGTATCATTAGTGAGATGTATCCCGTACAGCAACAGCCTGTGCCACATGTCAGCCAGTGCGAAGGTGAGGAGAGTGTGCTGTCAGGCTCAGATATTGGTGAGTTTCCATCTCCTTTTACTCCATATCTCTCACTGCAAAGTTCTGTTGATTCAGAACACCTTTGTCATATTGTAAAATACTGAGTTTCAATTAAAAGTACCACTTCAATTCAGATTTAAATTTATCTTCATAAGACTTGATAACACTCCTGCAAACTTGTTTTACCACCATGACTACATGTTTTGGGATTTTGTAAGTTAGCTTTTTTTTCCATTTTTTCCTCTGAAGATTTCTTGTCATACATGCCTTTCCTTGACAGGATGACAGGCTTCAGCAATGCCTGTCTGCAAACCAGTCAGTAGGAAGTCCAAGAGAGTAGCCTCTGTGACTCGGCCTCTGGTTTTGCCCTTCTCCCTTTTAGAAATTCTCTGCTTTCTATACTGTGACCTGCTCTGATAGCATGACTGAAATTGGTAAATGCGCCTTGTGGGGATTGCAGGTTCAAATCCACCTCCTACTGATTGTGCTGCAGGATATTAGTGTGCTGGAGTACATTCTGTTATCCTTCTCAGCATTTAATGTTCATTGTTATCAATTAATAAACATGACAACCTGATTTGGGACTTGTAATTGATACTTTCAGGTTTTGGGATCAGTGGGCTGAATTTTTTCAAATCGCTACCGATTTTGGCGGTGAGCTTCAAAAGCGGCGGGGCACACACGTGGGATTTTCCCCGCGGAGCCGCCACGATACTTAGCGCAATGGCTCATTTATACAGAGGGAGCGGAACACCCGTCCCTGACGACGTAGAGGGGACGGGCACTTTGTCCCCGGCAATGGCGCCCGGTGCCACCGCAAGGCGCCGGCATCATTTTTAAAGAGCTTCAGGCCCTTCCGCATCATTTCAATATTTAAAGTGAAAGGGGAGAGAAAATTAAACATAAAAATGTATTCACAGTTTCAATCCCCTCTCCTGTCCCCCCCAATGACTAATCACTTTATTAATTGCCCTCTCCTCCAAAAAGACTTTTCCTCCGATCCTGAACTTTGCCCCTCCCGAACTTTATTAACTTTGAACCTCAACCCCTTCCCACCATCCCTTCAACCAATTTCACGAGTTTTCCACCCTTCAACCCCCATCCCGGCCTGAAAACTTCACTCCTCCCCCCTCCCCACCACTGTTCCTCCTTGGATCTATGAACGGAGATCTGAAGGCGTGGGAGTTCCAGCTGGTTGCGACGAGGTAAGTGTTTATTCATTCGTTACCATTTATTTAAATATTTAAATTAAGTTTCTATTGCCAAGCAGCAGGGGGGGCCGTCACGAGGCCTCGCAGCTCTCGGTAATATGGAGCGGGGCTTTCCCGACTTTGAGGCCCATGGTGGGCCTCTCTTGGAGGTATTTTCCGGGCCCTCCCGCCACGACCCCCGACGTTGGGGGAGTATTTCTAAAAATGATGGCAACGCATCTATGTTTCTTGGGTAAACAGCAACATGCTTTTTCTCATGATATTTTTATATTATTGCCACATTAGGGTTTTTTCAGCAAAATTTTAAATTCTTTACCATTAATGTAGCAGGCACTTACACAAAAAAATCGCTTTGAAATTAGAAGGCACCATGTGAAGGCTAAAGGGTTAACATGTAAAAGTAGCACTGGCAGTCATTAAAGATGCAGTTGTTTTCTGCACCAGTTTCTATTGTAAAAACAGAAAATGAGATTTATGCAACATCATACATGAATATTTATTCTGTAATGAGAATAGTTTCCAGAGCTAAGAAGGCTAAATGCTATTATTTGTTTCCAAAATAGTTGAAGCTGCAGGCGAAGGAGGCTTCCAGCTGTTTGTGGATGCAGGTGTTCCTGTGGACTCGCAAATGGTTCGACAGTTTGTAGATGAAGCTCTGGCCGAGATTATTGCCATCATGCTGGGCCAGCGTCAAAGTGAGAGCAGAACTCCTTTACAAGAACTTCCTCAACGAGAAACACCTTCACCAGTAAGAAGGCATCTTCTTCTACAAAGCACTTGGAGCATTATGCATATTTATCTTAATTTATGTGTTACAACCGGGTGAGGAAGGGGTCTCAGACGCCCCTCTTGCCTCTTTCCTGGTTTGGGCGTAATAGGGTTTATCTTTTTAAACACAGTGATTTTAACTTACATCCCTCAGTGAGCCCTTGCTCACTGTACTTTAATTACAATTGCAAACGAACCAATCAGATAAACTTTCTTGAGTTTAAACAAGAAAGATATAAGTTTATTAGCCTTATCCCTCTAACCCAGTTAAAATTACTAAAATACGGGACACATCCACGCTCACAGGCATACGAGAGACACACGTACACAAATAGATACAGAGGGGAAGAAAGAGTTGCGGGGGGGGGGTTGGCGGTGGGGGTGTTGAAATAGAGTTTGTATAAATGGAATACAGATATGGTTCTTAATGTCCTTGGTACAATGTCCTCAATTGAAGCTAAGGTCTTGAAGTCCTTGCTGGGGCCACGGGCACAATTTCAGGCTTGCTTCTCTGGTGCCAGTAGGCCGAAGGGAGGCTGTGTCTGTACTCTTGAAGCATAGAAGCTGTTACCGTGGGTTTCCTGGGACTTTGCTAGAGAGAGAGAGACAGAGAGGGATGTCTTCTTCTTGAGATTCAAAATTGCAGTCTGTTTCCTTTCTGTGAGGCACAATTCAAAAGCCCCAGTCTTACCAGCAGTTAGGTCATGGGGCCATCTCTTTGTTTGAAACAACAACTTCTTGAAGCGTTGTTGGATTTCAGAGCCTTCCAGACATACTGGGGTGGAGTTTTGGCTTTTACAAAGTCAAAGGGTGTTGATCACCACTATTGCCCAAACCAATCTTGCTAATTGAATCAAGGAGCACTCCCATTGTCTCTCCATTCACGTCTCTCAGCCAGCCCTTGTCTTCTCAGAATGCAAATGTGCAACCGTGTTTTCAGCTGTTCAGTTCTGCTTTTTTAAAAAATTTATTTGCAATGTCCAGTAAAAAGTTTCAAGCAGTGTGTCATATGACGAAATGAATATGTTTCCATTTGGCAGATGTGATTTCCGTCATACCTCTGCACCACGCTGAATGAAATGCAATATTAGGGGAGCATTTCATTATAAGTTAGCAGGAAGAGAAAATACAGGAAAGCACACATGCATTTCTCTCATTTGCTCTCATCCACTCAGAAGTCTTTAAATTGTTTCTGCCTGTCTTTTTCTTTGCAGCAGTGCTGCTTTAAACTGCCCCATTTCCCTTGAGGTGGGTCTGAGATAATTATGTGTTGCCCAGTGAATTTAAAGTTTCTTTAGTATCAGCTGGTGATAAGCTGGGAATGGGCATCCCAATAAACATGTTGTTTTTGGGGGAGCTTGGTGCCTGCAAGTTTCCATCATTGTCTGGGGTGCCTTTTTTCTTTTTGGGATCTGCAGAGAGATTGTTGGATTTAATTAGCTCTGAGTTTGAGCTCTGATCATGGGAGTCTGCAGTGAGTGGATCCACGCTGACCTCACTTTCAGTGTTCTGTTGAGTCAACCAAATGCATCTTACTTCAGGGTATTGTTGGTTCCCTTTTCTCCTGACTGTGAGGGTGGATTCTTTGCTAATCTTCCCTTTGTCCTCTGGGACACTTCTGCCTACAGATATTTGTCCAAATTCCACTCCACTCCACTGTGGCACTTCGACTAGTTGAGACATCACCCTCACTGTTTCTCTGCCCTCTTGAGGACTTTCTTTGTCCCTGCAGGTTTTTGAAAATGCGGTCAGCAGCCCTGGCAGGGTGCTCCTTTTGTCTGCATTTACATAGGAGGATGTGGGGTCTCATTTTCCAAGATTTCAGGGTTGGCTGACCGGACAGTAGGTGTTTTCATTTGGGAATCCTCCCAGATATCCTTTACCCTGTCCTCTTTGTCCCTTTTTCCCCTTTCCTCACTAACTCTCTGCCAGACCTGTGCCTGTCTGTCACCTTTTGTTCTCGGCAGGAGTCCCTCACAATTCTCCAGCCCTCTGCTGGAGTGTTTCCCAAAAGCCGGTACAGGAATTAGGAGTGCATATTTCACTGCAGGTTGGGGCTTCCCCTCTACTGCTGTCTAATGTGGGCTTTGGTATTTTGTATACCGACATGTACAGCCATTGTAATCTCACAGGCCATTTTTAATATTTCTCTACAGTACCTCTGTGGCACCACTACCTGGTGAACCACTGTCCACTCTTTGTCCTCTGATCTGTGAGGAGAGTTCCATTTCCTTATTAGTACCTCATTCTTTACATAGTAGCAATCAGGGACTCCCTTTGCTTCACTTTCAGTCTGGGCAGCCTGGGCTAACTTTCTCAATACTGGATCGGCTCGCTGAGCCTCAGCTAGGGAAGATCCATTTAATCCATTTCCTGGGTCCTCTAACTTTTCAAAGAAAGTCTCAGACAGACAGACAGCCTGGTCCTCTGTCTGCAGTGCCACTTCAGTCTCCTCTGGTTTGGCCATGACCCAATTCATTTCACATTCAGGGGAACTGCAGGGGACTATCTCCTGCCACTGCCCTGTCCTTCTGACCTCCTTCAGTCTCTCTTTCACTACTGGGGAAGCTACCACCTTTGCCCCCACCAGATCATTACCTAGGAGCAGGCCAACCCCATCCACAGGCAAACTAGGGACAATCCCTTTGGTCATTGGTCCCAAAACTAAATCGCATTCCAAGTGCACCCGATGTAAAGGTCCAGGCATACAGCCCTCAATATCATTCACCATCATTTTGGTATTTACTGCACTCTCTGGGGGAAAGGTCAGGCCTTTCCCCAGTAAAAGAAATCTGGTGGCCTCTGTATCCCTGACTATGATGATGGGCTTACTTACCCCACTCGAGCGGTATGGGGTTGCTCTTCCTTCACATACAAAATCCTGATAACCTTCAGGGATCCGATTAAATTTTCCTGCACCCACAGCAGTATTTTTTCTGGATCTTACTGCTGCTGCAGTTAAAGCCACAGCCTGCTCTGCTGCGCTTTGCATCAGGTCCTTTCTCCTGCAGTGAGTGGGTGTGCCTTGATTAACCCTACAGGTTTTCCCCGTTGTTTCCAGCAGTCAGCTCTGAGGTGACCTGCCTTATTACAGTGGAAGCGCACAGGCCTTCGGGTCTCACTCCTACTTTCAGCACTATCTCTTTTGGTTTGAGGAGAGCACCCTGTGTGTTCTGCTTCTCTTTCTCTCCCAGGACTGCTTGGGCTCCTATCACCTTCCCACCCTTTGTCCTTTTTGGGTTTGTGGGGGTGACAGGGAAAGTTTTTCCCCTGGGGAACTGACTTGTATATTAGAGCAAACTCATCAGCCAGAACTGCGTCTTGCCTCGCTCTAGGTACTTTTTGTTCCTCCACATGTGTCTTTATAGAGAGTGGAAGAGAGTTTTTAAATTCCTCAAGGAGAATTACCTCTCTGAGGTTTTCATATGTGGGCTGTACTTTAACAGCCCTCAAACACTGGTCAAAAGCCAGCTGCTTATTCCTTTCAAACTCCAAGTAAGCTTGATCAGCTTGTTTCCTGAGGGTTTGGAACTTCTGTTGGTAGCTGATATGCTCTGAGGATAGCATTTTTAGTCAGTTCATAATTTGATGAACTTTCGTCTGGCAACAGGGAATAAACCTCCTGGGCTTTTCTTGTTAACTTGCTTTGCAGCAGGAGGGTCTAGCTCTCAGCCGGCCATTTTAACTGCCTTGCAAGTTTTTCCAAAGTTTCAAAAAAAAATGCTTCCAAGTCACCCTCACTGAACTTTGGGATCAATTGGGAAAATTTCAAAAGCTCAGCACATGGCTCTGAATTACTTGTATTCTCTATGTTGGCCATACTTTCACCGGGGTTACTCTGTCGTCCCCTAGCTAACTCAAGCCGGCATAGCTCCCTTTCCACCTGTTCCTTCTGGAAAGATCTTTCTCTTTCCATCTCCTCTCTTTCTCTCGCCTGTCTCTCTTTTTCTCTCTCCTCTCTTTCCCTTTCTCTCTCTTTCCCTGTCTTCCAATTCAAGTTTCCTCTGTTCCAATTGTATTTTTGCTGACATTATCCTGTCGGAGTCTCTTTCTAACCCTGCCTCTGATTCTTCAGGTTCAAGGGAAAAATGGTTGGCCACTAATCTCAGGAGTTCGGATTTCCTGGCTTTAGCACAGAAAGTGATCCCACACTGCTCAGCCATATTTCACAACTCCTCCATAGATAGTGCCTTTAACTTATCCCAAGTTACTTCATCCTGTCGTGGGTCACAGACATGTTGGTATTCTAGCAACACAAACCAGAAGAAAACCTATATTGAAGTCTTCTCTTTTTGATTGGGATCAATTTGATTTCCCACTTCCAATTTCTCGTTTGTCCATGGGTCCAATGTCGGACGAGAGCCCCCAAATTTCTGTTACGATTGGATGAGGAAGGGGTCTCAAGCTCCCCTTTTGCCCCTTTCCTGGTTTGGCCGTAACAGAATTTATCTTTTTAAACACAGTGATTGTAGCTTACCCCCATCAGTGAGCCTTTTGCTCACTGTACTCTAATTACAATTGCAAATGAACCAATCAGACAGGTTTTCATGAGTTTAAACAAGAAAGATGTAAGTTTATTAGCCTTATCACGCTAACCTGGTTAAAATTACTAAACTACGCGAAGAATCCATGCTCACAGGCATACAAGAGGCACACACACACAAATAGCTACAGAGGGGAAGAAAGAGTTGGGGGGGTTAAAGTAGAGTTTGTCATAAATGGAATACAGATATGGTTCTTAATGTCCTTGGTACAATGTCCTCAATTGACGTTAAGGTCTTGGAGTCCTTGCTGGGGCCACATGCACAACTCCAGGCTTGCTTCTCTGGTGCCAGTAGGCCGAAGATAGAGGTTGTCTGTAGTCTTGAAGCATGGAAGCTGCTACCATGGTTTTCCTGGGACTTTGCTAGAAAGAGAGATGTCTTCTTCTTGAGATTTAGAATTACAGTCTGTTTCCTTTCTCTGAGGCACAATTCAAATCCAGCAATTACATCATGTGATCATCTCTTTGTTTGAAACAACAACCTCTTGGAGGGTTGTTGGATTTCAGAGCCTTCCAGACATACTCAGTGGGGGGTGGAATTTTGGCCTTTACAAAGTCAAAGGGTGGTGATCACCACTATTGCCCAGACCAGTCTTGCTAATTGAATCAAGGAGCACCCCCATTGTGTCTCTATTCCTGTCTCTCAGCCAGCCCTTGTCTTCTCAGAATGCAAATGTGCAACCATGTTCTCAGCTGTTCAGTTCTGCTTTTTTAAACAAGATATTTGCAATGTCCAGTAAAAAGTTTCAAGCAGTGTCTCATATGACGAAATGAATATGTTTCCATTTGGCAGATGTGATTTCCGTCACATATCTGAATAACATTTGATACTGGGTTTAAATTCTATTTAAAACATAAATGCATGCATTGCAAAGACCTGACTTGCATTGTGCTGATTTAAAATTGAAGCACTTTGTTGTCTAAACTAAATTGCAGCATCATTGGTGCCAAGCTTGTTGCAAAACGATGGCTAAAATTATACTAGTGTTTCAAAATGAGCATCTACTCCCCAAGCTATCTAGATAATATGATTCACAAACTGGACATGATTTATGCTGAGTACTAAGTTTAATACAGTGCTGGGCTTGTTATTTGTATCATACAGCAGAGAAAATACACATCTAGGGCTGGATTTTGTTCTCAGTCCGACGTTGGGTTCCATAGTGGGGTGGCGCGGGGGTAGAGAAGCGGAGCAGCATCAGCCACCACGGAGTCCGGCGCCGGGGATGCTGGTTCCAATCTTCCTGGCGGTGACGAGGCTCCGTGGCTGCACCTCCACCACTCTGCGACGGGGCCCTACTTTAGATATTTAAAATAGCTCTCTGCAGAAATTGCCACAACCTCACCTTCAGTTCACAATCTTGAGCATGTCGTGCGGCACTCATGTGCCTTCACTTTCCTATTCAGGAGAAGCTGGCGCCACCGATGTAGGGAAGGGGTCAACTTTGAATGATTTGTATGGGGAAGCAGTTAACTCTTCATGATTTAGGGTGTGGCGGGGGGAAGGGGCATCTCTGCATGATTTAGTGTATATCTAAAGAACAAAGAACAGTACAGCACAGGAACAGGCCATTCGACCATCCAAGCTTGCGCCGATCTTGATGCCTGCCTGAACTAACACCTTCTGCACTTCCGGTGCCCATATCCCTCTATTCCCTTCCTATTCATGTATTTGTCAAGATGTCTCTTAAACGTCGCTATCGTATCTGCTTCCACCACCTCCCCTGGCAGCAAGTTCCAGGCACTCACCACCCTCTGTGTAAAAAAACTTGCCTCGCACATCCCCTCTAAACTTTGCCCCTCGCACCTTAAACCTATGTCCCCTAGTAACTGACTCTTCCACCCTGGGAAAAAGCTTCTGACTATCCACTCTGTCCATGCCGCTCATAACTTTGTAAACCTCTATCATGTCGCCCCTCCACCTCCGTCGTTCCAGTGAAAACAATCCGAGTTTTTCCAACCTCTCCTCATAGCTAATGCCCTCCAGACCAGGCAACATCTTGGTAAACCTCTTCTGTACCCTCTCCAAAGCCTCCACATCCTTCTGGTAGTGTGGCGACCAGAATTCTTCGCAATATTCCAAGTGTGGCCTAACTAAGGTTCTGTACAGCTGCAACATGACTTGCCAATTTTTATACTCTATGCCCCGACCGATGAAGGCAAGCATGCCGTATGCCTTCTTGACTACCTTATCCACCTGCATTGCCACTTTCAGTGACCTGTGGACCTGTACGCCCAGATCTCTCTGCCTGTCAATACTCCTAAGGGTTCTGCCATTTACTGTATACCTCCCATCTGCATTAGACCTTCCAAAAAGCATTACCTCACATTTGTCTGGATTAAACTCCATCTACCATTTGTCCGCCCAAGTCTCCAACCGATCTATATCCTGCTGTATCCTCTGACAATCCTCATCATTATCTGCAACTCCACCAACCTTTGTGTCGTCCGCAAACTTACTAATGAGAGCGACTACATTTTCCTCCAAATCATTTATATATACTACAGAGAGCAAAGGTCCCAGCACTGACCACTGCGGAACACCACTAGTCACATTCCTCCATTCAGAAAAGCACCCTTCCACTGATACCCTCTGTCTTCTATGACCGAGCCAGTTCTGTATCCATCTTGCCAGCTCACCTCTGATCCCGTGTGACTTCACCTTTTGTACCAGTCTGCAATGCGGGACCTTGTCAAAGGCTTTACTAAAGTCCATATAGATAACATCCACTGCCCTTCCTTCATCAATCATCTTCGTCACTTCAAAAAACTCAATCAAATTAGTAAGACATGACCTCCCCTTCACAAAACCATGCTGTCTCTCGCTAATAAGTTCGTTTGTTTCCAAATGGGAGTAAATCCTGTCCCGAATAATCCTCTCTAATAGTTTCCCTACCATTGACGTAAGGCTCACCGGCCTATAATTTCCTGGATTATCCTTGCCTCCCGTCTTAAACAAAGGAACAACATTGGCTATTCTCCAGTCCTCTGGGACCTCACCTGTAGCCAATGAGGATGCAAAGATTTCTGTCAAGGAAACTTCGCATTATGTTGTACTGTGTGCAGGGCTGGCAGCCTTTTAAAAATGGTGCCAGCACCTGCTCCTGCATCAGGTGACGTCCTGAATGGCGTCGCCAGTGCCTCCTCCGCCATGTGATTGGGAGGGCAGCTGCCTTCAATATGTTAAATGGCTGCCCGCCCCGTAACCACGGCGTTGTTCACATGGGGAACGGCTGCCATGAACCGCGCCTGCCGCCACTGCTCCCGGCAGCGGGACATCAAAATCCAGCCCTTAACATTTACTAATGCTTGTTTTTCTAGGAATGAATTCAAAACTACTCAGATTCATTTGCCTAGTCTTCTTCTTCTTCTTTGGCCTCCTTGTCTCGAGAGACAATGGGTAAGCGCCTAGTTTGTCTGGCAGTTCAGATCCCAGACAAGCCCCCAATTGGTTACGGCCACCTGGTGAGGGTGGTTTGCACTGTTCAACTCCCACCTGACTGCAGCAAGTATTTTTTGGTTATGAGGGTATAACCCTAACTTGTTTTATTTGTCAAATGAACAGCTGCCTTGTGGGCGTCTCGGGAGAGACCACGGCTAAGGGAGTAAACCCTAACAGAAAATCCGGAGTGGAACCCCGTAGGCGGTCATGTGTCACCTTTGGCATGTTTCCGGCAGTTCCTGCAGCCATACCGGTGCCAAACGTCGTGCTCTGCACTCCTTTGGACCCCACCAGAAAGGCCGAGAGGGGGGTTTTGACGCTTGGGCAACTCTCAACCTCCATACATTCGCCCAGGCATGCGCCATGGAGAGGTCACTCCATAGTTGCCTCACAGCGACTGACACCACTGACCACCTCTAGTATCCTTAAAGGAACATCACAAATGTTCTTATTGAAAGAATCCCGCGGGTAACTCCCCTCATGATCCTGTTTGTGATTTTTTTCTATAATTGTCTTGGGAAAAATACTGAGGTTTAACATACCACTGTATTTTGATAATCAGTCACAACAACTATTTCGATACCTGGTATTTGTGTATAATTCGAATTTCCCCATACTCTTTAAGAGCATTATTGCACTCAATAATTACATAGTTGTACAGGACATTGAGTGCTGATTCTGGAACTGGAACTGAAATACATTACAGAATCATAGAATTGTTAAAGTGCAGAAGGAGGCCATTCGGCCCATCATATCTGCACTGGCTCTCGGAAAGGGCAACTCACTCAGTTCCACTCCCTCGCCTTCTCCCTGTAACCCTGCACATTCTTCCTTTTCATATAATCGTTTAATTTCCTTTTAAATGCTTCAATTGAACCTGCCTCCACCATACTCTCAGGCAGTGCATTCCAGACCTTAACCACTCGCTGCGTGAAAATGTTTTTCCTCATGTCACTTTTGCTTCTCTTACTCATTACTTTAAATGCTCTCTCGTTCTTGATCCTTTCATGAGTGGGAACAGTTTCTCTCTCTACTCTGTCCAGACCCCTCATGATTTTGAATACCTCTATCAAATCACCTCTCAGCCTTCTCTTCTCCAAGGAAAACAGTCCTAACTTCTCCAATCTATCTTCGTAACTGAGGTTCCTCATCCCCGGAACCATTCCCGTGAATCTTTTCTGTACTCTCTCCAATGCCATCACATCCTTCCTAAAGTGTGGCGCCCAGAACTGGATGCAATACTCCAGCTGAGGCTGAACTCGTGTCTTATACAAGTTCAACATAACTTCCTTGCTCTTATACTCTGTGCCCCTATTAATAAAGCCCAGGATACTGTATGTTTTATGAACCACTCTCTCAACCTGACCTGCCACCCTCAATGACCTTTGCACATATACACTCAGGTCCCTCTGCTCCTGCACCCCTTTTAGAATTGTACCCTTTATTTGATATTGTCTCTCCATGTTCTTCCTACCAAAATGAATCACTTCACATTTCTCTGCATTGAACTTCATCTGCCACCTGTCTGCCCATTCCACCAACTTGTCTATGACCTTTTGGGGTTCTACACTATTCTTCTCACAGTTCACAACGCTTCCAAGTTTCGTATCATCTGCAAACTTTGAAATTGTGTTCTGTACACCAAAGTCTAGGTCATTAATAAATATCAGGAAAAGCAAGGCTCCCAACACAGACACCTGGGGAGCTCCACTAGAAACCTTCCTCCAGCCAGAAAAACATCCATTAACCACTACTCTTTGTTTCCTGTTACTCAGCTAATTCTGTACCCATGTTGTTAGCATCCCTTTTATTCCATGAGCTACAAGTTTGCTCACAAGTCTGTTGTGTGGCACTGTATCAAACGCCTTTGAAAGTCCATGTACACCACATCAGCAGCATTGCCCTCATCAACCCTCTCTGTTACCTCCTCAAAAAACTCCAACAAGTTAGTTAAACATGATTTTCCCTTAAGAAATCCATGCTCGCTTTCCTTAATTAACTCGCATTTGTTCATGTGACTATTAATTTTGTCCCGAATTATTTTTCTAGAAGTTTCTGCACCACTGAAGTTAAACAGACTGCCTGTAGTTGCTGGGCTTATCTTTATGCCCTTTTTTGAACAAGGGTGTAACGTTTACAATTCTCCAGTCCTCTGGCAGCACCCACGAGTCTGAGGAAGACTGAAAAATTATGGCCAGTGCCTCCGCGATTTTCGCCCTCACTTCCCTCAGTGTCCTTGGATGCATTTTATCAGGTCCTGGTGCTTTATGCACTTTAAATACAGACAGCCTTTCTAATACGTCCTCTTTATCAATTTTAAAACCTTCTAGTGTTTGAATTACCTCCTGTTTCACCATTGCCTGGGTTGCATCTTCTTCCTTGGTAAAGACAGATGCATAGTTTTCATTTAATATCTCAGCTATGCCCTCTGCCTCCATGTGTAAATCCCCTTTATGGTCCCTCATTGACCCCACTCATCCTTTTACCACCCTTATACTATTTATTTGTCTATAGAAAACTTTGGGATTCCCTTTAATGCTAGCTGCCAGTCTCTTTTCATGCTCTCTCTTTGCTTCTCTTATTTGTCACTTCCCCTCTGGACTTTCCATATTCAGCCTGGTTCTCAATAGTATTTTCTACCTGGCATCTGTCATAAGCAGACTTTTTTTCTTCTTTATATTAATCTCTACCTTTTTTGGCATCCAGGGAGCATTGGATTTGTTTACCCTACCTTTCCCCTTCAAGGGAACATACCTTGTCTGTGCCTGAACTATCTCTTCTTTGAAGGTAGCCCATTGTTCAGCTACTGGTTTTCCAGCCAACTTTTGACTCCAATTTATTCGCCCAGCTCCATTGTTACCCCATTGAAGTTGGCTTTTTCCCAGTTAATTATTCTTACTCTGGATTGTTCTTTGTCCTTCTCCATGGTCAACCTAAACCTTATGATACAATGATCACTGTCCCCTAAATGCTCTCCTACTGATACTTGATCCACTTGGCCCACCTCTTTCCCAAGAACCAGGTCTAACAGTGCCTCATTTCTCTTTGGACTAGCAACATACTGCTGTAGAAAATTTTACTGAACACACTGCAGGAACGCTTGCCTCTCACTGCCTGTTACACTACTACTATTCCAGTCTATGTTTGGATAATTAAAGTCCCCCATTATAACTACCCTATAATTTTTGCACCTCTCTGTAATTTCCTTGCAAATTTGTTCCTCCACATCCTTCCCACTAGCTGATGGCCTATAGACAACACTGAGCAATGTAACCGCACCTTTTTTGTTCCTTATCTCTAGCCAAATTGATTCTGTTCTGCACCCCTCTGGGACATCCTTTTTCTCCAACACTGCAATGCTCTCCTTAATCAATACACCACCTGTCCCCCTTTTTTCCCTTTCCTGTCTTTCCTGAACAGCTTGTATCCAGAAATATTTAACACCCAGTCCTGCCTTCTTTGAGTCAGGTCCCTTATAGCCACAACATCATACTTCCACATGGCAATCTGCGCCTGTACCTCACCAATCTTATTTACCACACTCCGTGCATTTACATACATACACATTAACCCTGATTTAGACTTTATTACTTTCTTCCTTACTCTGACCCCACTTAATAACCTACTATTCCCTACTCTAGTGCAATCTATCTCAGTATTCTGTGCACCTTGGTATTCCTCTCTGATATTTGCTCCTGGTTCCCACACCCCTGACAAGTTACCAGTTTTGCTTTCCTCCAATCTGAGCTCCCTCTCAGGTTCCCATCCCCTGCCAAACTAGTTTAAACCCTCCCCTAGAAAATCTCCCTGTGAGGATATTAGTCCCAGTCCTGCTAAGATGCAACCCATTCATCTTGTACAGGTCCCACCTGCCCCAGAACTGGTCCCAATGCCTCAGAAATCTGATGTCCTCCCTCCTACACCAGTTCTCCAGACCCGTGTTGAATCGCTCAATTCTCCTATTCCTATGCTCATTTGCATGTGGGACTGGGAGTAATCCTGAGATTACTGCTTTTGAGGTCCTGCTTTTTAATCTCCTTCCTACCTCCCTAAAATCTGCTTTCAGGACCTCATCCTCCTTCCTACCTGTGTCATTGATGCCAAGGTGGACCATGACCTCTGGCTGTTCACCCTCCCGCAAAAGAATCTCCCGTAGCCGCTCCGTGATATGATTAGATTAGATTAGATTAGATTAGAGATACAGCACTGAAACAGGCCCTTCGGCCCACCGAGTCTGTGCCGAACATCAACCACCCATTTATACTAATCCTACACTAATCCCATATTCCTACCAAACATCCCCACCTGTCCCTATATTTCCCTACCACCTACCTATACTAGTGACAATTTATAATGGCCAATTTACCTATCAACCTGCAAGTCTTTTGGCTTGTGGGAGGAAACCGGAGCACCCAGAGAAAACCCACACAGACACAGGGAGAACTTGCAAACTCCACACAGGCAGTACCCGGAATCGAACCCGGGTCACTGGAGCTGTGAGGCTGCGGTGCTAACCACTGCGCCACTGTGCCGCCCAGGGTCCTTGACCCTGGCACCAGGGAGGCAACACACCACCCTGAAGTCACGTCTGCAGCCGCAGAAATGCCTGTCTGTTCCCCTAACAAAACCCCTGTCATTGCTGCTCTTCCACTCTTATTCCTCCCCTTTTCTGCAGCTGAGCCACCTGTAGTCCCACAAACTTGGCTCCGAGGACACTCTTCTGAGAAAGCATCGCCCTCACCAGTATCCAAAATGGAAAACAATTAGCGAGTGAGATCATCTCAGGGGTTCTCCTGCACTACCTGCCTGGTTCTCATAGACTGCCTGGCGGTCACCCATTCCCTATCTGCTTGCATGCTCCTAACCTGTGGTGTGACCACCTCCCTAAACGTGCTATCCACATAGTTCTCTGCCTTGCAGATGCACCACAGTGACTGTAGCCGCCGCTCGAGTTCCGAAACCCAGAGCTCAAGCTTGTGAAGCTGGTGACACTTCCTGCAGATGTGTTTTTCTAGGACACATGGTGTGTCCATGACTTCCCACATGCCGCAGGCTGTACATTCCACTCGGCTGAGCTGCCCTGCCATACCTTAACTTTACAGATGATTTATTGTAAGTAGAATAGCTTACCAGTTACTCACCAACCAGTTCCTTCCATTGCCCCGAAGTGAGAACCAAATACTGGAGGGTTGAAAAAATAGAAAAAAAGAGCACCTCCTACCCCCTTCGCCAAACTCCCCACTCAACAAACTCGTATCTCCACACTCTGCTTCCAATCTGCACTCCATTTCATTATTAGAATAAAACACTGCTGTACTTCAGGCTGTCCTTTCACAGGTTCATGACTTGTCATGTTCATTAGCAGCAGTGGTAAATTTTGGTGAATTTAATTGGCGCTTCTAACCTAGAATATTCCTTTAACAACCATTAGAGAATTTGCACTGCATTTGGATCTGGATGCAGGAGGTGGAAGGACTGTGTTCAGAAACCACTGCATTACACAGTATACTTTTGTGCCTTCCCAGTCTTCAGCTTATGAGATTCAGTTGGGTCTTACTGGTAATTTGTGGATTTCATTGGTTAGCTGGTCTGACGCGAATAGCATGTTAAAAGGATATTTCTGTAGCCTGTATAACTGATTATCAAGAGATATTTTATTATATTTTGGGTGCGTGTTTATAATTAAATTTTTTTAAAACAAATTCCTACACCTTAATTACTTTCTGTATTTGCTTAATTCATGATAGTCTAATATGGTTACTACTGATTCCGGGAAGCCTATTGACCTTCACTTGGCACTTTCCCTGACTACCGGGATGTGTCGTGAGAAGGATTGTGACCTTACCACTCCATGCTGGAATATATTGGATAGGTGATAGGCCAGCACTGTGGGAAACCTAAAATCTAATTTATTTAGCAATGAGTCATACTGTTTTCAGCCATAAATAGTTAGAAATTTCATGAAGTAGTTAGAATATATTATTTAAAATGGCTAGACTCAATTTACACATCGGTGGAGTAGACTTTTTTAAAGATGTGTCACTGGAAGCTTCTGACATCGTTGCTATGAGTTTGTCATATCTATGTTTTAGACCAGAGGACTTGACAGTTGCATGAACATTTTATGATGAAGTCGAGCAGATTGCACGCAATGTATTTTTGTCAAGTAATTATTCTGATCACCATCTGATCACCATTAATTGGTTCAGGTACATTTGATATTAATGGATGAAAGATTTACATAACTGAAACCTGAAATATTTTAACCCATAATTATTTGGTCATCTTTCTGATACCTGTTTAATATCTTGGTCAATGAAGACCTAAGACTGAACTCTTATATTGCACAACTCAAAATGTGGTAGTGATGTGATTAATTAGTACATTTTGTGATTAACCTATATTTGTTGAAACTTCTTCTGTGGCTTGAATACCTACCATTCAGGGTCACAGATTTGGCATGACCCACCTTATAAACAGGGTGTAACTTTCTGGTACTCCTTATTGAAGACCAAAATTTAATTTGTTTATTTTCCTTGTTAGATAAATCTCTATTTCTGTATGAAATTGGTTTCAAATTATTTGCAAAGATGTTTTGATTGCTTCATAAAAATGTTTTTTTGGACTGTCTCTAATAATTCAAAAGGTAAATGTATCTCATGGTATTATACTGAACCACGCATACCCGAATGGTCCGAGGATTGATCCTGGGTCTGTTGTGAGTTAGCAGTTCTTAGTCAGCATGGCAATGACATGCAAAATAGTCTTCGATATCCCCAGGCTAGGGGAAGAAAGAAATTAACCAGGGTATCCACTCCTATTTGGGTACAGCTCTGATATTCACTCCACAATCAAATTGTTTTTATTAGTTCATGAGATGTGAGTGTCACTGGCAAGACCAGCATTCATTGCCCATTCCAGTACTCTCTGACCGGGGTCATAAGTGAAGAATGGTTGTCCAGAAGAGGCACTAGAGGTTTTTAACATCTCTAAAATATCTCAACATAAATCATCATCTTCAGGAGAGGAGGACAGAAATATGAAATTAGAAGAGAAAAAAGATTACCCTTTGCACTATTGTATTATTAGTAAGTTTTTAGGTTGAATCTAGACTTGACTATTCCAACACACTTCCGCTGGTCTCCCACATTCTACTCTCCATAAATTCGAGGTCATTCAAAACTCTGATGTCTGTGTCTTAACTTGCACCAAGTCCCATACCCCTATCACTCCTGTGCCTGCTGACCTACATTGGCTCCTGGCCAAGCAACATCTTGATTTTAAAATTCTTATCCTTGTTTTCAATTCTCTCCATGGCCTCGCCCTTCCCTGGGCTGGATTTTGTTCTCCCCCAGGCGCCAGGTTCCGTGGCGGGGGGCGGGGCCTGAAGATGGCTCTGAAGAGGCCCGCCATTGACCTTGACGCTGGGAAGGCCTGACCCGATCCTCACGGCGGCGGCTAGGCACCTGTGGCGGCCCCCCGCTGCTGGGTGACAGGACCACAATTAACATATTCAAATCAATAAAATGAATACATTTAAATAGACTTGCCTGTGCGCCGTGATCTTCAGTGCAGCAGTCGCCACTCCCATGCCTTCAGATCCCCGTCCAGGGAAATGTGGCGCCACAATGGTTGGGAGGGGGGAGGAGGTAAATTTGTAGGTGCGGGGGGCGGGGGTGGTCGGAAACGGGGTCAAATAAACGTAATGGGTGTAGGGGCTGGTGGGAAGGGTTGAACCTTAACTTTGTGCAGTTTGGGGGGGTGGAGGTCAGATGTAAAAGGTGTTTTTTTGGGGGGGGAGGGCAAATAATTGTTATTGGGGGGTGGTGGGAAAATGGCATTATAGATTTATTTATTTTAATTTTGGGGGATTATTTCTTTAAAAATTTAAATGTGCTGGCAGTGGGGGCTGCCTTTAAAACTGGCACCACGTCTGCACACAAGCAGCTGACGCCATTGCCGGGGGTGGAGAGCCTTGTTACTTCACGTGGCGGGGGGAGGGGGGTGGTGGGCCATCGCGGCTATTTAAATGAACCACGCACGAGAGATTGTGGCAGCTCTTTGGCGTGCGGCCCGCAGGGGCAGGCTACCAATTTTTGAGCTCGCCGCCATTCTTAAAATCCAGCCCCCTATCTCTGTAATCTCCTCCAGCCCCATAACCCTCTGAGATATCTGCACTCTTCTAATTCTGGCCTCTTGTGCATCCCTGATTTTAATCACTCCACCATTAGTGGCCGCACTTTCAGTTGTCTAGGCTCCAAGCTCTGGAATAGCCTCCCTACATCTCTCCACCTCGCTTTCCTCCTTTAAGATACTCCTTAAATCCTACTTCTTTGATAAGCTTTTGGTCAACTGACTTAATGGGCTGAATTTTACGCCGCCCCAGCGGATTGGATGGTGGTGTGGGCGGCGTAAAATTGAGCGGGAGGCTCCGGGAGGCCTACCCGCCCCGCTTCCGCCTCCAGCCAAGTTTACGGTGTCGGACGGGGGGGTGAGAAATGACCCGCCCGGCCGAGGCCAATCAAGGCCCTTAAGTGACCACTTAACAGCCACTTAAGGGCCCTTGCTCTCCTCCACGGGTATTTTACCTGTGGCAAGCGGGCGTGCTGGCGACGTGAAAGGCTGCCCAGTGATAGCAGCTGGCATTTCCACGCCCCGGGGGTGGGGGGGGCTTGGCAGTCAGGCACAGGGTGCCCGATTGAGGGCTGTCCCCGCCTCCCAACCCACCCCCAGGACTTAAGACGCCTCCCCTCCCCACAAACGACCACTCCAGCCTCACCAGGGAAGGACCGATCTCCCGGGTGAGGCAACCCCAACTCCTGTTTCCCTGGCGTTGGCTAGGCTGCAGTCCCAGCAGTGGCGCTGCTGGGACTAAGAGCTGCTGGCCTGCTGATTGGCCAGCAGCTCACTGAGGCGGGCCTTCCTCCCTCTAGTGGGTGGAAGTCCCGCCTCGGGACAATTATAGCCCGGGAACCCGCAAAATGCGGGATGGATCCCCGGGCTAGGCAGAAGCGGTGGTGAATTCCTGTCCGCCTAAGGTAAAATCTAGCCCAGTATCTCCTTTTGTGGCTCGGTGCCATACTTTGTTTTATAATGCTCCTGTACAGTGCCTTGGGACATTTTATTATGTTAAAGGTACTATATAAATATAAGTTATTGTTGTAAGAACAACTTTGATTACAGAATAAACAGTTTGCTTGTATTATATAAAGACATATATGTATATGATGCATTATTTCTCATTAATATTACTTATCCTTTTACAGCATATATATACACACCAAAACTCAGTAGATGTAACTAAATAGGGATCATTTTTAAATAGCTTGTGAAAATGTATATGATCTACAATTTATGTATCGATTAAGGAAATAGAAAAGTTGGGATCTCAGCATTCCAAACACTATGCCAGCTAATAATTGACTTTATGTGGCAATCTATTTTCGCTTATTATTTGGAGGATTCTGGTTATGTTCACAC
The DNA here is from genome assembly GCF_036365525.1 of Heterodontus francisci. NCBI lineage: Eukaryota > Metazoa > Chordata > Chondrichthyes > Heterodontiformes > Heterodontidae > Heterodontus > Heterodontus francisci. Next base: position 61,913,851 of record NC_090379.1, read on the forward strand.
AAAATCTCTGTCTGGGTATCTAATTTGTTTGATATATTATCATTCTTACAGACGATCTTGATCCCAACACCAGATCCAACCCCACGACACACTCCATCGCCTCCTGCTAGAGCTCCATCTCTGATCCAAACACCAGATGTCACACCCCAAGATTCTGTAGCAGCAACAGAAGAGAAAGAATCAGAGTCTGAACCAGAATTAGAATCTTTACTGAAGCCATTGCCAGGTGAGTTGAAACTTCTTTCCTTTCAGAAAAAGGCTGAAAGTGTGTTCCATAGAGTGTAAAATAATATAGAATCTTCTTGCTGTCAAAATGCACAACAAGGAAGCTTTAATTTATTTGAAAATTAGAACAAATTCCAGCACATTTTATTATATAAAAGATGAACTTGAACAATTGTTGTGATGATTACAACTATTTATATTTATGTAGCATCTTTAATGTAATAAAACTTCCCAAGGCTCTTCACTGGAGTGTTGCAAAGCAAAATTTGACACTGAGTCACATAAAACAATATTAGGGCAGATGGACAAAAGCTTGGTCAGAGAGGTAGGTTTTAAGGAGCATCTTAAAGGAGGAAAGAGAGGCAGAGAGGCAGAGAAGTTTAGGGAGGGAATTCCAGTACTTGGAGCCTAGGCACAGCCATGAATGGAGGAGCAGTTAAAATCGAGAATCCTCAAGTGGCCAGAATTAGATGATTGCTGGAGCATGGAGTTTGTTGCAGGGACTGAAGATTTAATTGGAGGAAATTTCTGCTCATCCAGTATTGGATGTCAGAGAAACAGTCTGAAAATTTTACAACAGTGAAGGAATAGAGACAGCTGGTGGTGAGGTAGAGCTGGGTGTCATCAGCATATATGTGAAAACTAAAGCTGTGTTTTCGGATGCCCCTGAGGGACAGCATGTAAATGAGAAATAGGAGTGGGCTGAGGATAGATCCCTGGGGGACACCAGAAGTAGCGATGCAGGGGTGGGAAGAGAAGCCATTGCAGGTGGTACTCTGACTACAATTAAATAGATAAGAATGGAAACAGCAAATGCAGTCCCACCCAGCTGGACGATGGTGGAGAGCTGTTGGAGGAGGATGGTGTGGTCAACCTTGTAAAAGGCTGCAGACAGGTTGAAAAGGATGAAGAGGAATAGTTTGCCTTTGTCACTGTCACATAGGTAGTTGTTTGTGAATTTGGTAAGAGCCATTTTGGTACTGTGGTAGGGAGCAAACCAGATTGGAGGCAATCAAGCATGAAGTTCTGGGAAAGGTGGGTACAAATTTGGGAGGCGACCACATGTTCAAGGACTTTGGGGAGGAAAGGGAGCTTGGAGATGGGGCGGTTGTTTGTGAGGATGGAGGGGTCAAGGGTTTTCTTTGAGGAGAGGGATAATGATGGCAGTTTTTTTTGAAGGAGGGACAGTTCCTGAGGAGAGAGAACCATTAACAATGTCAGCTAACATGGGGACCAGGAAACAAAGTTGGGTGATCAGCAGTTTAGTGGAATAGGATTAATTATTAATTAATTATTTATTATTGGATAGTAATGCCTCATTATGTCAGACTACAGTCTCTTGGTGTCATTGTAAAGTCTCCTTTTAATTGATCCCTGACTAGCTACTCTGCTTTTTTTATTCTCCTTAATTGTGCAGTTTAGACCTCATTGTGGGTTTAAGCGTCTTAGCAAATCATAACAAAGCTTTTAAAATAGTCAGCCAAACCATAGTAATGCAAACCACAGGGAATCTTGTTCATGGGCATGAAAGGGTTAACAGAGAAGTGGAGAAAATGTTTCTGAAATATACGTTTATAATATTTATACCAGCTGCATCTTTCCTGAAGCTTTCTCATTTGGGTGCATTCTAATGAGTAACTGGAGCAAATGTAATAAATCATGGAGGCATAAAATACAAATGAAAGGAGATAATGCTGAACTTATACAAGGCTCTAGTTACGCTTGAGTTGAAGATTGGCTGTAGTTTTGGGCATCTCCTCAAAGGAAGGATATAATGGAAAAGGTCCAGCATAGATTCATTTGGATGTTACGGTTATGGTAAGAGACTTGAACTGTTAAGAGCTTTTTCACTAGTGCTGAAATGGTTAAGAGATGACCTGATAGTAATGTTACATTCTTTCTACACATCCCTAAGATGATGAAAAAAGTGAGCAAAATTTTAAGATAAACAGAAAAAGAATTAGCGAGGATGTTAGAAAACAATTGCATAAACAGAGGGAGTTTAGAATGTGGAATTCTCCAGCACAAACCATTGGTAAAGCAGAGTCCATAAATTATTTTTAAAAAGGCTTGAATAAAGAGGAACATTAAAAGATATGGCAAATGAGCAGGAGAGGGGATTAGATTGTGTGGCTCCTCTGGAGAAAATCACTGGTGTAGAATTGGGCTGAATGTACTGTTACATTTTATGAGTCTGTGTGCAGTAGAACTAAATTTAATTGAAGACAGGTTTTCTAGTTCTTGAATGTAACTGTTAACAAAAAATTTTATGCACCAATATTTTACTTCAGATATTGGGGAGGGTACTCTTGTATCATCGTGCATTCGTATGGTAACTAGCTACTCCATCAAATAGACTAGTGAGCCTTCGCATTCACACCAGTAGGTTCCCCTTGTGCTACCCTCCCCAGCAAGCTCGTGAGTTCATCTGACCTGTCATGTAAGCACCAAGTTGAATAAAGATGCTTCAAAGGAAAACAAAAAGTGAGTGATTGTGGCCAGAAGCATAGGAGCAAAGCCAGCTATTGTCCTTCTTTTGGAGCTGCAAGAGAAGTAAATCAATAATTTCAAAATGGAAATTTAAAAACATGGAGGGGATGGAAGTGTTCCTTTTCCAGTTACTTAAAGAGGTTGCTGATGTTCTGGGAGTCTCCTTTTGTTTAGCTGTCTTTAATTAATTTCTTAAGAGAAAAGTCCAAAAGGATGTAGATTAAGCTCGTGAGTAGATCGATGGTATTAATTTTGGGCATTCCATTTTAGGAAGCATACACTGGCCTTGGGAAAAATTTCAGTGGCAATTCACCAGCATGATACTGGGATAAGGGTGCTTAACTAGGGTGAGAAACTGGGTGAACATGAGTGGTATTCCCTGGAGATGAGGAGATTAGAGGGTGATCTGAGTGATGTGTTCATGAAGGGAATTGATAGGGTAGATAGGGAACCACTCTTCCCTCTGGTAGGGTAATTAGAAACAAGGGAACATTATTTTAAATTTAGAACAAAATCAGTTAAATGTGAATCCTGGGAAAATTTCTTCACAAAAACAGTTGTGAGAATGTGGAAAGTATTGCCATAGAAGACTATAGAAGCAGTATTAATTAAGGTATTTAAAGATGATAGATACTTATTTGGGAAACGTTTGGATTAAAAATTGAACAGCCAGTATGGTTAATAAAATGACAGAGCAGATTTGATGGTTCAATTTTTTTTGCTGTTCCTGTACTTCTGTATTGTCACTTATCATACATAACTCCAATTTTTTAAATTCAGTCATAAATGCTGCAGGAATGGAGGCGCCAGGAAAAACAAGTCCTGTTGGTACTCCTGTTATCACACCGATTCCTACTCCTTCAAGAGTGTCAACACCATCACCAGTAACAGGACCTATCTCTGAGAAGATTAAGAGTACAAGCTCAGCGCCTTCGCAACAACTTCCAAATCCCTGGGGAGATGCGGAGCTTCCTCTGGAGGAAGAAAATCCTCGCTCAGTACTGGAAGCAGCACCACTGCCAAGAGCCATGTAAGTGATCAGTTAAAAGGTGAAAATATAACATCAGCTATCTGCAATTTCCAATATATGTGATCAGTTTCTCAAATCTTATACATCTGTCCTGTTGACTTTTCCATTTGTTCTGTGCACACCCTCTGCTGGTGCCGTCAAATCATCTAGAATGGTAGGCACTCTATAAAGAGTTTCAGTATTAGCTATTGCCACAAAATATTACAATAAACTAAACATATGTTAAGCATGAGAACGACACCCTCTTGGACCTACATTAAAATGACAATCAGTATACTACAACCATGATGACTACTACTACAAGACAACCTGCATTTATATTGCACTTCTAATATAGGAAAACATCTTATGGTGCTTCATAGAAACATAGAAAATTTATAGCACAGAAGGAGGCTACTCGGCCCATCATGTCTGTGCAGGCCACAAAAGACTGATTCAGCCTAATTCCACTTTCCAGCTCTTAGTCCATAGCTATGTAGATTATGGCATTTCAAGTCCATAGCCAAATGTTTTTTTTAATGCAGTGAGTTTCTGACTCTACCACCCTTTCAGGCAGTGAGTTCCAGACCCTACCCCCTCTGGTAGAAACAAAATTCTCCTCAACTCCCCTCTAGTCCTTCTACCCATTACTTTCAATCTATGCCCCCTGGTTATTAATCTCTCTGCTAATAGAAATATAGTCTTCCTATCCACTCAATCTAGGCCCTTCATAAACTTATACACCTCAATTAAATCTCCCTTAGCCCCCTCTGTTCCAAAGCAAACAACCACAGCTTATCCAATCTTTCCATATAGTTAAACTTCTCCATTCCTGGTAGCATCCTCGTAAATCTCCTCTGTACTCTGTCGTGTGACCATATCCTTCCTGTAATACAGTGACCAGAACTGTAACCTGTACTCTAGATTCACAGAACCAAAGGGAAGAAAGAGGATTCTGAGCAAAAGAAGGAGAGATTGGGAGGGTATATCCCGAGCTTGGTCAAAGAGTAGTGTTTTAAGGATTTTTTTATTATTCGTCCTTGGGATGTGAGCATTTCTGGCAAGGCCAGCTTTTATTGCTCATCCCTAATTGTCCTTGAGAAGGTGGAGGTGAGCGACCTTCTTGAACTGTTGCAGTCCTTGTGATGTTAGGGAGGGAGTTTCAGGATTTTGACCCAGCAACAGTGAAGGAACGGTGATAGAGCTCCAAGTCAGGATGAAGTGTGACTTGGAGGGAAACCTGTAGGTAGTGGTGTTCCCATGCGTCTGCTGCCCTTGTCCTTCTGGGTGGTAGAGGTTGCGTGTTTGATAGGTGCTGTGGAAGGAGCCTTGGCAAGTTGCTGCAGTGCCTTGTAGATGGTACACACTGCTGCCATGGTGCAACCATGGTGAAGAAAGTGAATGTTTAAGGTGGTGCATGGGTGCCAATAAAGCAGGCTGTTTTGTCCTGGATGGTGTCAAGCTTCTTGAGTGTTGTTGGAGCTGCACTCATCCAGGCAAGTTGTGAGTATTCCATCACACTCCTGACTTGTGCCTTGTAGATTGTAGATAGGCTTTGGGGAGTCAGGAGGTGAGTTACTCACCACAGAATTCCCAGCCTGTGACCTGCTCTTGGAGCCACAGTATTTATATGGCTTGTCCAGTTAAGTTTCTGGTCAATGGTAACTCCCAGGATATTGATGGTGGGGATTCAACGATGGCAATGTCATTGAATATCAAGGGGAAATGGTTAGGTTCTCTCTTGTTGGAGATTGTCATTGCCTGGCACTTGTGTTACGTGAATGTTACTTGCCACTTATCAGCCCAAACCTGAATGTTGTCCAAGTCTTGCTGCATGTGGGCACAGACTGCTTCAGCATCTGAAGAGTTGCAAATGGTACTGAACACTGTACAATCATCAGTTAACATCCCCAGGCTTTGGGGAAAACAGGATGATATACAGGCAGCAGAGTTTTGGATGAGCGAAAGTTTACGGAGGGTGGAAGGTGGAAGGCTAGCCAGGAGAGCCTGAATAGCTGAATCTGGAGATAACAAATGCATGGATGAGAGTTTCAGCAGCAGATAGACTGAGATGGGGGCAGAGGCAAACAATGTGACCAAGTTGGAAGTAGGCAGTATTGGTGTTGCAAAGGATGTGTGATTGGAAGCTCAGTTTGCAATTCAGTAGGACACCAAGGTTGCAAGCAGTCTGGTTCAGTCTGGCATGAGGAGGAGATTGAATCAGTAGAAAAGGTCTGAAGTTTGAGCAAGGGGTCGAAGATTTGGTGTTCTCCATATTGAGTTGGGAGAAATTTTAATTCATCTCAGACTGAAGACTAAATGAAAAATAGTACCATACTTTATGTAAACTGGTGGAAGGGACTTTAATCAGTGCTGAAGTTTATACCTTTTAACTAAACTTTGCAGTAGCAAATCTCAGCTTCCTTTTGCTGCTTGTTCAAAATCCCCACATTCTTTGTAATTTCCCTTAGCAACCCAGTATCTTGAAGGTACAGATTGTTAATGTGTTAAAAATAATAGTATTGTCTAAAGGCAAGTAAAATTTACAGATAAGTATTACATCTTATTAAGTTTAGACTCTTTATGAACTATCTTTATCGTATCCTAACTCCCAGCAATTCCTGTTCACCCATCAGCTGTTTACGCTGACCTACATTGACTCCTGGTCCAGCAATGCCTCAATTTTAAAACTCTCATCCTTGTTTGCAGATCCTACTATGGCTTTGCCCTCCCTATCTCTGTAACTGCCTTCAGCTCACACCTGCAAGATCTCGGCACACCTCCATTTCTGGTCTAATGCACATTCCCAGTTATTATCGCTCCACCTGTGCATTCAGCTATTGAGGCCCTAAGCTCTGGAATTACCTCACTAAACCTCTCAATAACTCTACCTCTCTTCCTCCTTTAAGACACTGCATAAAACCTGCTTATTTGATCAAGCTTTTTGGTCAACTTTCCTAATTTCTCCCAATGTGGCTCAGTGTCAAAATTTGTTTGATAATGCTCCTGTGAAGCACTTGGGGCATTTTACTACTTTAAAGATGCTATGTAAATGCAAGCTGTTGTTAACATTGTTGTATTGTTAAGATTATGGGCTGAATTTTCACGGCTCATTGGAGGCAGGTCAGGAGGCAAGAAAGGTTGGAAGGCATTGGGACGGTTGCCCGACGTCTTCATGTGGGAAGCGAATATTGCGAAGGGTAGCTGGCATGGTGGGAGGGCCTTGCATTTGGGAGCAGTGGGCAGGTAATTAAGCTGATTTATAAGGCAATTAACTTCAAATTTATGAGGGTTTTTGTATTTTACCACGAATGCATGTAAACCATGGGGCTTCAGAGCCTCGCTAGGTATAAGGAGGCTGTGAGCTAGCGGGAGGTCAGTTCTGGCTCCAAACGACAGCCATCACGAGGCATAACAAGCCTTGGCAGGGAGGGTGGAATAGTACGGAGAAGGGGAAAAACACATACCACCAAAGTGGCATTTTTAAGCTGGCACGTGTGGGTAAAGCAGGGGTGGAAAGAGGCCCTGAAGACTGTGAATCTGGATGCCATGGGCCTTGTTCACTCAGGTTTCGGTCCCTCCAGTGAGGAGGATCAGCAGAGAGGGAGAGAGCCTCATCTGTCATCACAACCTCTGTCAGCTGCTCGGGCACATTTGTGATGTGCTCACCAGACTGTGATTCCAGCTCTACTTGTGAATGCATACCCACCAACATGGTGGAAGGTGTGGGGGAACAATGTGACAGCGCATCTTCTGAGTCTCCCTCCTTCTCCTCAGAGGTGGACGGCTGTCCCCCGGTCTCTTGAGATGTATGCTCTTCTGTTGACCTGTGTAAGAGAGAAGACGTGTTAGCGGATAATGCACATTCTATCATGTCCTCCAGTCCACTCCTAGTATGTAGCGCCATGTGAACTGTGGTGTACACATGAGCACTATGCCTCCTGTTTGTCACAGGCTCACTTGTACCCATCCATTAGCCCGCTCACTCTTTTGTATCTCCACTCATGTCTCACCACCTGCAATGGAGTGGGCCCCATGCTGCCCTCCAAGCTCCAGTGCCTCCTCTTCCATTGGGGATAGGATCGCGAAGTTCGGGACGTCACCACTGTTCGTGGCCCTTTCCCTTGCATTGTGGGCTATCTTTTCTTGCAAGCATAGATGAGCATTGTTAGTCGCCTGACAGAGACATGTGCATCGCCTATGCTGTTGGTTGCCTGACTGTCAATGATAGTGCCACATGAATGCCTCCTGCATGCAGCCACTCAGAGGTGGCAGTGCAGGAGTTAACTGTGACGGACTAGGGCCATTCACCGATATGCTGTCATGCCTGTGACAGCCAATGCTGCTGCCTGGCCATTGCCAGTGACTGGGTGGGCATGCCCTTTGTACCAATCTCACATTTACCCCATGTCACATGTAAGGTTGCAGGGCTGACTGTGTGCTGCACTGACCTTGGCAGAATGCATGAGTCATTGACCTTCTGGCAGCACTGCAGCTAGATTCAAGGGACGACCCCACAGCTGCAGACCTCCTCTGTGATCTCCATCCAGGTTTGCTTGGTTTGGCGGGTCAGTCTCTTCCTCTTGTAACTGAGGACCTCCCACCTTGGCTGTGCAGCCTGGAGGAGAACCTTCAGGGAGACATCAGTGAACTGTGGGGCCACCCTAGATCACAGTTCTGTCATGTTTATATCTCCAATGCTGCTCAGATCTTCAGTGATTCTCAAATCTTCAGTGCTGTTCAGGTGTTCAGTGCTGCTTGGGTATTCGTTGCTCCGTCTCCGTTTTGGCAGACTGCTTCCAAAGTTCCCTTTTATTCAGTGCTGGCTGCCCTTTAAACATGACGCCAGCATTTCAAGTGGCATGACTTGACTTTGCCTGCATCCCCTGAGTGGGTGGCACTGCCACATCCCTGTCGTTAATTGGTCGCCTGCCACATAATTCAGTTCACTTGGCAGCCCAACGCCTATGCAGGAGCAGCTTCCGCTTCCAGTCCTGACGGCGGGTCCTCGGGCCTTCTAGCAAAATTCAGCTCTATGTTTCTCTTCTTTTCCTGCCTGCTTTCTTCTGATTTCTTATTTCCTTTTTTGAAAACACAAGGGTGAGAGTGAGGGGGAAGGGTGAAGTTCAGCTTTGTAAGTGTGCAATATGGGCGGTAGTGGATCACCTGCCAATTTATGCCCTGCCCAACTTTCCTTTCCATTGAAATCAGTAAAAATGAAAATCATTGGAGGTATTTGATGGGTGGCCCAGCTAATATCATACATTTTGCACTATCGCCAGATGTTAAATTAACCCCCGATATCTCCAGTTGAACTTTATGTAGCAGAAGTCACAAGAAAACAATTTTTCCAACAACTTTATATTCTAACTGCTGGAATCTTCCCTGCAGGAATTGTCTGGTTTATGTTAAAGCTGCCAGTGGTTGAAAGTCATGTTGCCATTTGACAGGGGAATGCCATTGTTATTACATACTTGGTGAATAATGCAAACAAAACAGTGAACAACTTGGTACCTGACTGTAAATCAGTCTTTTTAGGTCTGTAAAACATGTATGAGTCACCATGTTATTGCTTTAGTTATGCTGTTGCAGTGCTGTGATGCAGTAACCACTATGTGACAATTGGTGTGCCATCCTTACAGCTAATGCTCAGCATTGAATTCCACCCAGATTTTCGATCACTCTAAGCAAAATGAAAGTAGAACATTCTTCCAAGCCTTGTATTTTGTTATCTATGTAAATGTTTTGGAATATAGTTTGAGAATTTTTGGCATTATCTGAACCCTGTGATGTATCATGGGTTTGTAATATATACGCTGCTTGTTGTCCTTCTGTGGCTTGTAGTGAAATGAAATCCAATATCACTACAATTCAAACCATATGTTACAAAGCACTTCAGTTCATATCATGTGATTCAATCACAGAAAGCTTTCTGGCCATCATTGCACACCATCTGTAAAAATTGAGTAAAATTGTCCACAAACTGTAACTTAAATATATAGAATAACACACGTTGGAATGTGTTTCAGACTTAACACATCTTGGTATTTAGATGACGCTGGTGAGCTTCTTACGTGCCACTACCACTTTGTGATATCATCTGAATACCTTGAGGTGTTACTGTGTTGTAATAACCCATGTTTTGACCTGTATGTAATGGTGGTGAAAGCCATAGCAGCTGCTGTGACTTCACAACATCAGCAACTTGTGTACACCTGTATTGGGCTAATTCATAGCCTATAAATCAAAGGAACAGAGCCCGGAGATGGCGATAACAGAGCTGGAAATCACTGGGCAACCAACAGATAGAAAGACAAGATATTCCAAAAATGGTTATAATTGTACAATAAAACAAAGGCGAGAAATAGGCTAGAGAAAAGAAATGAGATAGTAAAGTAAAAAAAATGTAAAAGCAGAAAGAGAACAAAATAAATTGAGAGAAGTGGATTGGAAGAAACTTTTAAAACATTTTGTTATTTCAGAGCAGAAAGACAAACAAATAAGAAATGGGACGCAGACTGGCTTCATTATGGATTAACACTGGTTCTGCTTATTCCTTCTTGATATGCCTTTTTTCCATCCATTTATTATATCTGCACTCATTTTTGTTAATACACTTCATTCTTTTATGTAAAATTACATGGTATATACAGCACAGAAACAGACCATTTGGCCCAATAAGTCCATGCCGGCATTTATGCTGCACTCGAGCCTCCTCCCGTCCTTCCTCATCTAACTCTGTCAGCAAAACCCTCTATTCCTTTCTCCCCATATGCTTATATAGCTTCCCCTCAAATGCATCTATGCTATTCTTGTCACTTACTTCTCTTTTCTTGGATGTCATCACTCTGTCATTGTTGCATTATTTGTTTTTCTCATGTGTTCCACTTTTTGTATCTCTTTAATAGCATTCCTTCTTTACTGTCTGTCATAAATATTGCATTCTGCTCAATGAATGATTTCCAGTGAGGATTTGTATAAATCATTGTACAATAGCATTGCTAGATTATTCACTTCACCTTTAGTTGTAGATCCAATTTTTCATTATATCCTAGAATGTCTAATGCTAAAAGATTGGACTAAAGCTTTATTCATAATTGTAAAGGGCTCTAAAATTCCCCTATTTAGTCTTTCACACTGGTTAAATTATCAAAGGCCTGCTTAGCACTATCATTTAACAGTTTTGCTTACTCCTAGCAATTATTAAATTAGTACTGTATTCACATATTAGTAATTAAAAGATAAATGAGTAAAGTAATTTTTTAACAAATGCATTTCCTTTGTCTATATATGTAAAACAGACTTTTTTGGTAATGAACTGCAGATCATCCATCAACAAGCCTTTGACCTGATTACTAATCCTTCAGTGAGGATATCATCACACACCAACTGCATGGGGTGTCCCAGCTGTCGGCATCTGTCATGGCATCAGCTACTAACAAAGAAATCTGGGGACAAATGTGTTCTTAATAGTCTCATAAGCAGAGCAGGGTCACAAAGATTATTTTAAAATAACGTGATGCACGTCACTATGCTAGGATTGGTGCAGCTTACACTGCACTTTCTGAAGCCTTGGTCAAAGAGATATTGATGTGAATGTCACACACAAATGCTCTTCATGTCATTATCTTATGAAAATCAGAAACCCGCGCTTGCTTTTACCATAATCAATGGAATGATGGTGAAAGTAAACATTTTAGATCCGAACTAAGGAACGTGCAGCACATGCACCACTACACAATTGTAACTGCAACCAATAAATATTGAGTCCATTTAGATTACTTAAGAGTCTTCTCTTGTGTGGACTGCATTTATAAGATCTTTAGTTTATATTTAGTATGCTACTGGATGTCAGTTTTATCCTGAGTCCAATGTCTATTTTGGTGCCTCATGAAACCATTCTATTTATGCTAAACATGGTTTTGAATTAATGAGCTAACAGCAAAGAAGAAAATGACAGCTAATGTACCTGACCATTCCTGCCTTCGTGTTGCCAATTCATTTTTTTGCACCATCTACAGTGATAGATGTAAGGAGTGTAACAAATCAGAAAACATGCAGCTGAAGAGAAGTTGAAAATTAAATCATAATGCTTGTGTCTATACAATCTATGTTTCCCTTTTTCTTAAAAATTCTATTTTTATTTACAGCTTCTTCTGCATACATATAAGTTAAGTAGGTGAAAACCACTGCATGGGATGATGAGCCATATCAATAGAGTAAGGCCAAACCATAAGGGTACCATGGTTACTTTTTTAATGTTTCAGATTCAGCTCTTGGAATATATGCCTATTTCTCCTCTACATTTAACATTAGTCCTTCCTCAGAAGCTATTGGGAATCTGCACAAATTTGCACTTTGGTAGTTCAGTGGGTATAATTTACAAAATGGACATTAGATTTATCCATTATTTTTCCTATAATTCCAAGTTCCTTTCTGAAAATTTTTAGATTTCTGGATCAGACACTGTGCCTGATGTAAACTAGTGTTGCATATTTGACTATTTATTAATTTCTATCCTCTTTTGTGTGTTAGTGTTATGTCAGTAGCCAAAGATGAAGAACCTGTGAGTTTGGTTCTACCACCAAATGCTGTCATACCTATACTCCCAACTCTACCTCCGTGTCCTGTGCCACATGTGCAAACTCCAACACCCCCTGTTCGATCGCTGACTCCACTCCCATCCACTGAAGAAAGTAGCTCAACGATCTCCGTCACCGAAACCGAGACTGCTGACCGAAACATTTCTGAAGGAGAAATCCTAATAAGCTATGGGCAGATGGCTGCAGCAAAAGGTATAGCTACACCAGAGCATTTATTTAGCACTAAATCAATAAATGTACAATTAGCAGACTGTTGCACAGTACTGTAGATACAAAACAATGAAATATGTAGCAAGGCTGAAAAATGCGAACTTTAGTAACTCGAGTAATTGCATTGGAGAACTGAATGGTGCAGTAAACATATTATCCATGCACCTTGTTACGAGTTTGAATCCAGTCCAAACTAATGAATAAATGTTTCTCTTCTGTCCTGGCTGTGAGGTCCTATATGAAATGAGTTTGGGTAATTTCACCAAGTTGTTAATGGGAGCAGGTACACAGTCTAAAACTGCCCACAGGTAAGAATAAATTATATTAAATTAACACAGTCAATGAGAGAAGTCAAAACAATAGCTGACATGGGATGTACAAAAAGGCACATTGAAACAGTAGGACGAGCTTTTCTGAATTTGGGATTCAAATACATTGGGTAGAATTTTAATACAACAGACCTGCTTACAGCGGGGTGCTGGCAGTGGGTCGTGAACACGTTTCTTCATGAAGCAGGCTTTGCCATGGCTCATTAACTCAGCCACAGCATTAGCATCCCACTTCCAGGTTTCCCGACCAACCACAGAGGGCAGGCGTGATGACGACCCACATCAGTCAAAGGAAGGATTTTTAGGAAAGGGAACCCTGGCAGGGGTCAGAGTGGCTGAACTGTACATTGCTTCCTGATGCTTCCACACGAATGGAGGGAGAAGTGGGAAGGCTCCCCCTAGGTCTCTGACTCTTTCCTGGAGGTCCTGTTGCAGGATCTGGGGCACTGCAGTGAAGCACTGTCTCCTGCAGATGGGAGGAAGAGACCAGCTTCTCAATCCAAGGAGGTGTGGATGGAATAAAAACAGCAGGTCTGGCAGTATCTGTGGAGAGAGAAGCAGAGTTAACATTTCAGGTCTGTGACCTTTCATCAGAACTGGCAAAGGTTAGAAAAGAATTACGTTTTAAGCAAGTGAAGGCGGGAGGGGGTAGGTTTGGTGGGGAAGAGGGCAAAAGGGAATGTGTGTGATAGGGCAGGAGAGATTAAATAACAAAGCTGTCATGGGAGAAAGGCAAAGAACGTGTTAATGCTTGTGGTGAAAGACAATGCATTAGTCCCGACAGAGTGTTAATGGCAGAATAATGAGCAGGTCTGTCCACATGAAAAAATAAGCAAATGATTAAAAAATAAAATAATAAAAATATAGAAAAACATTTTTTAAAAAGGCCAGTCATGCTCTCAAATTGTTGACCTGAAGGTTGAGTCCGCAAGGCTGTAGAGTGCCTAATGGAAAGATCAGGTGCTGCTCCTTGATCTTGTGTTGATGTTCACTGGAACATTGCAGCAGGCCAAAGACAGAAATGTGGGCATGAGAGCAGTGGGGTGGGGGGGGAGGTCATGACCCCGAGCCTCCGGTTGTTTGCCATTTCAACACAACCCCCTGCTCTCATCTCGCCTGCGGCGGCTCATTTAAATGGCTGGGCGACCCGCACCCCCCCCCACCCCCCAATCATGTGGAGGGGACAGGCTGTCCGACACCAGCACAGACATCAGCTGCTTGCGCACATGCGCTGGCGCCATTTTTAAAGGGTAACCAGTCCTGTCGGCATATTTAAATTTTATAGATACGCCCCTTCAAAATTTATCAAATAAAATTGTAACACCCTTTTCCCACCCCCTAATAACAATCACATTAACTATTTGCCTTCCCTCCCCCCCAAAACACTTACCTTTTCAATGTAACCTTCCCTCCGCAGGACTGCATAAAGTTTAAAGTTTACCCCTTCCCACCATCCCCTACACTCATTTTGTTTATTTGATCCCATCCCCCCCTCCCCGCACTGGAAACCGGAACTCCTCCCCCCTCCCCGCCAGTGTCACGCCGGCTTTCGCCAGATGGGGAATTGAAGGTGTGGGAGTGCCGGCCACCGCACTGATGATTGCGGTGGGCCTGGAAAATTCAAGGTAAGTTGATTTAAATTTATTCATCTCGTTGATTTAAATTTATTTATCTCTTTAATTTAAATATTGAAACTGAGGTCCCATTGCCCAGCGGTGGGGGATCACCACGGAGCCTTGCCGCCGCCGGGAGAATCGGACCGGGCCCTCCTGGCGTCAAGTTCCATGGCGGGCCTCTGCCGCAGCCATCTTCTGGCCCCCCGCCATGGAGCCTGACGTCATGGGCTTGGTAAAATCCAGCCCCACATCACTAGAACAGGTTATTTGGTCCTTATCCCATTACTGTTTGTGAAACCTTGCTGCCTGCAAATTAGTTGCTGTGTTTTCCACATTACAACAGTGGCTAAATTTGCATAGAACCCCAGTATGCAAACTCCAGTGTCAGTACAGGCTAAGGTTCTATCTGTCCCCAGTGTTGCGAAGGATGGGTCTGATCACATTGCCGCTGAACGCTCCATTCAGTTGGACAGTGCTGTACCACCTATCCTTCGTGGAAAAGTTTGTGCAGAATAACACCTTTGACCACCAATCATTCAGGCAGTGGTCTGCATATAATGTCCTCAATGCCCTGTGGGAAAAGGAGATTGTGGATTCTGTCAGATGGTTCCCTGGGCAGACTGTCAAAGTCATTTGGCAGAATGCCTCATCACCAGAACTTTCAAACAAGCACCAAGACGTAGCTTGGCTGGTGGTGAGAAGGGCCCTCCCTGTCAGATCCTTCCTGCACACCTGGAGTCCCTCAGCCTCCGCACACTGCCCTCTAGGTGTCTGTGGTTGGGAAGAGACCATTGTTCACCTCCTTATGGAATGTGCCTTTGCAAAGCAGGTGTGGAAAGAGATGCACTGGTTTTCGTCGAGGTTCATCCCGAGCAGCTCCATAATGCAGGACTTGCTGTACGGGCTATTCCCAGGGACACAAACCGAGATGAACATCAACTGCTGCTAGAGGACCATCAGCGTGGTGAAAGACGCTCTTTGGTCTGCCCAAAATTGCTGGTCTTCCAGTGCAAGGAGTTGTCCACGACCGAGTGTTGCAGACTGGCACATTCCAAGGTTCAGGACTATGTGCTGAGGGATGCACTAAAGCTTGGGGCAGCCACCGCAAAGGTTCAATGGGCCATAGTATACCGAGGGGCTGGAACCCAAGTAAAATCCCTCTGGCTGTATGCACCAAAAATCTTTTTGCTATGTAATGCAAATGTACATTGCATATAAAATGGAATGGCAAGAGTTGTGAGGAACCTCATGTTCTGTATCGAAGGAATCTGATCTCTTTTGCACCTTCCGAAATGTCAAATTTGAACTGTTTTGTAATGTATTTTTACAAATTTTTATGAATAAAGTATAGTTTTGAAAAAAAATCAGTGACTACATTTCAAAAAGTACTTAATTGGCTATAAAGTGCTTTGGGACATCCTGAAGTTGTGAAAGGCACAATAGCAATGCAAGTCTTTCTTTATTCCATCCAAAGGAGGCATCAGTGACACTGCAGTATTCTTTCAGTATTATACTGAAGTGTCACACTAGATTATATGGTCAAGATCTGCATTGTTGCTAGAACCCAAAACTTTTCACAGCAAGAGGCAAGGATGCTATTCACTGTTATACGCTAAATCTAAGGAGAAAAAGAATGGGAAAGCTCTTGAAGTTTCAGAAGTTGGGGACCTGTTAGTGGTGTGTGACTTTCATCAATTACAACTTGCATTTATGTCGTGCCTTTTATGTAGAAAAATGTTTCATTAGCACTTTGCAGAGTCGTGGTCACAAAAACGAATGCCAAGCCAAAGAAGGAAATATCAGGAAGGGTGATCATAAGCTTGGTCAAAAAGGTGTATTTTAAGGAGGGTCTTAAAGGAGGCAAGGGAGATAGAGAGATGAAAGGGTTGAGGAAAGGAATTCCAGAGCATGGGGCCTCGGTGGCTAAAGACATGAATGCCAATAGTGGAGCGAAGAGAGACTGGAATGCACAAGAGGCCAGAGTTTGATGAATGGAGAGCTTGGTGGGAAGGGTGTTGTTGTGCTAAAATAGCTCACTTAGATTGCGAGCGGTGAGGCCAAGAATGGATTTAAGCACGAGGATAAAAATGTTACATTTAAGGCGTTGAACGAATGCAGGTCAGCAAGGAAGAAGGGATGGATGAATGGGTCTTAGAGCAGGATCGGATATGAGCAGCAGAGTTTTGGATGAGCTGATATTTGTAGGAGGAAGGAGTGAAGGATAGGAGGTCAGCCATACGAATGGTTGAGTCTGGAGTTGTCCAAGGCATGTTTAGGCAACAAATATGCTAAGTTAGAGGCAGAGGCGGGTGATGTTATGGAGGTGGAAGTCGGTGGTATTTATTTATTTTTATTTAGAGATACAGCACTGAAACAGGCCCTTCGGCCCACCGAGTCTGTGCCGACCAACAACCACCCATTTATACTAACCCTACAGTATTTAGAGATGGAAGGATATATGGTCAGAAACTCAGCTCAGTGTCATGTAAGATGCTAATGAAACAAATGGTCTGTTTCATCATTAGACAGCAGCTGGAGATGAGAATGGAATCAGTGACAAAGGTACAGAGATTGTGGCAAGTTCCGAAGACAATGGCTTTGATCTTCCCAATATTTAGCTGGACGAAACTATCTCATCCAAGACTGAATGTCAGAAGGCATTTTGACAATACAGAGGCAATTAAAAGGAGTGGTAGAGAGATAGAGCTTGCTTTCATCAGTGTGCATGTGGAATCTGCATGTCTGCAGATGACATCACAATGGACAGCTTATAGTAGTAGTGACACCTCCTGGATGTCACACAAACCTTATATTTCAGAAATAGACAAGTTGAATATTTTACAGATTGAAAGTCTTGTACCTGCCTTTTGGAGTCAGAAATTATAGAAATAAACATATAAAACCAAAACAGAAGTAATATAAGGAGCAGCACAGCTGAGATAGCATGCTCTAAAGTGCTCCTACAAAGGCAAACAGCTAAAGTTTTGCCAATGAGAGCTGACTAAACAGGATACTTAGTTAACATATGTGGAGGAGGCCATCATTTTAATTTCAGTGTACCATTATAATTTTGAATTGCAGTGTCAGTAATTGTTTATGTCCATATGAAGTTTATATTTGCATATAATAATAATTGAACTACAACTCTGTGTTTTAATTGTTCTGATGTGTCATTGCTCATTGAGTATGTCTTTTATTTTTCAGTTTTAAAAGAAGAAGGTATATCCTTTCCAAACTTCAATGATAGTCTGTCCAGTACACTCCAGGATGCTCAAGAAATGGTAAGTTTGTAAAAGATGTGACTTTGTAAACTCATCATACAAACTGTTTGAATACAAATTCACTGCTATCTCTGGTTTTTCATTTTTTTAAATTGTTTCATTTGTGTTTTGCTACTAAAAAGACAGTTTTGTAATTTTATATGTTTATCTGTGATCAATTATAATTGTGATATATAAAAATAGTTAATACCCAAGCAACATTTCCCATAATGGACCAAGTATAGTATTTGCCTGTAGTAACTCTCCTATCTCTCCATTGTAATTAAAGAATTACTTAAATGCCTTTGATTAAGTTTGACGCTTGGTACAACAATTCCGTGGGTGTTGGTTGCCCTTCAGTACCTCACCTGAGTTGCCACTATTATTCATCTGTTAATCATAGAATGGCCTGTCGTGTCCATGCCAGCTCTCTGTAAGAGCAACTCAGCTAGAGCCACTCCCCCGCCTTTTCCCTGCAGCCCTGCAAGTTTTTTCTATTCAGATAGTTATCCAATTCCCTTTTGAAAGCCACAATTTTATCTACCTCCACCACACTCTCCGGCAGTGCATTCCAGA
Organism: Heterodontus francisci; assembly: GCF_036365525.1. Lineage (NCBI taxonomy): Eukaryota > Metazoa > Chordata > Chondrichthyes > Heterodontiformes > Heterodontidae > Heterodontus > Heterodontus francisci. The sequence goes on from NC_090379.1 coordinate 61,932,169, forward strand.
TCCTAACCTCTCACTGCGTAAAAAAGTTTTTCTTTGCATCGCCACTGCTTACTTTGCCATTCACCTTAAATCAGTGTCCTCTGGTTCTCACCCCTTCTGCCAATGGCAACAGTTTCTCCCTATCTACTCTGTCCAGACCCGTTCATGATTTTGAACATCTCGATAAAATCTCCTCTCAACCTTCTCTTTGCTAAGGAGAACAGCCCTAGCTTCTCCAATCTCCCACGTAACTAAAGTCCCTCATCCCTGGAACCATTCTATCAAAATGTTTTTGTACTCTCAGTAATGGCTTCACATCCTTCCTAAAGTGTGGTGCCCAGCATTGGACACAATACGCTAGTTGAGGCTGAACCAGTGTTTTATAAAGGTTCACCATAATTTCCTTGCTTTTGTACTGTACACCTCTATTTATAAAGCCCAGGATCCCGTATGCCTTATTAACTGCTTTCTGAACCTCCCCTACCACCTTCAATAATTTGTACAGATATACCCCCAGGTCCCTCTGCTTCTGCACCCCCTTTAGAAATGTATCCTTTGTTTTATATTGTCTCTCCTTACTCTTCCTACCAAAATGCATTACTTCAGGGCGGCACAGTGGCGCAGTGGTTAGCACCGCAGCCTCACAGCTCCAGGGACCCGGGTTCGATTCCGGGTACTGCCTGTGTGGAGTTTGCAAGTTCTCCCTGTGTCTGTGTGGGTTTTCTCCGGGTGCTCCGGTTTCCTCCCACAATCCAAAAGACTTGCAGGTTGATAGGTAAATTGGCCATTATAAATTGTCACTAGTATAGGTAGGTGGTAGGGAAATATAGGGACAGGTGGGGATGTTTGGTAGGAATATGGGATTAGTGTAGGATTAGTATAAATGGGTGGTTGATGTTCGGCACAGACTCGGTGGGCCGAAGGGCCTGTTTCAGTGCTGTATCTCTAATCTAATTCACACTTCTCTGCAATAAACTTCATTTGCCTTGTGTTTGCCCATAGCACCAGCGTACGTCCTCTTGAAGTCTATCACTAACCTACTCACAGTTCACAATACTTTGAAGTTTTGTGTCTCCTGCAAATTTTGAAATTGTGCCCTGTACACTCAAGTCAAAGTCGTTTGGATAGACCAAGGAAAGCAGTGGTCCTAATATCAATTCCTGGGGAACCCCACTTTATACCTTTCGCCAGTCTGAAAAACAGCCGTTCACAGCTACTCTGTTTCCTGTCACTGTTAACTTCGTATCCAGACTGCCACTGGTCCCTTTTATTCCATGGGCTTTAACTTTGCTGAACAAGCTTGTTATGTGGCACTTTATCAAATGCCTTTTGGAAGTCTGTGTATACCACGTCAACCACATTACCTCATCAACCCTCTCTGTTACCTCATCAAAAAACTCAATCAGGTTAGTTAAATACGACTTGCAAAGTTAACAAATCCATGCTGACTTTCCTTCCTTAATTAACATATGTCCAAGTGACTGTTAATTTTGTCCTGGATTATAATTTCTAAAAGCTTTCCCACCACCAAGGTTAAACTGACTGGCCTTTAGTTGCTGGGTTTATCCTTGCACCCTTTTTTGAACAAGGGTGTAAGATTTGCAGTTCTTCAGTCCTCTGGCACTACCCATGCATCTAAGGAGAATTGGAAGATTATGGCCAGTGCCTCTGCAATTTTCACCCTTACTACCCTCAGTATCCTCGAATGCATCTGCTCTAGTCCTGGTGACTTATCAACTTTAAGTACAGCCAGTCTTTCTAATACCTCCTCTTTATCACTTTTAGCCCATCCAGTGTATCAACTACCTCCTCTTTTACTATGATTTTGGCAACATCATCTTCCTAGATAAAGACAGATGCAAAGTACTCATATGTGAGCTTCACACTGTGTCAGCAGACTATTTGACCACAGTGTGCATTACCACCAATCCTGTCCTCGCCCAGCCTCCACACATGCACATTTAATAGCTATCAGGACTGGCAAGTCTAACTGATATATATATCTTTCCTAAGCCAGCAGTGTTGCATCAAATCACCAACCCAAATCTTGCAAGCAAAAGTTGAGTGGAGGTCACTGTTACGACCAGGTGTGAAAGGTGTCTAGGGGTCTTTTACTGTCTTCACCTGGTCTTATTGTAACAGGATTTAATTATTAAACACGCTGTGTTTTGAGCACCCCCTTGGTGAATCCTTGTGCACCACTTTCCAATTACAGGGCAAAGAAATGAACATAAACATGCATGACACTCACTGTTGAAATTTTCATAGCATATTGCTAACTTATAAAAAAGTTAGCTGCCCTAAAGGCTTATCAAGCTTATTCAACAAATAACTGTCCCAGGTTTGATTCCTATTCTGTTCTGAGTTAACTGACTTCAGTTGGCAGCAGTATGGGTTCTGCAATCTGCCTCAATGTCTTAGGGTTCAGGAAGAGAACGTCGGCCAGTGTTCCTGCTCCTGATTGCTACCCAGTGAGGACAGAATCAGGCTCTACAGTGAATAATAGCAACTTAGCAAAGGTATTGGAGAGCAAGCAGTGCCCATGGAATTGTACCCCAGCTTGAAGTCAATGCAATCAGGAAAGGGGGGGGAGGGGGGCAGAAAATTTGCAAGAGAAGGAAAAAAAGGAAAAAACAAGACAACCATTATCTGAAATCTTAACACCATGTGCTGTATTTACACGAAAAGTACAGAACTTAAGAGCTCAACATTCTTTTCTTTCTGTTCTGGCTGAATAATGAAAAATATAATGCAGACAGTGTCATTTGGAGAGGTAAACAATTGGAGATTTCTTTGCTGTAGACTAAACCCAAGTGAGTCTGTGTTTTTGACGTGTTAATGTTTAACAGACAGTAGGAGCTCTATTTTGGTCAGTATTTTAACTTCACCAGTAAATTAGGTCATAATCACTAAGTTGCTAAAGTCAATGGAATTATCCTAAAAATGTAAATTATCACAGAGGCCTGAAAATTAAAATGGAAAATTCAAATGTGTATGACTATCATTTAACTGATTGCACTCACATTCCTCAAATAAGATGTGTTATGGATCTGTAATAGAATGAGCAAGCTTCCAGCAAATGCGATGATGTAAAGGATTGCCTAGAGGCAGCAGATCAAGAAAAATCAGGCGGGGAGGTTCACGCACATTTCATTTTAATTCACTTGATGTTCATTTCAATTAGTAGGAAAAAAATCAGGTGGGCTCTGTACTGGGCTGCAGTCCTCCCCACCCAGTTTTCCTCTGATTGTACCCTGGTGACCGTATATGCTCAAGCACAATAGAGGAAACCTGCCTCAATATGTCACTAATATGGTGAGGTCAGAACATATGTCACATGCTAATGATTGAAGCTTAATGATCACCACAAACATCCTTGTAAACAGATACCTGTGCCACATTGACATGGTTTATATCACGATATCCTTTACACCATCTCAAAATATGATCTATGTTTCAAATATGATTTATATTAATAACAAATTGGTTAAATAATTTATAAAATTAATTAATAAAAACAAAGGATTAAAGTATTACTAATAATTGTAAACTAATTAGCTTATTCCTATAATTTCTTGTGTCTCAAATTATTTTATAATTTGATATATCCAGAACTTCGGAGCCTTTTGCTTTCACTTTCATTTCAGTTTATACCTCAAGCAATTTTACTTGCTTAAAGAAGTTTCAATTTAAGTTTAGATGTAATTCTCACTATATACAGCAGATGGAACCTGTGCGTTTTCTGAACAGGTCTGATGTTGCCAGGTAGTTCTTTGGTCATTTAAACTAGTGACTGAATGGTCAGAAGCCTAAAAACATTCTTCTTGTCCAATGACTGGCAAATCAAATACCATTAAGCTGAGCTTAATTATTTCTGCCAATATTCTGCTCCAGTGTGGCAATCCCTCCACCTCCCACCATTCTGAAAAATATTAGTCTAGGCTTTCTGCCCGCCTATACCAATGTTTCAACAGGCCAGGGAGGAAAGCTGCTCAGACACTCAAAACTACCTCCATATGCCATCATTCCCCAGGGACCAGTCTTGTCATGTATGTTAATTGTATGCCAGAGAAAGAAACATGGGGCTTGATTTTTAGGCTCAGCTAGGGCTGGGGGTGGAGGCAGGAGGGAACTAAAATAGCCCTGCCAGCCGACATGCCGGTTCCCTGGTTCCATCCCGCCCCAGTTTTGCAGAGGTGGGATAGGGGATGGCAGGGCTAACTGCCCCATTAAGGGCCAATTAAGCCAATTAGAAGATTTTCCAGTCGGCCTCCAGGTTCCCACAGACAGCGGGGGACCAGTTTTATTTAGAGATACAGCACTGAAACAGGCCCTTCGGCCCACCGAGTCTGTGCCAACCAACAACCACCCATTTATACTAACCCTGCAGTAATTCCATATTCCCTATCACCTACCTACACTAGGGGCAATTTACAATGGCCAATTTACCTATCAACCTGCAAGTCTTTGACTGTGGGAGGAAACCAGAGCACCCGGCGAAAACCCACGCGGTCACAGGGAGAACTTGCAAACTCCACACAGGCAGTACCCAGATTCGAACCCGGGTCCCTGGAGCTGTGAGGCTGCGGTGCTAACCACTGCGCCACTGTGCCGCAGTTTAGGTGCCTGGAGGTTAACTCCCGATGGCAGGCCAAGGGGCCAGTGCTCCATGCAGGCCTAGAGGTCCTCCCTGCCGGCCTGGGTGCTGCAGCAGCAGCGTAGGCCATTTTGTAGAGGGGTACCCCAACAACAGTGGTGCCCTGGCTACAAAAAACATTTTTTAGTTTAAATTTAAGAAAGTTTAAGAGAGGGCACCTCCATTTTGAAGCACACTCTCCCTTTCTTACCGCCAATTGCAGCCAGCTGCTCCTTTCAAGATGGAAGGTCTCTGATGGGCCCTCCAACTTCGAGAGCCCAGCCACCACCCTTAATTGGCTGACGAGCCAGCCCTTTGTCCATTAATTGGCCACGCCAGGGAAAATCACAATGAGTGACTGTTTCCCACACTTCTGATCCACATTTCAGCCTGATGGTAGGGTTCAGAAACCCGCAGGGAAAAATCCAGCCCCATGGTCTCTGCTATTTGAATGCTGGACACAATGGCCAACTATTTGAACCAGGCGTCCAACATTCTACAGTCAGCAGAAGCGAGGAGAGTATCTTCCTGGGAGCCAAGACCTGTGAGGGGGCTCAGGGAGTGTCACTTCGAGGCCCACGAAGAGGTAGGAGGGGTGGGGTCGGTTTACAAAGAAACGTTTTGCAGGCTGCGTGGATGACCATCTTCATTGCAATTGTAAGTCTTCTCCTCCTAACCTCTTTCTCGTGATGCACCCAGTCAAAAGGTGACTCTTAGTTGTGGTACAGTTCCAGGTCGTTATCCATATGTAAACCATGACGGTGAGCCAAGCAGTCAACCCTGATCCTACCATTAGCCAACTTAAGCACACAGGCATTGGACAACAATTAGGTATAGGAATCAAGGCTCATTTTCTAATACCTTGCACAGCATTGCTGAGGCTAATTGTAATTGGATTTACTACTATCCAAGCAGATATCAACTAACTATGCGCAGACTGGCAATTGAGCCTGCAATATTCTCAGGTCTGTAGGGCTCAGCCTATCATAGGATAAAACTCAGAGTCATCGAAAAATTCTGAATATTTTAGAGACAGACCCGTGTAAAGCATAAAAAAAATCAATAAATTATGGAATGTGATTCTGAAGAGGATTCAGCTGCACATTAGAGGTGGCCATTCTGTCACACATTTTTGAGGAATTTACAAATTTAAATTGCAAATTTGTGATGATTAAATCCAGTAGTTATAGAGTTGGATGAATAAATTACAATTCCAAAACACTGGGAATCAGGACAGTAATGGGGAGAGATACAGCGAAGGAAGGGAACTGCAAGAGACAGAAAGGAAGGGGTTACAGGGAAAGCAACTGAAAGAGGCTGATTGGAAGATGGAAAGCTAGTGAAATAAAAGGAGGGTCAGAGGCAGGAGGGTAAAAGGAGGGAAAAAGGAGCAAAAGACAGAAGGGAAAGAAGAGAGATAGAAAAAAAGAACTTTCATTTATATAGTGCCTTTCTCATTGTCAGAATCCTAAAGTGCTTCATAGCCAATTGATTACTTTTTAAAGTGTTGTCACTTGTTATGTAGGCAAACGCAGCAGCCAATTTGCACACAGCAAGAACTTATAAACAATGAGGCAAATGGCTGGTCAATCTGTTTTCGTGGTGCCTATTGCGAACAGCCGAAGTTATATACACAGTATGTCCCAACGACTGGTGGATTGTATCAAACAGCATGTCTACTCAACCAGCCCATGCTTGCAAAACTTAGAACATAATGTCCAACGTTAGATGTGATTCTGTGATTGGACAGCACTTGATGAACAATCCTGAGTGTGCTAAGAATTACACTAACAACCACTTTAAGATTATTAGTCGGGCTGGCAATGTAGCTCACCTACGCTTGCTAGAAGCTATGTATATTCATATGCAGAGACCTGTCCTCTGCAGGCAAAAGGAACATATCCAGGCTTTGAGCCTTTTTTGAAGTAAACAAAAGTGTGAGGGACAATAGTTCCCTGGTGCATTATCCATGACAACACCTCGACCAATCAGAATTGACTTGCTAACGAATCAGCACCCTTTTCTCATGCAGTATAAATTGTTGCTCCCTTTGAAATTTTGCATTCTTGTATCTGTCCTGATGAGTGCTTGATGAAAAGCTTCAACAGCATGTCTCTTTTTTGCAGCAATACCTAAGTTCTGTACTACCGCGTGACTATCTCCTACCCTCCTTTGAATTGTGCAAAGGGATCTTTTACATCCACCTGATAGGTATACAGGGCTTCAATTTCAAGACTCATCTGAATAATGGCATTTCCCACAATGCAACATTCCCTTGGTACTGCACTGAAGTATTATCTCAGGTTGTGTGTCCACATCCTGAAATGGGGCTTGAACTCATGAACGTCTGACTCAAAGTAAGAGAGTTACAACCGAGTCACATTTAGGGAGGGGAAGGGAGAGCTAGATAGTAGGAAGACAGATAGACAAAAGGAAGAGAGGCAGACATGTAGAAGGGAAAGAAGAAGAAAGATAGAGGCAGAAGAGAAGGAATACAGGCTTATCAGTATCAGCATCCTGAGTAAGAGGGCATTAGAATTTGTGTTTTTACATGGATCCAGTTGTTAAAAATAGTAAAGCTGTTGGAAATTACTGAATCAGATGGTTTAGATTTATTTTCAAGGTTAACATTGTGTTAGCAAGTCTTCAGTAACCATGGATAAAAATATAAAAGTAATATATAATTTTGCTCCAACAAAATTAGGGTGCCCACCCCTATACTTTGTACAGTAACCCAGAAATTGTAACTTCGTAGCTAGAAATTATCCTGAAAATATGGTCTAAAAATGAAATAGTATATTATTAAAGATAAAAAAGGGTTATAAAAAGCTTTCAATTTATTTGCTCATTTCTCTTTTACATTAAACTGTTTTATTTATTTAGGATGATGATCCCCCCAGTGAGGGACAAGTAATCTCAAAGCAACACAAAGGATTACAAAAATACTCACTTGGCACAATGTTAGCCAAAGTCCTTCAAGGTCCATATGCTCCACAAGAAATACATCATCCTGAGGTAAAAAAAACAGTGAATTTTGTAATAAACTTTATTGCTTTAGGTAAATTATCTATAAACTACAATACTGCAGTAAATTAGAGCCAGGAAACTACAGACTCATCAGCCTGGCATCCATCATTGGGAAGATGCTTGAAGGAATCCTAAGAGCTGCCCTTTTTGATTACTGGGAAAGAGAAGGGAGCACTGGAAATACACAGCTTATCTTCCAGAAAAGAAGGTCATGTCGTACAAACTTCATTGAGTTTTTTGAAGAAGGCATTAGGGTAGTGGATCAGAAAATTCCAGTATACATGTCTACCTGGGCTTCCAGAAAGCCTTTGATAAAGTACCTCACACTAGGTTACTCCACAAGATAGAATCTGTGGTATCAGTAGGAATTTGATATGCTGGGTCAGGAATTGGCTCCATTTCCACAGCCAAAAACATTGTAGTTAATGGATGTGGTTCGGCCTGGGGACACGTTACTAGTGGTATCCCACAGGGATCAGTTCTGGATCAGGTACTGTTAATTTATTTTTATTAATGACCTGGAAGGTGGTTTTGGGAGTATGGTCAGTAAGTAGGTATTACAAAATTCTATTTAAGGGTTATGATAGTAGTGCAATGCAATCTAATGCAATCTAGATGCACTACGGATATTGGCCACACAATGGCAAATGGCATTTAACTTAGACAAATGTGGTGTCATGCATGTTGGTAGGAATCACACAGAATGTACTTATCATTTATAGGGAACAATACTGAAAGAGGTTCAGAGGAAAAAAGAGATGGGTGTTATTGCGCATGGATCATTGAAGGTTCATGGCCAATATAGAGAAGTTGTAGCTAATGCTAACATGATATTGGGTTGTATTAACAGAACCATTCAGTACATATCAAAGAACACCATTCTGTCATTCTCAGGCCACTGGTTAGTCCGCATCTGCAGTACTACTATACTTAGTTTTGGTCTCCTCACATGGTGGATGATGATAATGACTTTGGAAAGGGTTCAGAGGAGAGATACAAGAATGAATCCTGGCTTAAAGAAACTTAGTTACTCAGATAGACTTAGGAGATAAGTCTATTTTTATAAGAACATTAGGAGCAGGAGTAGGCCATTTGGTTCTTTGAGCCTGCTCTGCCATTCAACTAGATCATGGCTGATCTTCTACTACAGCTCAACCTTCCCGCACTATCCCCATAATCCCTTAATTCCCTTAGTACCCAAAAATCTATTAATCTCTGTCTTGAATATACTCAACAACTGAGCATCCATGGCTCTCTGGGCTAGAGAATTCCAAAGATTCACAACCCTTTGAGTGACGACATTTCTGCTCATATCGGTCCTGAATGCCTGACCCCTTATTCTGAGTGTCTGACTCTGTATTCTAGATTCCCCAGCTAGGGAAAACATTTTCTCAGCATCTACCTTGTCAAGCCTCTTCAGAATTTTATGTTTCAATGAGATCACCTCTCATTCTTCTGAACTCCAGGGAATATAGGCCTTGTCTACTCAATCTCACCTCATAGGACGATCCCCTCAGCACAGGAACCAATCTAGTGAACCTTCATGCACTCCCCCTAGGGCAGGTATGTCTTTTCTTAGATAAGGAGACCAAAACTGCACATAATACTCCAGATGTGGCCTCACCAATGTCCTGCATAATTGTAGTAAGACTTCTTTGCTCTTATACTCCAATCTCTTTGTAACATAAGCTTTAGAGCAGAAGCGACCTGATAGAGGTTTATTAAATAATGAAAAGGATGCATAGTGTGCCTGTTGATAAATAATTCCAGTTTGACAGATTGGGGAGGACCGGGGATGTCTATTTAAACTACGCAGGAGTAGGAATAGACAGGATGTTGGGCAGTTCTTCTTTTGCTAGAGAGTAGTGAGCCTCTGGAATGCATTGTCAACTGATGCAGTGGGTGCTGACTCTCTGCTTACTTTCAAGAGGGAGCTGGACCTGTTCTTGACTGGGGCATGGATTGCATCATATAGAAGATACGTGGTTTAACAGATAACATATGGTCCACGCCATCTCCTGGACTGGACAGCAGCGGAATAATAAAATTCAGCCCATCAGTTCAATTAATTTTCTGGACATTAAATAGCCCATGAAACTATTCAAAGCAAATCAGAGAATTCTGTTGTCTCCTGGCTAACATTTCTTTCCTCAAACAGGCTTTTTTGTTTGTGTTTGCTAATGAAGTGTTTAACATTACAATTGCTATATAGGTGAACTTAGTTTTGGAGTATAAATGTGGAAGCTCCATGTCATTCAATGGTGAGTCCAGATTTGCCAACAGAGCAAACAGTAAAAGATATACTGACAGAATAAGCAGTTTAATTTTTAATTCCAGATTCTCATCCTTAGTAAATTCTCACTTTTTAACAATAAGGTTCACAACTTGCCATTGTGTAGAATACGATCAAAATCAGATTTTGCACAGTCTATATTTTTATTTTGAGAATTCCATGTAACTTTATGAATGCACTTAAAGTTCAAGCATGTAATTCCTGCCACTAAACCATAAGAGTATGTGTGACTCAATCACTTGTGGCTTTGCTGATATTGACATCACACTATTCCATGAGTAAATGCTTCCTTCCCATCTCAGCGCATATACAAAAATGTCAAAAGGTAAAGCTTGTAAAACTTAGATTAGAGCATTCTTCTTTTAACTCTGGGCTTTAGATATCAGGGTAAACTTTAATCTTCATCACATGAACAGGAGCCTAATGGAGCAGATTGTCCATCTGTAAAAGACCTGCCGGTGTCATTTGGGTGTGTTCTATAATGGTGGGGAATCTGCTGCACCAGATTACCATTCAGGCCGTAAAGACAAACATTTACTCCACTGATGTGCCAGAGAAAAGATGTTGTTTTGAGTGTAGATGCATCTTCTGAATTAATATTATTTGTGTTGTATGCTGCTGTTGTGGGGGATTGTGCCATGAACTTAGATCCATTTAATCCCTTTATCGTTGACTATGGGCCAACACCAACAAACAAATCTCCTAAAATGTTGTACTGTTGACTACTAATACTAAATTTGCAATCTCATTTGGTAAGGTCACAAGTGTATCTAATTTGGGAAACAGAATGATCACACTGGTATAATGCAGATGCTTTTCTGGGGTTAGTGTTTAGGCTTATTACTCTGACAGCGTAAACAAGAGTTCTTCATGGCAAGTGATGTGTGTGTTAACTGATCTGGGAATGCGTAATAAAGTCAATAGTGAAAATGTTTCATGTTCCACCTTGATTAATACAGAATTCCTGCAACTAATTCAAAATGTAAAATATCACCTATTAATACTAAATGGTTACTCAAGCTGTTAAATTGTGCATCACTTACTATTTCCCCTCTGAATTTTACATGTACACCATTTCTTTATTCTGCCACATAGAATTCCGATGATGATAGCAGCACAGGGCAGATTAGTGAAGGCCAGATGCCCAGACTTACTGCAGCAGCAGAAAGCATCCTGACTGGACAGTCACAATACATAAATCCTTCCTCAATGAATAGAGGTACAAACTTACCGCAAAGAAGACATTCAACATCACCAGGGCAGTTTGGTATTCACACAGGTAATATGTATTCACACAGGTAATTCACACAGCGGGATATGCTATTTTATAAGTCACATGAAAGGTTTATCCCTGTGTTCTCAGCGAGGAAGTATTTGACTTGCACTTCGAGTTTTCCCTTTGAACATTTATCATGTGCTAGCCCTTCAGGGCAAAGATTTTTCTTTTTCACCTATTTTGTCTGTACTTGTGAAACCACTGACTCATACATGGTACAGTCCACAGGCACTGCAGCCATCCTGCACACACCACAAAGCAGTCTGCATCTGTGAACGTTGGCAGTAAGTGTCAGCACACCATTTGCTTACTCAAGATATCATAGTCAATTTTATACTGTCCTTATCCAGTATCCACATAGACACATTTGTATTAGGGTCACTAAATAGCAGTCAGGAAGAAAAACCATGGCTTAGGTTATCAAGTTCTGTTATTATTCACACATGTGATGTATGATAGCATTGAGTATGAAACTCCTCCTTCCACCCATATGATTCTAATTGTATAAAAGCTCATTTTTGCAATGTTACCACGCTTTGACAATATGTATGAAATCCCTGCGACAAGGTTGACTTTTTTCTATACAACCGATAAATTTATTAACTATTATTATTTAGATTGTGTTTACAAGTCACATATTTATATTTTCATTCTATTTCTCTAATTCATTGAAGAAAGTTGTAGTGTTTTGTTTCAAGTCTCCAACAATCTAATACTTTATCCCTGTTAGGAGATTTTCTTAGTGCCAGTTAAGAGTTAGCCTTGAAAGGTGAGAAGTATTTCACATGTTGTAATGGAGAATATTAAAATGCCCTCTCTGTGCCTGTAGTAATTCCTGTTTTTTAAAAAAGCTGTCCCAATACATGTTGTATAAGCAGGTACACAACAGGGAACTGCACTTATGAGGAAACTAAACCACTTCACCTTTCTGACTTATTTTGTATATCATCTGTACAATTAAGGAACTATAAAGTATTGTAAATGTGTTTGTGTGTCTACTCAGATTCCTTTAAGAGGAAGCAGCTCTTTTGTAGGGCAGCCACTTTTCTTGAATAATACCCAACTTTTAACACCTCATAATAAATGCTTTTATAAAAAGAACATGCAGAATAGATTAGCTCAGATTTCAAATAAGTTCATTCACAGTCCAAGCCCGTACACGTGTTACTAATACAGTTGGAGCCAATTAGCTGCACCACTGCCAGTATGTCTGTTACAATGTTATAAGGACTGAGACTTTAGTAAGATGCTTCTGTCTTTTGCAATATGGGTCAGAATTTCCACAATCTGCGTCACACTGACATTTATGGTGGTTATCTATGCTGATCTTACTGATGGCAATGCACACTAAGCTTTACTGAGAATCTGATCAGCATAACATAAAAACTGATGTAAAATAAGTGGAAATCGGCAGAAACAATCTGGGTCTGAGGAAAGCAGGGAATATACATCATCGATCTTCTTGTAATCCCTATTTATCGTCTTGATGTTATGAAAATAAAGTTTGAAACTATCAAGCCATCATTTATATATGTTAAGCACTACACATTTAAGAGAATGCATTTCTCTTTTTAATTTAACAGATCCTGATGTCATTAAAAAAAAATCAAAAATACTGAAAATACAGTGCCCTCTCAAAAAGGAGAAAAAGAAAAGGCTATAAAACACCAGAAATGGTGGCCGGAATTTTTCGTTGGGCGGGAGGTCCCGCCCACCAGCTGTAAAGTCGGTGGCAAGCCCGCCTCCGCTGGGCCTGGGGAACCAGGCTGAGATTTTTCACTCCCAGGCCCTTAACAGGTCTTGGGGGTGACTTCCACCCTCTCGAGGCAGGAAGTCCCGCCCAATGGAGCTGCCGGCCAATCAGCGAGCCAGCAGCTCTTAGTCCCAGCAGCGCCACTGGGAGTGGTGGCCACTGCTGGGACTACACCCAGCCATCACAAGCAAGGTGAAAGACGGCCCTGGAAGACAGGTAAGTTTTTCGGGCCTCGCCTGGGGCAATTGGCTGGGCCTCGGCGAGGCTGGGGGCGGCGGAGGGATTGTGCAATGGGGGCAGTTGGGGCTTCGGAGGAGGCCCTCCGTGGGGCACAGGATGCCTGATCAGGAGGGCCCACCCCCCAGTCCGCAAGAAGGCCACCTGATTTTACCAGGCAGGGTTCGTGAGGCTCTTGCCGCCTGGCTGCCGATGATAAAATACCCGCCGCGGCAGGAGGAGGTCCTTAAGTGCCAGTTAATTGGCCAATTAAGGGCCTTGATTGGCCTGGGGCAGTCGGGTCGTTTCTCGCTGCTGCCGCCTGCGTAAAATTACAGTGGGGGCGGGAGGGGGGTGGGAACACCCCCCCCCCACCACCACCACCACCGCCTCCCACTCAATTTTACGCCACTGCTCACCCCCCACCACCACAAGCATGTTCGTTTGGGGGCTGTAAAATTCTGGCCGGTGACGTTAGGTCCTCCTGTACTTAATATTTTAGGGCCCATTTAAAACTGGTGTAAATGCAGGAATATCGCACTCTCTAGTCATTTGCATGTGAGTGGAGGTATATTAAAGAGCTAAGTGGGGTTTTGGCAGATGTAACTTGGGAATGGCACAAATGATGGAGGAAATTCACATTCCCCATTGGTTTGGTGTAAAACTGGCACAAATGGAAATATGTGCACTTTCTCAGAAGAAAATGTAAGACCTTTGCTCTTACTTTAAAGTTACATTAAACTTTCTTGGAAATTCCAAGCCTAAGTTATGTTTTTCTCTTTTGACCATCATTGCCTTTGTCAATGCATTTTTGGAGAATTTTACTAATGCAACATTGGTTTCAGGAAAACTTTGATTAAAATTTTAGAAACATTTTAATCTTACCCTTTTACCTGTTAGAATAACAGGAATGTTGCTTGTTTCTTCTAATCCGATACATGGAGAAAGAAGTGTTAATCAGTGGAGTTGAGTATTTTATTGCTGGTCTTGCAGTAACGTTTAACCTTGGAAACATATGTTTGTTTCTTTCTGGCAAGGGGAATTGCAACTGATTTGTGTAACCAAATACTGTTAAAACAATTGCTTTGAATTAACTCGCTGCAATGGTGATATTGACAGCAAATGCCATAAGTTATACCGTTGTGCGACCCAATCTTCCATTGGTAAATTTATGCCACAATTTTCTGGAAAATAATTGCAGCAAGTATAATGGCACACTGGGAGAGCTGCATTCTTTGGTATTTCTGTAGTTCACAATCTTTTTATAGTGTATCATTTTTAATTGTTGAGTGATTGTAATACTATTGGTTGTATATTCTTAGAGAGGAATGGAAGGGAGTTTGATGCCAGCTATGGACCTATGACCCTGGCAGATCTCGAAATATGGCCAGTTCCAGCACTTCACACCAGTCGAGTGACAGGGACTGCCCAGAAGACTCCAATGGCTGAAAATATGGGACAGGTAAACATCTGAGAGGTCTCCAGTCTGCCTGAACAGGTTATTTTTAGACCAGTGATTTCACTTGTAACTGAACATCTTGCAATCGAAATAAACAACAAATAAGCAGAAAGGAGACAGTCTACGCAGTATTTTGGAGCAATCCAAAAGCCAGTCAAAGTTTTAGGATTTAGCATGTTATCTGCTGTGAAAAAACAACAAGCTCTCCAGACTAGACAAATTGTGGCTGTTAGAGTAAGATGATAGCAAACAGAAATTTATTTTTTCCCCTTAACCTTGCTTGTGCAAAGGACTGAGTGTTGGAACAAAGACTGCAAATTATAAGTGGACTATAAATTATAAATGGACCGGAATAGAAGATGGAAAGACTTTGAAATTTAGTGCTTTAAGACTCTTTTTAAGGCTACAAAAGATTTCCATCTTTTGGACATGATCCTGTCTTAATCAGACATGTCAGTACTCCTAGGATTTCACAGTCACTGTCTGATATTGTTTGACTGCCAACAGAGTCCCAGAAATGATGGTTTGCTTATTGATACTGCAATTGTCAAACTTTAGGCATGGTACTGCACAACAGAAGAGGAACTTAGCACTAATTTATCCCATAATTTTAATTAATTAAGGGTGCCTCTCCACTATAACTGCTGGATAGGGGCTACAAAATGGAGGGTAAACTAGGTTCTGCAGGAAATTCATCCCTTAGGAAGGAGTCCAGGAAATTCTGGTGAGGGGAGAGGATGGATCTTGTGATTGGAATTTTGGCCCCAGAGATTTTTATCTAGGCAAAATTTGTGGGTAGAGGCTAGCTGTATTCTTTTTAGGTCTAAAAACATGAATGTAGATAATCGATAACAGCTGTTGTTTCCTTACTGTAACTTAAAAGCAACCTTAGACAAAATAAAGATCGTGGCCTGGAGTTTTTGCACTCAGCGATCCAGGTGCAAAGTGCACTTAAAATTATGCTAGTTTTGAGAAGTTTTTTTTTTACTCAAGTTTCTGCTCAAATGCATTTACTTATCACCAAACATAAAATTTTCCATGAACCAGTGCAGTCAAGCAGTGTTTTAACATGCATTTTTAAAAAATCCATTGAAAATATTCCATGATATATTTAAGAGTGATAATCTGGTGCAATTTTATTAATATAGCTGAAAATGGGTTAATCACTAAAAAAATCAATGTCTAGTCCACCGCATGTGAGTAATATATTAAATTACTGAAAATGACTTCAAATAAACTATACCGAACCATTTACTAGTTGCATTTGTATCTTGTAGGCAGTTTCTTAGTAAATTGGAAAGGAAGTTAATGTTTATTTGGTCCTTGCACCTAAAAAAAAAGCTCAATTTTAAGAGTCTCCTCGAAGGCCCATAAATGAGCACAACTCACAGAAGCTTGCAATGATGATTAATTCAGTCTGGGGGCATGACCAGATTTGTGGATGAGCTTGGCTGCCAGTGTAAGATTTTTAAAACTAGCGCAAAAGATCGTGGAATCTCTTATTTGTGCTGGACTTAATTTGTGCTTGAAATTCCTCGATCTTTTGCGCTGGTTCAGTTGATTTCAGGCGAACTGCACTGCAAAAACCAGCACCACCTAGCGAAACTCCAGGCCAATGAGTTTGTGGGCTGTAAGGCTGCAAGAGCTTTGAAAGCAGAGTTTTTGCAAAATTTGGTGATCCAATAATATTTTGTCAAATGATGTTCATGACTCATTACTATTTCAAATATCTGGTGATTGTTTTAATTAATTCAATGTGAAAAAAATAAAGTTCAATTCAGAATAGTTATTGAACTTCCAACATCCAATTATGATTATGCTGAAAAAAATCATCTTAATTCCAATTTGGAATTAATATTCAAGCAGCAGCCAGTTAAGGTAAAAGATCCTGTGTCATCCTTAGGGAAATGTGAGATCTTACAATGCTGTTGGAACAGGCTGGAATGCCCAAGGCTGTTTCTCATCATAGTGGCCCATTTTTGACATGGTGTGTGGAGGCACACTTTATATACTGTGTGATTTTGCTGCTCAACAGTGTTATTGGGGTAGATTTTTGCCTTCATCACGTGGGTGCTAATCTAGCAGGATGGATCACCTACCCTTTAGAGAATTTAAATCAAAGGAATGAAAATCAACCAGGTTCTATAATGGGCGGGTGATTCGCTCTGCCAGAATATCACCCAGAGCAGCAAAGGTGAAATTCTATCCAAAGTGGGTTCATGAGGAAATGCACTATGCTTATTATTTAGCCTTTAAAGTTTCAGATTGAAAAGGGTTATGATGCTTATAAAGAAAAGGAGGGCTGGATTTTGTTCCCGTCCCGACGTCGGGCTCCATGGCGGGGAGCGCCCGCCACTGAACCCGCTGCTGGGATTGCCGGACCTGATCTTCCCGGTGGTGGGGAAGCTCTGTGGCGAGCCCCCCACCACTCTGAAATGGGACCCGACTTTACATATTTGAATTAGCTGTTTACATTAATTAAAATCTAATCAGCAGCGATTTTACCTGCGGTTCCAGATCTTCCGCGTGACGGGCGGCACTCACGCCCTTCACTTTCCCGTCCAGGGAAAGCTAGTGCCACCGAGGTGGGGAAGGGGGGAAATCTGCATCTGTAGTGTAGTCGGGGGGGCGGGTGCGTTTGAAGGGGTTAACTCTACACATTGTGCAGTTGGGGGGGGGGAGGGGTCAACTCTGTACTTAGTGCAGTTGGGGGGAGAAGGGGTCAACTCTGCATTGGTAGTGTAGTTGGGGGGGGGGGCAAATGTGTACTTTTAGTGCAGTGGCGGGGGGCCGGGGGCAACTCTGCAGTTTCTACAAAAAAATGGCACCAGCACAGATACAGTTGACGCTGTTCACGGTGTCGCTGAGGCTGCCTCCGCCACGTGATTTGGGGAGGGGAGGGCGGCCGCCCCACATATGATATTGAGCCGCCGGGTTCAAGATCGTGGCGGCACGTGGCCTGTGCGTGCCAATTGCCATTTTTTACGGCCGCCGCCGCTCCTGGTGGCGGGACTACAAAATCCAGCCCGGAGTGTCAAAGGCTTGAACTATTTTTTCTAGGTACGTATTTAGTTTTGTAACCCAAGGAGTTGTTACTTTCTTCCACATTGTACCTACCCTCAACATCAATGGAGTGCCGCTTTCCTGGACCATTGAATCACCAACTATCCTTGTGGGCCGTCCAGCTGAGGTTTCCACTTCGGGTCCAATTGCACTGAATATGGACACTTTGTGGTGTATGTCCACATGCACCAGGGCCTCAGTTGGAACGACACAAACTTGTTTCCCAGTGGAGCATAACAGCCCTTTGTTTTGGGAAGGATTTGAACTAAGACCCCTAAGCTGAAAGTACAGTGTGCCAATTCACTGTGCTACCCAGTCTTAAAAGCCTGTGTGTGCTACACAAATTTACTTTATTTCAAATCCACAGTTAAAAAGGTATGTAATCCAAAGAAGCAGCAATCATTGCACAGACTAAACTAATTTCAGAACTTCAAGTTATTGAGTAAATTTAATTTTACATGGAACAAGTCACAACAAATTCTCATATAATTCCTTCATTTCACACCACTCTAATTTGACTTCAGAGAAACCTCCAGGGGATTTATCTCCTTGAAAAGACTTTAGTACTGATTCAATTAAATGTAAAAGTACTTTTATGTAAATGTAAAGCTGACCGAGAGTTCAATGAAAACTGTTACACTCTGTGGAGCAACATTTTCCTGTCATAGAATTTTACTTTGTTGTGCAATTATATCACATCCATAATTTAAGTGCATTTTTTGCAGCACTTTTTGCTTTGTGATGATTTTGGCAGTGTGACTATCAGCAACCCCGCCCACTTGAATCCACTACAATAATTTAGAACCTCAATTATTTAACCTGCCTGGAACTTTATTGTGTTCTCATAATGGATTTACTCAGATAGTCAAGCAGTACACTAGGTTTTCCTTTCATTATGGATTGTACTGTGTGTGCAACTTTAATGCAATGTGTTTTTCAGAAATAATAAAACAGGGCATTATTCAGCTTGGGTAATTGAACAGTCCAGATCATTGACATATAGATAATTGATTCTCTACTGTTCCTGCTCTCCGGTTTATAAAAGGAATTTCACTTCACTGGCCTGTGGTGAAAATTGACAAAGTTGTTGTTCTTGTCTTTATACTTTTCTACTACCATACATATATAAGTGAAAATTAAAACCAGGTATCTCTCAGATTTCCAAAAACATTTTGAGGATCTTGTTAAACTCCCTGCTAACAAACACCTAAAATAAATTGTAATTTTAGTCTCTAGATCAACTACCAAACCCATTCTTATAATTCCTATAATTGCTCAGATAGGAGACACACTTGGATGAGAAGAAAACAGTTTCCCTAGCAAGTTTTTTCATTTTACATAATTCGTTTCATCTGATGAAACCATGAGCAGGATTTTCCCCACGGGCTTTCGGACCCTGCCGTCAGACTCAAAATGGAGGTCAGAAACTCGCACTGTGTGGGGAGCAGTCCCTCATCTGTGAATTTTCCCCGAATTGTCCAATTAATGGCCAGAGGATGACCTCTCCATCCAACTAAGGATGGCAGGCAGGCTCTCGAAGCTGGAGGTCCAATAGGAGGCCCTTCAGCTTGGAAGCAGCAGCAGGATGCCTTTGACAGTAAGTGAAAGAGAGTGCGCTTCAAGATGACGGTGCCCTCTCTACAACCTTTTCTAAATTTAAAATAAAAAATAGAATCAGCAGCCCGGCCACCATTCTCGGGCTGTGAATTTACACATCCACTTAAGGTGGGATCAGGCGAGGGGGCACGGAGAATTGTGGCGGGGGAGGTGGTGGGACGGAGGGCCCGTTGCCTCCCCTACCCCATTGATATTCCCGGGGATGGGATAGGTCAACGCCGGCCTTCCTGCCCAGAGGCAAATTGAGGTCCTTAAGTGGCCAATTAAGGGCCTCTTCCCACCCCCGCTGGGATCTTACCAGCGGCTGGGGGGGGCCTACGCCGCACTGGGAGGATGCTTTGTAAAATGAGGCGCCTTCCCTGTGGGCTTGGGGGGTGGGTCCCTCCTTTATTGGAAATTTGTGGAAATCCCCCTGCCTTTTCGGCCCAGTGCTGTGAGCCCCGCCTCCAGCACAAAATCCAGCCCTGGGTATGGGGTGGTGCCTGGGATGTGGGGGGAGCCCCTCCACAGGGCAGCCGGCAGCTGAAGTCAGGCAAGCAGGGAGGACCTCTGTGCCTGCCTGGAGTGCTGCCCACCCCCACCAGGCAGTTGCTGGGAGGCTGTCTCTAGGCAGCTGCCCTGCTCCCCTCCGCCTCCGGGAACCTGGAAGTCAACTGGAAAATTCCACGGCCTCCGACAATAGGCCTTCAATCAGTTGAATAAACTACCTGCTGTTTGTGGGGTGGGTATTCCTGCCGCACCCGTCCCTGCCCCGCCTTCCCACCTCTGGGAAAATGGCCCAGGGGTGGGATGGAGCCAGGGAACTGTTACCCCAGCCGCTGGCACGAAATTCCGTGCTCACCTGCCTCCGTGCCCTCCACCATGGACTGGAAAGCTAAAAATTCAGCCTATAGGAGGAGCAAGTTTTATTTTCCAATGTATTAATTTTCATTTACACCAACTTTACGTTGGATGACCTGAATTAATTCATACATACTGTGCTTGTTAAAAAGTAGTTTTAGTAAATTATTTAGTAGTATTATACAGAGCGTGCTTTACCATTAGAATCTCATTCCTCACTAAGTCGTCAGTACTTGATAAAATTCTTGGGAAAAGTGATTTGGACTTCACTGAACTTGTTGCAAATTTCCTTAGGGCGACGACATATCAACGACAGAGCAAAAACCAGCAACTGCACGAGTGATAAAAGTTGAAAGTATAACTAAGGATCCTATTCAGCCAAGTAAGTCAGCTTCAATATCTCTTATGCCTAGTGCCTAGTTGCTGTGCTATGTCTGTCTACTAGACTGATACCTAGAATGGGCGGGCTATCTAATGAGGAAAGATTGGACAGGATAGGCTTGTATCCGCTGGAATTTAGAAGAGTAAGAGGCGACTTGATTGAAACATATAAGATCCTGAGGGGTCTTGACAGGGTGGATGTGGGAGAATCTAGAACCAGGGGTCACTGTTTAAAAATAAGGGGTTGCCCATTCAAGACAGAGATGAGGAGAACTTTTTTCTCTCTGAGGGTGGTGAGTCTCTTCAACTCAAAAGGTGGTGGAAGCAGAGTCTTTGAATATGTTTAAGGCAGAGGTAGATAGATTCTTGATAAGCAAGGGGGTGAAAGGTTATCGGGGGTGGATGGGACTGTGGAGAAATCAATTCAGCCATGATCTTATTGAATGGCGGAGCAGGCTCGAGGGGCCGAGTGCCCTACTCCTGCTCCTAATTCATATGTTTGTATGTCTACTGATGTAGCTTCCAACAGTAGCAGGGCCATAGTTAAATGTAGTTATTCAAAGCTTTTCAAAAATTGGCTGACAGCTTTTTGATTTTAATAGCTTTCCGCTAGGAATATATGGTAGAAGTATGTTTCTTTTCGGGAACAAAATCTTGTTTGCAAGTATACAACCGAATTTGCAAAGTTATAAAATTTCTGTTAGCGTTTCACAGTTAATTTAGAGTTGAAATGTGAACAAAAACATTTTCAGTATTTTAGGGAAACCAAATTCCTATATTGCCATGCGTTTGTTTCTTTTTTTACAGCTTTTTTCAGTTTTCACGAACTCAAGTTCTAATAGTAATAACATATCATTTTATAGTGTGCAAAAATGCCAGTAGAAAGCTCCAGCCGAGTGTGAAAAGTTCATGAATTTATTCACCGCTGGGATTGAGACCATCCATACAAATGCCTGTGTTGCATCATTTCTTTGTAATTTCTTACGGGAGGGACCAGTGATGCTGAACCTGAGCTAATACATAGCGCATAATCCAGACATTGTGACAGACACATTGGCCTGAATTTTACTAGTGCACCGCAAATCGCAGTGGCGCGCTTTGCAGTCAGTGGTCCGCCCGTATGGAGCAGCTGCCGCTGAGCCCCCGTGATATTTCGGCAGGTGCTCATTTAAATGGAGGGGGCGGCAAGGCTTCGAGAATGACTTCGAGGAGGCGACCATTCCACCCCTGGCAATGGCGTCCGCTGCCACTGCGCCAGCGCCATTTTTAAAGGGCTTCAAGCCCTTAGAAGAAATGTGAATTTTTAAAGTGACATTATTGTGCATTGTGCTCAAAAAATTAAATAAAAGCTGGAGGCCCTTTCCCACCAACCCCCTCTCCCAGTGTTTGTTTTTGGGCCTATCACACCAAAATGAACTTTAGTCCCAACTCGAACTCCCCTCCAACCTCGTTACCTTTGCCCTTCAACCCCTTCTCACCATCCCCTCAGCTAATATGAAGTCTTTTCCCTGTTCCACCCCCCTGCCCTGATAATTTCACTCCTCCCCCCTCCCCACCAGTGTCACGCCTCAGAACTCCGAATAGAGTTCTAAAGGCATGGAGGTTCCGGCCAATGGCCGGAATATCGGCGTGGGACATCTGCCGGGCCAAGTTAAATTTATTCGCATGTATTTCAATTAATTTTAATATTAAAATGAAGGCCCTGCCGCCAAGCAGGGGCGCAGGGCAGCACTGAGGCCTTGTCGCCGCCGGTAAAATGTGATGGGGTCATCTCGGCATCGGGCAGGCCTCTCCCGGAAGAATTTTTCGGGCCCCCACCCACTATGGCCCACAATGTCAGAGGGCTAGTAAAATTCATCCCATTGAATCCAAGACTGTACAGTTCTGATTCTGACTCATTCAAAACCCATTCACTTACACTGAATTAAAATGAGGCGCTATGTGTCTCTAGGTGGCTGCAACCAATGTTTCCTCTAAGCTGCGTCACCACACAGCAACCTGAAAGTCCTCGCGCAGGACGTGCCCAAGTTGGCCCCTGCACGGCTGCACAAAAAAATTTAAAAGGGCTGCACGCTTGAACAAATTGCCCATGCACTCCGAAAAAAAAATTAGAGAGAACGTTGGTTGCAACAGCTTTTTACAAATCGCTATGTGCTCTCCTCCCCTGCTAAATTGGAGGCGCTGAATTATGCTGAGGTATAATCCACCTTTTGCCAAACACTTTCTGGTACCTTACCCCAAATGCACATGATTCATCACTATCCAAAGACATGTATTTTCAAGTATAAGTCACTTGGGAAACAGTAGCTAATTGTTTTTTTTTAAATTCTCCTCTCTAGTCTAGGGCATTGAGATCAATTTTAGTGCTCCCATCCCCCCACCATCCTGGCTGAAATGACAGAACAGCACAGGCCAGAGATTGAAATGAACATTTCTGGCTTTTTATATTTCAGTGCTGTACCAAATAGGGAATTTACTTACTGATCCAGCTGAGGTTCAATCTATACTTGAATAGGAATGTCAGAGCTGCAAGCTGTTTCACAGTCTTGAATGGGAGAGTCGGTTAATCTTTGTTCTGCCTCAGTGTAGCGAAATGCTGCTGATCCTATTCCTACAGTGAGGTTTGGAGCGGTATGCAGTCGTGGCAGGATTTCCTGAATTCGTAAGATTGCTGAGTTAATCAGATCTTTGCAGGTCTGTACAATGCTGCATGAGCAGAATCCTAGCACCATTTATAATGAACAAAGAAGGAGCTGAATAATAGCAGGATAGATAGTCTAAATGGGCAAACTTTCCAGTGGGCAGTTGGGATCGGAGGTGTAGAGGAAATCAAACATTCCTAAAGTGTCACTGTTCCCCATACATGTATTACCATTGTAAATCTCACATAGAGACATCACTATTACTGTTTTTGCTCAGAGTACTTGAAATTAAACAGGCCAAAGAACGGGTGATTCTTAACAAAGGGGACAACAATGGCTCTGAGCAGTGGGTAAAATTCTTGTATATATAAAGTAAGAAGGAAGATCATTGCAATTGCAAAGTTAGGAAAAGGGGATTCCTCTGCAAGAAAAGTGTAGGGAGATTTAAGGAATCTGGGCAGTTTCGGCAAAACATTAATTGTGGGATGGGGGCAGGAGGCAAAATGCATTATTCAGGAAAAAGCATTCCACAAAAATGCAATATTAAATATAATTGAATGCTGCAGAAAGCAGGACCATGTGCAATGAGCTTTTTAAAAATAATATTTTTGAGTTTTTGTGTTTATTTTTTATGATTTAAATTTGTTTTGTTATTCTACCACAGTAAGCCACAATTTAACAAAGAAGGATTATCAAGAGTACAATGTAGTGCTCCATGTGTATGTCTTGTAGGAAATATCTTCATTCCAGTCCTGTATTTTCACTACAGCTCTGGCCGACACTCATGTGCAGAGCAGTGGAGGTGTCATGCCTAAGGCAGCAGCCTGCATGGGTCAAAGAGTGGCTGCCTTTATTTACATAATCTTTTGGTGTACCCACGGCAAAATTCATACTACTGGAAGGTTGAACACTGTAATGGAATTGTTTGTTGTAAAGAGGTTTAATAATGTGGTTCAGTTGAGGTGCAGTGTGCAACACAGAATAAATCACATTGCAAAGTACAAATTTAGGTAACTTTTTCTGTTAAATTTTCTGTTTTAAAGCAAACTTATTCATGCGTTGATATTACTCGGT
Source organism: Heterodontus francisci (assembly GCF_036365525.1). Lineage (NCBI taxonomy): Eukaryota > Metazoa > Chordata > Chondrichthyes > Heterodontiformes > Heterodontidae > Heterodontus > Heterodontus francisci. The sequence continues at coordinate 61,956,425 of NC_090379.1, forward strand.
TAAATCATTCTTAATTAGTGATAGCATTGTTGATGCAAAATGCTTCCTATTCAAGAAAATGCATTGGCACTAAAAATCAGGGATTGCATCGAAAAGGAACCTCCTCTAATGGCCCTGGCAGACATTCCAGGATTAAGGGGATATTCCCTTATTTGCATACCAGTGGTGGGTGCCAATCCACATCTGGCACATTGACCATAACAGGAAGGTCAGAAAATCTGGCATAAAAGTTCCTGGACCAGGGCTGTGCCAGTTTTCCTCATCTGGAAAGAATTATTGGTTGCCTTCTCAACCCCTCTGTAAGGGACCACTTCAATGTTTTTTAATCTGCCCCATAAATCTTTGGGGGTTCGAGCCCCCAGGTGTGCCCCACTTCTGCTGGGACTTGATAAGTACCCTTGATTTGTCTAGGTGTTTATATCTCCCAATTTAGGGAGTTGCACGCCTGACCCTGCCCCTTTATGATAGCTATTTTTGGGCCCTGCAATAGATCTCCTCCCTCAACAGGCTACGCAAGGGACCCAGTATACCTGGATCCTGGCATTGTTTCCAGGTGTTGATGTGGAGCAAAGGCAGGTGAATGGAATTGAGGTATAGATTAGTCATGATCTAATTGAACAGATTCGAGGGACTGCCAACTCCACTTCAGATGTTCAGTGATAGACTCCCACCAAATTGTTTTACAGGAGTGTCTCAAAACAGTTGTGGATATTCAGGACCATTATCTCAATCACTTTTCCTAATGCTAGCATTACAAATTTCAAGTTTATATATTGCTCACTAGAACTTTTTTATTTGAAAATTGAATTACAGGCAGCATATAAAAAAAGCAAGTACATTGTAGTAACCTAGTTTGTTCACTGGAGAGCAGAGGCTGCACAGATTAAATTATTTTCAGTTGCTATATTCTGCATCACCACTGGATGGCAGCTATCGTCAACATACTGTGGCTTACTAGTAAAAACAGCAAATATGCTGCACTGTGGGACAGGAATAAAGGGTTTTAAAAACTACAGCTGAGAAAATCTTACATTTAACTGCTGATACTCAGGCTTTCTGTGGTTTTCTAAATGCTTCTCATTTGTTTGTTGTAATGCTGTACACTGCTTGCAATTTCCTGTCAGCAGCTTGTCCCCAAGGTGACATTTGGTGTAAAGCACAATGCTCTAGAATACTAAACAACTAACTGCTCCACAGCTCGTCTGCAACTGCACTTTAATTTTTATCAAAGTAATGGCATTTCTTATCAGCAATTGTGAAAACACAGGATACTGTTGCCCACTGTCTGTATCTCAGGCTGGTAGTTCACAGGTTCTTGCCTGTGATTTTCTGCACTGTCGGTCTAGATCTTAGCGGGAGTTAAGTACAAGGTAAAAGGGGAAAACTGTACAAGAAGTCAGTCTGACCAGTCTCATGGGCCTCCTTGTGTTTGGCTCTAGAGTGCAGTTAGTAGAAGTCTGGGAACATGTATCCTGCTTCTCATCTTAGTTATGGAATGGCTGAGAAGAGACCTAAATGGAAGGAAAATACACAAAACTATGAAGGGAAAAGCATAATATTTGTGAACATACTGCAATGCATTTTATGTCTTTACTAAATACACTGGAAAAATGTTCTGCATATATATTGCCAAATTGAAGCCTTTTGCGAATTATAAAACCACTACCATATGTATAGAAGCATAGAAAATAGGAGCAGGAGTAGGCCATTCGGCTCTTCGAGCCTGCTCCATCATTCATTGTGATCATGGCTGATCATCCAACTCAGTAACCTGTTCCCGCTTTCGCCCCATACCCTTTGATCCCTATGATTCTATAAGGTGGGATTAGACTGGGTGGCTCATTTTTTGGCTGGTACAGACACGATGGGCCAAGTTACTTCCTTCTGTGTCATAAACTTTATATGATTTTATGTAATGCCATCGGTTTAGTACACTGGATTTCAATCCATTATAGCATATTTTTAAACTACTGTATTTAATGCATTGCACTGTATATTTAGTTTGGGGTAAAGGCTTGAATTTAGATGATGTTTTATCACATCTCTGAAGTGTCTCAAATTACTTTGACATGCAATGACTGTTGTATTGGTAAACTCAGTAGCTGTATTATGCACAGGTAAGATTCCATAAGCACCAATCTCTTTTTGTTGGTATTGGTTGGGGGAAGAATTTAGGTTAGGGCACTGGGAAAATTTCCTGCTTTTCTTTGAATAATGACACTGGATTTTCATTGTCCACTTGAATCATCAAAGCAGGCAGATGAGGCCGTGGTTTAAGAATCATCCAACTGACAGCACCTCTGACAATACAGCACACCCTCAGTACAGTATTGGAATCTTAGCCTATATTACGTGTTCACATTTCAGAGTAGGGCTTGAACTCTTACCCTTCTCACTTAGAGGTAAGCGAGCTACACACTGAACTAAGTTAACTCAGGAATTTATTCTTCTTACTTTACTTATTGCTGGAACCATATATTCTTTTCCTTAGGATAAAATCATATCTGTTGTAATTCTACCTTACTTAATATCCTTGCCCTGTCTTTCTGCCACCACATAACCTCCAGGTGAGAGATTGATACATTTTCAGTCTCAGCTTCTCCATGGATACTGTCAATGCCATTTCACATGCTCCTGCAACAGCTAATGTGCTTAAGAAGACAGGAAAGGCCTCTCTATATCTTGCTACCATGAGTTGCTCCATATTGCAGCCCACTAAATATCTGTGATACTTGCTTATTGAGGGTGTTAGAGTTTGAATGTGTGTCAAGGCTGTGAGTGCCATAGCTGGAGTATTGGGCTACTCCCAATAAGATGAGAAGCAGGATACTCGTGATAAAGCTATAACAAGCGATAAAGCATTACTATCATCATACTTCTGTGCGACTAATAAAATATGAGATCTGTGAGCATTTTAAATTGCAAACAGAACTGCAGTGATTCACAACTTTTATCTCATGGCTTTAAAATATAAATTGAAACTATATGGGAAATTCAACAATCTTGCATCCCAAACAGGGAGCCACACATGGAGGGACTGTGGATCAGGGAACTAGGGCTGCACTGATGTGGCCTTATCTATGACCTATTCCCACCATCTGTGGAACTCTCAACTGGGAGCAGAGCATTAGTAAATATTACTTTTATGTCAGCAAACACAACAGTTAAAACACTGCTCTTTGGAAGGACTCCCTCAATTTAGATTATAGAAATCAAACTCTGGAACCACGCACACTGTTTTCTACATTCCATCAGTGACAACACTTCAAAAATACTTCATTGGCTGTAAAGCGCTTTGGAACGTCCTGAGGTCGTGAAAGGCACTATGTAAATACAAGTCTTTCTTTTCTAGACCTTTTGTCTGCAATTTTTGTGTCCATATTTGTAATTGGAGATAATTTAATATTGTAATTTCTCTTTTAAATTAACGAACAGCACAGTGAGCATATTTACTTTTACTAAAGCAAAAGTTAAAATAATAAACCAACTTAAAATTAAAATATTTTAAATTCAGGTGTGATGTCCCATTGCTAATTGTCATGTGCAATTGTGTTATATGTTGGTGACACAATAAAAACCCATCACATTTTTGGAGATGGCTGATGATGCAAGGTACCTGCAGAACAGAAGATTGGAGAAGGTGGTGGAGAAATGACCATGGCTAGTACTTTCATCATCTTTGCATTGTCTTTTAAGCTGGACTTGTAACAAACCACCAAATCCCACGGAACAAATGAAAATGTCTTTGGAGTCAGCAGGATGCACAACATACTGGCCCTGTAGTGCTTCCCTGGGTCTATGGATGATAGTTGTAGTATTGAACAAAGTAATATGGGCGGCGCAGTGGTTAGCACCGCAGCCTCACAGCTCCAGCGACCCGGGTTCAATTCTGGGTACTGCCTGTGTGGAGTTTGCAAGTTCTCCCTGTGTCTGCGTGGGTTTCCTCCGGGTACTCCGGTTTCCTCCCACATGCCAAAGACTTGCAGTTTGATAGGTAAATTGGCCATTAGCAATTGCCCCTAGTATTGGTAGGTGGTAGGGAAATATAGGGACAGGTGGGGATGTGGTAGGAATATGGAATTAGTGTAGGATTAGTATAAATGGGTGGTTGATGGTCGGCACAGACTCGGTGGGCCGAAGGGCCTGTTTCAGTGCTGTATCTCTAAAAAAAAAACTAAAAAAAAAATATCTAACGTCTTTTTACCCTGTAATTTTCACATTCATTGTATGAAAATTACTGGGGATTAGTCACATGCACTGCAGACTGGATGCTTTTTTGCTGAAAATTTTCTTGCAACTTTAAGAAGAATTCCAAACTTTCCTCACTAGATTTTCAGATTATAAAAAAAGTTTTCATTAATAAATGGAGAAAACAAAGGTTATTGGAACCTGCCCAGGAATCACCCGTCGGTATCCTATTTAAATTCAGATGTCTTCTACGGTTGCTGGTGTGTGTATATAATATAAAATGTATGCACAGCATATATGCAAATAGAGAGATCGTGGAGCCTGTAAACAAATGCATCTCCGTCTGATAGAGGTCTACTCTGCTTATTCTGACAGTAACAAATCTAAAACCCGTAGCAACATGACTGCCTTTTGTTTGAAGTAATTTGGATTGATACTGTTATTGTCTTCATTCGATTTACTGAGGTGGCGGGCTAACCATGTTGAATAGCCTGATTGTTTCTTTGTTTTGGCCTTCGTCTAAGCCCCATCTGTTTTACATCAGTCAGACTTCACAGCCAAATGCTCCTGCCCTTCCTCTATCCTGACACTTGTAGGCCCCGCCTATTATGAAAGTAAGCACAAAGAACTGTCTGGGTTGGCCTTACAGCTGTGCTTTGCAGCTTGGAACTATTACCAGAAAACAAGTAACATAGAACTTGAACCAGTGCATATTCCTATTAGTTCCATATGTCCTGTGAACTGTTCCATCAGCGGCTTTGATATTAAACGTGATGGATTTGGATCAACATATAAAATTGTTCAATGACCTAGTTTCTTGTATGTAAGAACTGTAGTTCAGTGTATTCCTTTAATATTTGTTAACTATCTCCTTTTTTGGTTGTGTCACTTCTTCTATTTTCCAGATTGGTATCCACAGAGTACTGCAGGTCTACTGAGCACAGCAACAAACTAGCACATTGTATGTGTACTTAAACATGTGAGCAGAGCATGTGATAGGAGGAGTTATTGCTTTCTTATAACATATAAAAAGATTAACAATTTATTTTTCGTAGTTCTCAGGTGATTCAATGGAGTCATGTGAGGGGGTGTTACATCTCCCATCTTTAATATGCTTGGGAGTCAGATCAATAGACTTTATTGCTGAGCTTTCCAGCTACTTTTGCATCGATATACAGAAAATCCACTTTGCATTGATGTGCTCAGTCCTTCTTTAGGTTTCAGACATTTGGGGTGAAATTGGTCTGGGCCAGCAGCACGAAATGGGCTCATAGCAAAACCAATTTTTCACCGTATCAGCTTCTTTTTTCCATTGACTTGGAAAATAATGCCAAGACTTTTTATTTTAAAACAAATAAAAGTGAGACTATGAAACCAGTCTCCAAAAAGAGTTTGAATTATCATGCTGTAAACTTCAGTGGAAAGACGATTGGGCACGGTGGGAAAAAATTGTCTGCTGATTCATCACATGCCTGTTTCGCCCCCTTTATGTAATTTTTGATTTCGTACTAATTTCTACAATTCCTGAATATATAAGAGTAAGTTTTGAACTCTTGAGACTATTAAACAAATTCCATGAATCTGTTAACTCAATCCTTTTCCTACTGCCTTCAACTTTGTCATTGAAAAGCATACTTCTCTAACATTGATATTTGATAACTCTACTCTGGTTTTACAGACATAAAAAAGTTATAAAAGCATCAGATATGGTGGGTGGGTATTCACACATTTTGTGCTGAAATTGCATCACCTGCCAAATTGGTATAGGCAACAAAACAACCATCCAGGGCCTGTGTCTGAGGCAAGCATTATGATATTTGCAGATACAAGAAGAGGGTCTAACTCCTTTTTCATGTCCCATTTACCAAATTGTTTTGCTCTGAATGCAGCGGGCACCAGTCTGGTTGTGTTCTGTAAAATCTGGGGTACGTCCAACCTAACAAACAGTACTTAAAGGAACCACAATAGGCTGGTAAGTTTTGTAAAAGATACTGATTTGAATGTGGGCCTTGATTTTAACTCAGTGCAAGTGGATGGGTTTTAAATTGGTTAAAATCGGGCCTGTGGTGTTGGGAGGAGCAGCAGTGCTCCTCTCAGCTCCATTGCAGCTCTAAAATCTGTTGCCAGCTTCCACTTGGTCCCCTCCCAATCTTGTCCCCAGCCCTTTCCAAGACCTACCTGAGGGACGCTGTCAGCAACACAGCAGCCTAGAATCTGATCACATTTCACTGGCAAGCCACCTAGGGGTACTCAGCATGCGTCTGTAGGTAACGAGTCTCATTTAAGCAAGGCCCAATATTGCACGTGCTTCAGGTTTACCCATTCTGGTGCAGGGATGGTATCACTAAGGCTAATGTTACATTTCAGCAGTATTTTAATAAGGATAAAAGTTATCTTAAAAGTAAATGAGCTTCAGTACTTACAACATTTTAGTCCACGGCTCTTCAGGTTTTTTCAATGAACAACCTCACTGCTGAAATTAATTTCTTTGCATTACTTTAGTTAATCACATATTTCTTCAAGCATATTTGCCATGTACTGTTCTGTTCTTATTTTACAAGAATCAAACATGTTGATCTAAAAAAGTAAAATGCATTATACAGCATAAACAAACACCAGCCCTGAACTTCCAAGGGAGGGTGGGGGGGTGGGGGCGGGGGTTCTCTCCATTTCATTACATAACCTCAGTGGGAGATCGATGGAGCCCCAGGGCAAATGGAATAAACAGATGGCCATTTACATATAGTCTTCTCTGAGGATTCTGCCAAAGTTATGGCAGGAGATTGAGAGAACCTTTACAGAAATTCCGAGCCACTGTGTTTAAAGAACAATTCAAAGAAACGGGGTTGTATCCTAGCCCCCAATCTGTTTGGCACCTTCTTCTCCATGCTCCTGACCTTCGTCTTCCCTGCAGATATGTATGGACTCTACTTGCACACTAGGTCAGACGGCAAGCTGTCAATTTATCAATGCTGAAAGCGAAGACAAAAACACATCGAGCTGAATTTTATTGGGGCGCTGCATTGTGTGGCAGTGCCCTTTGAACTCAGCGGCACACCCGCATTGGCCGGCTGCAGCCAAGCCCCTGCAATATTAATTGCAGGGGCTCATTTCCATAGAGGCCGCGCGCCACCCTCCCCCATATTACGTGGGGAGAGGCGGGACATTCGGCACAGTGAGAGTTTTTGACAGCTGTGCAGCACGTTCTGGGGCCCTATTTTAAGCGCCCCAGCATCTGCTTCTTGACAGTTGTTAAAGAATACTTACCTGACTGCTGAAGTGTGGGGCTGCTGTCAATCTGGCAGCAAAGCAGAAAGTGCTGCAGAAATCCAGTAGGTCAGGCAGCATCTGTGGATAGAGAAGCAGAGTTAACTTGTCCAAGTTCACAGACCTGAAAGTTAACTCTGCTTCTCTCTCCACCGATGCTGCCTGACCTGCTGAATTACCCCAGCATTTTCCACTTTGCCGCCACATACTTACCCTGCTGTGTCCCAGTGTCCTGTGAATTTGCGATCTTCTTCTCCCGCTCAAGTGTAACATTCCTTCTTGTAGGCGTGCAGCACCTGGGTGAATAACTGTAAATTTGCACATTCCAGGACGTGAGACTTAAATAGACCGTAAAAGGTATTAACAGAGGTTTACTGAGAACACACTGACACAAATGGGAATGCACAGGTATCACAGCAATGTAAATACGTCTTTCACTAAATGTTCCTCACCAACATGTGTGTCCTTTTCTCTGTGCGAATGATGTGTACCAGCATGTAGCGCAAATGTCACATCCCTTTGCACTGTTGGCCCTTCAGGAGAGCAAATGTATGCAATAACATCATTGCCATGTCACCATTACTCATGAGCGGATGCAGTGACACGGACATTGGCTCAGTCAGCTGCTGCCTCTAATGGTTTACTCAAGGATGCTGCAGATGTGGACTGGTGCACAGCAGGTGAGTGAGGGTGATGTGTGTCTTGCAGAGCTCATGTCGGTTCCTATGGAGCAGACAGCCTTTATCTGATGAGCCACTTCCGTACATTCCTAGCTCACTGCTAGCCCTGCGTGCAGAGTCTGGGTGCCATCTGTCCTCCCATGCGTCTTTCATGTTGTAGGTCCTCAGCTTCCTCATAGTCCGAGGAGGAATCCTGTTGACGTCTCTCCTCATGTTGCCAGGCCTGGCCCCTATTGGGTGTGTAGTTGTGCAGAGCAGCAAAGAAAGGAGCTGGCCTTTTAGGCCCGTAGTACAGAGCATCACCCTATCCATCCAGGCATTGGAGGCGCTCTTTCAGCACGCCGATCTCCTGCTCAATGGTGGCTCATGTAGCTCAGTGACTGGTGTTGTATCTCTCCTCTGCAGCAATGGTGGAGTCTCTCACCAGTGTCAGGAGCCATGTCTGCAAAGGATAGCCCTTATCTCCAAGAAGCCACCCCTCCATCTGAGCCAGTTCAGTGAACAGCGGTGACAGCTGGGACTGGCGCAAGACCCAGGTGTCATGGCAGCTGCCTGAGAAGCAGTCACACATTCGCAGCAAGCATCTTAAAGGAAAGGGGTCTGGGATTACTGCTGGGAAAGCTCTTCTGGCCTGAAGGGAGGTACTGTGTATCATCCCTCCGTTAACAGTGTAGGATGAGCCATACCTATTTCCATGTGATAAATAAAGTTGAACCCTTCATGTATTCGAAGGTTCCTAACAGGGCAGGGATTGGTGTTGACGGGTACATCAGCTGCTTTCCTGGATCAACTATGTGGCATGCCATGGCATTGCTCATCTTGGCCAACACTCAGAGTGACCACATCAAGATCCTACCAGCTGAATCGATTGCCCCCACCATCCATATAACCTTAATGCTCCTGCCCTTTCTGGCATCCTCCCCACACACAGGGTGCATAGTGTGCCATTGCTCCCTCACAGACACGAACAAACACAGACCGTACACTGTTAACGGAGGGATGGTACACAGTACCTCCCTTCAGGCCAGCAGAGTTTTCCCACCAGTAATCCCAGACCTCTTCCCTTTAAGAATGCAGAGTGAGACCCCTGTATACCCCCCTCCCTTCCAGTATGCAGAGTGAGACCCCTGTAATGCCCCCCTCCCTCCTCCCTTTAGGTATGCAGAATGAGACCCCTGAAAAGAAACTTACCTTCTGCCTCTGTGGACCCTCCGGCTTTTCCAATCGTGAACGGGATGACGCGTGATGGCCGCCTGTTCATCGAAAAATTAGGAAGTGTCAATGGAGAGGCGGCGGGCTGCATAATCATCAAAGGTAAGTACCATTTACCATATGCTAATTGTGGTGCCGCCGCTGTGCAGCCGGGGGGTGTGGGTTGCTGCACAAGGTCCCACCGCCGCCGGTGATATGTGGCAGGCCCTTCTCGACGTCGCAGGTCGAGGCGGGCCTCTCCCCACGGCATTTTACCGGCCCCTGCGCCGCGACCCACGGCATCGAGGGGCCGGTAAAATTCAGCCTGTCATGTCCTGATGGAGAACTCCTCTGCGCTGATAATGCTGCGCTAGTTGCTCAGACGGAAACTCGGCTACAAAGACTCACGGACTGTCTCTCCCATGCCTGTAACTTGTTCTCTTTGGCTGTATGCGTAAGGAAAACCGTAGTCTTGGGACAAGGTGTTGCATTTCCGCCCCGATCACACTAAATAACACCCCACTGGAAGTGGTTAGCAAATTCTGCTACCTTGGGTCCACGGTGATAGACAATCTGTTCTTGATGCAGAATTCGATACACACATAGGGAAAGCAGCTACCACCTTTAGCCGACTCGCAAAACACGCATGGGATAACATCAAGCTGATTCTTAGGACCAAGCCGATGGTTTATAAAGCCTGTGTTCTCAGCATCTTGCTGTATGACTGTGAAACATGGGCAACTCATAGCTACTCTCTCTCTGACTCAGACTCTACCAGGAAAAGAAACTGAATAATTTCCATCTTCACTGCGTGTGGTGCATTATGGGTATATCCTGGAAGGACAAAATCACAAATGAGGCAGTCCTCTCAAAAACAGAGCTCCCAAGTGTGTTGGCACTAATCAAACAGGGCAGCTTCAGTGGATCGGACACATCCGCAGGATGGAAGGTGGTCGCATACCCTAGGACCTTCTGTATGGTGAGGTAACCGGGGCCAGATGACCAGTGAGGCGCCCAAAGTTCCGCTTCAAGGATGCTTGCAAGCCTGACATGAAGGCAACAGGCGCCAACGCTGTAAATAACAACTCACAGCGTCATTTGTCAGCTTCACATGTGGCGCTTGTTGCCAAGGTGCTATAGCCACTGGTTGCGTGGTAATGCACACCAGTCTACAGGGTGTGTCGCCATTTCTCTCTTTCGCCGGCTAGTGACTCCCAAGTGCGATGGATGACATTTAGGGCCTTGTGGCAGGACCTTCACAGCCATTAGCAACGGTGCACCAAGAGAAGACACCCCACGTAAATGGATTTTTTTCCTGCGTGTTCATCATCTTTCATAGATGGAAGGATGTCAACCACATTATGGAAATGCAAAGCCACTGTGTTGAAAGAACAATTCAAAGAATGTGTCACTAATGACACCTTTAAAGAAAAATTGTAATAAAAAAACATGAGAAATATCATAATCAACAAATGGAAAGCAAAAGAGAACATAAGATATGTACAAAGTGCCAAAAAGAAGTATGAGAAAGCTTCCAGCCAATGTAGAGGAAAAGCATTTTAGGAAAGAGAATCATTGAAGAGGGGTTGGAGAAACTCAAAAGCACACAGGGTATGATTATAATGGAAATAAGGAAATGGAAAAGTTTCTCAGTGAGTACTTTGCTAAACGATTAAAGGAAGTTGTCAAAGGTTTATGAATGAGTAAATAAAATGGCATGTGTTCATTAGTAGGGAAACAGTTCTTAGTGGGGTTAAGAATAGGTCCCAGGACCAGATATTATGCACCCAAAAACACGTTTAATGAGAAAATTGCATAAGCGTCAACCATAATGGTCAAAATTCAGTTACTAGAGCTGTGAAAAAGGTCTAGAGCAGGGTTGTCCAGCACATGGCCTGCAGGCCAAGATCCAGCCCGCCGAAGGTTTCTATCCGGCCCGCGGATGTAAACTGTACCCGGCTATTCCTCATCCTTGTCGGGGTCTGCGACTGGTAATTTCAGAGATGAGAAATTTCCCATTGGCTTCTTCTTTCCGACCAGACTGGCCTTAAAAAAAATTGCACTGTCTGTTTCACAGCTGGATTGGAATTTCTAAGCTCAGATCTTTATCTAATGCTCAATAATACTCCTTTTCATATTCATAGCTGGCAGCTGCTGAGAGCTGGAATAGCAGCTTCCGAACTTCGAACAGATTCAGGGTTTCCAGCGGACTTTTTAAAAAATCGGAACCAGCCGGAAAATTTCAAATCTGTCTGAAGTTCGGAAGCTGCTGTTCCCGCTGTCAGCAACGGTCAGAGGGTTGTAGAGTGAGGGACACAGATAGACAGAGAGAGGAGGGCAGACAGAAAGAGATGGAGTCAGAGAAAGGGGGGACAGAGAGAGAGGGGATACAGAGAAGAGGAACGACACACAGGGAGGAACGACACACAGGAGATGATGCAGAGGGCGGAATGACACAGAGAGCGGGGAACACAAAGAGAGGGAGAACACAGAGAAGGGGACACAGAGAGAGAAAGAGCGAGGAGGGAGAGAGAACGATCAAGATCTCTCCTGATAGATGGGCATCTATCCAGAATACTTTGCATTTCTACAGCAAGTGTGTGGGCAGACATTGACTACTTGTGCAAGCGAAAAAAAATGCCAGGTATCTCACTAAATCAATGTCCAACATAGTGAAGAGAAAGTAAGTCAATAAATTAGTGTTCTCATTTAAAACGTCTTCACTAAAATGCACATTTGTTATTGTTTAGATTAATAGTACGATAATTTTTTAATGCCTTTATTTTTCCGAAATTGTCTCACCGGCTATGTAAGACAAAAATTATAATGTGGGCCCCCATGTGAAAAGGTTGGACACTCCTGGTCTAGAGAGTGGCAATTGTTGCACATCAGTTCAAAAAGAGAGAAAGAGATAACTCCTGTAACTGATTTGGTCTGTTGTATTCAAAATTAGGAAAATTACTGCTAATGAACAAATAGAAAATTCTTGATAAAGTACTGCATAAGAAATTGGTTGAAACAATTAGAACCTATGGCATAAAGGAGAAGGTGGCAGTATAGATAGAGAGATGACTGAAAGAAACAGAGTGAAGGATTATGCTGAGTGAATATTTCTCAGACAAGCCATGGTAACTTGGCTCTAGAGTAAACTTTGGAATACTATTAGAAAATCTCTGTTTCAGACTGTCATAAGGCAAGAAACAAAGCCAGAGTGGTCAGTGCCAGCTTTAGAGATTTTTGAGTGCTACAACAACAACGTGCATTTATATAGCACATTTAACATAGTAAAATTTGATGCCAAGTAACATAAGGCAATATTAGGACAGATGACCAAAAGCTTGGTGAAGCAACTAGGTTTTAAGGCATCATAAAGTAGGAGAGAGAGGTAGAGAGTCGCCGAGGTTTAAGGAGGGAACTCCAGAGATTTGAGCCTAGTCAGCATAAAAGGCAGCCACAATGATGGAGTGACTAAAATTGGGGATGCGCAAGAGGTCAGAATTGGAGGAATGCAGAGATCTTGGAGGATTGATGAGGTTTCTGGAGGAGGTTACAGAGCTAGGGAGGGCTGAAGTCATAGACAGATTTGAAAATAAGGAATAAGGATAACATTTTTAAAATTGAGGCATTGCCGAACTGGGAGCCAGTGTAGGTTAGCAACCACAGCGTTGATGAGTGAATGAGACTTGGTGCTGGCTAGAATACAGCCAACAGAATTTTGGAAGAGCTCAAAGTTAAGAAGGGTGGATGATCAAAGGCTGGCCAGGAGAGCTTTGGAATAGTCAAGTCTAGAAGTGACTACGGCACAGACGAGGGTTTCAGCAGCAGATGAGCTGAGGCAGAAGATGATTTCGGTGATGTTACGGAAGTGGAAGTAGGCGGTCTTAGTGTTGTAGCATATATGTGGTCGGAAGCTCATCTCAGGGTCAAGATTGTGAATGGTCTGGTTCAGCCTCAGATAGTTGCCTGGGAAAGGGAAGGAATCCGTGGCTTGGGAACTAAGTTTGTGATGGATACCGAAGCCAATGACTTTGGTCTTCTCAATATTTAGTTGAAAGAAATTTCTGTTCATCCAATAGTGGATGTTGGACAAAAGCAGTCTGACAAATTACAGACAGCTGGAGATTAGAGCCATACTCAGTTCAGAACCTAAAATGAGGCAGCGTGGTTCATTGTTCAAAGTTACCACTATTTGCTGAAGTTCAGTGGGGTTCCTTTAAAAGGTGCACCACGTTGCATGTGCAGCTGCTCAAAATGCGCTCTGTGATTGCTTACCATCATTGCTGTTATCTATCCATCATTTCCTGTTGTCATGATAAGTGGAGGGTGATGAACTCTCATTTGTGTTTTGAGTCACAGTAACAAAATTGGAGCAAAAGTATTGGCAGTTAGGAGCAAAAGGTGCATCCAGCCAGGGCCACAGATTTGGTGTCGGAGAGTGATAGGAAATTGGATAAGGACCAAAAAAGTAAGGGCAGGTTAAAGAAAAACAAATTATCTGGCATGTGATTCTTTGGGCATACTACAAACACTACTACTTGGAAATGCAAATTGGGAGCTACCAGAACTGAATTGTAAGTGTGTATGTTAACTATAAATTTGAAAGCCAAGCACGATGGAAATCGGTGATGTGTTATTTTCTGGATGTACAAGTAATGCATGCATTTGTAAAATATTTATTTATTACTAGCACCGTCTTTTTCTGTTCTCGGCTGCCTTTCTCTCTTTTTGTGGTTCTCTCTTCATTTGTTTTCACTGCTGTCCCTTCAAATGACCACATATTTATGAATGGCATTGCAGTAGTTTTCTGAAGCAGGTTACAGACCTGCTGCATCATAACCTCTCTCAGTGATTAATGTGGCAGCACTGGAAATCAAAGCTATGAGATTGGGCTCCCTAATGCCAATGCTATGGGTGCCCTGACTGACAAAGCACTAGCGCAGGAGTGCCATGTGTGAACTGGAAGCATGCAGAGAAGACCCTACCCACCAAGGGTCTTAAAGGAGCACTGCTCCTACCTCCATCTCAGTCAGGAATAGTGCATGAGATTCCTATGTTTCAGCAAGAAGGTGGTCACTGAACTGTGCCATCTCCTACGACCCGACCTGCAGCCACGCAGCAAGGTGAGGACAGTGCTGCCAATGACTGCCAAAATCACCGTTGTCCTCAATTTCTACGCCAGTGGATCCTTCACAGCGGGTGTAAGCAGCATCAGTAACATCTTGCAGTTTGCCATCCATCGCTGCATCAGGGAGGTCACAGAGGCTGTGTGTAGAAGGAGAGGGGACTTCATCATCTCACTGACCAGGGAGAAGCAGGAGGAGAAAACACATGGATCTTCCAGGCTGGCAGGATTCCGAGTGGTGCAGGGTGCAATCGACTGCATACACATGGTTGTCAGGAGATGTTCCCTAACATCAAGGATACCACTCTATCAGCATCCAGTTAATGTACGACCATGATCAGAAGATCCTCTTGGTGAATGCCTGCTATCCTGGCAGCAGTGACAATGCCTTCATCCAGTGGCTGTCAGCTGTACCCACCATCTTTGGCTACCATGATGAACCAGAGGCTGGCTGCTGGGTGACAAGGTATACCCGCTGTTCACCTAGCTAATGCTTTCCATCTGCCACCTGACCATGCGAGGACAGTGTGCCTATAATTAAAGCAACGTAGCAACCAGATGTTACCTGGGCCATTCAGCTGCTGACCTCATTGCAGCTTTGGTTCAAAAGTGGACAAAAGAGCTGAACTCAAGAGGTGAGGTGAGAGTGACTGCCCTGGATATCAAGGCAACATTTCACTGTGTGGCATCAAGAAGCCTAACTAAACTGAAGTCAATGGGAATCAGGGGGAAAACTCTCCACTGGTTGGAGTCATACCTAGCATAAAGGAAGATGGTTGTGGTTGTTGGAGGCCAATCATCTCAGCCCCGGGACATTGCTGCAGGAGTTCCTCAGGGTAGTGTCCAAGGCCCAACCATCTTTAGCTGCTTATCAATGAACTTCCCTCCATCTTAAGGTCAGAAGTGGGGATGTTTGCTGATTGTACGATGGTCAGTTACCAATTGCAACTCTTCGGATACTGAAGCAGTCTGTGTCCATAGACTTGGACAACATTCAGGCTTGGACTGATAAGTGGCACATAACTTTCACATCACATAAGTGTCAGGCAATGACGATCTCCAATAAGAGAGAATCTAACTATCTCCCTTTGACATTCAACGGCATTACTATCGCTGAATCCCCTACTATCAACATCCTGCGAGTTAAATAAAGACCACCAACAATGCCATTCCAGAACAACTTTATCCAGCAACACTTCCAATAATACACACAAAACTGAACTATGCACCCTTGTGTTTTCCCTTAGTGCTGCTTTTGTAGATGCCTTTGCCTGTCCTAGGTCTTCTACGCATGGCTGGTGACTTTCAGTAGGGGAGCCTGCAGATGGTCTTGCAGGATGACCTCGAACAACTCTTGGCCTTGTGGGCCCGCCTTTGGACTGCACCACCTCAGCATGGGCGCAGCAGTTTGAGTTGACTGACTGAAAGGCAACAGCAAGAGCACTGGTGGAGTGGATGGCCACTGCTGATACTGCAGAAGCTTTGTACCCAGGCCCAGCATTGGAGACCTGAACCTCAGGTAACTGAGACAGGGTTTCCGGGGCTAGTCCAGAAGGGGGGTGGGAGGGTGGACGTTAAGTGATGGGGAAAGGGGGTTCAAGGAGCTTCAGGTTTTCCCGGCAGGGGCCCTCCTTGGGCCACAGATTTCCCACGGAGGAGAGCCCCCCCACCACCCAAGCCTTGTTTTATTGGGAGACCTCCCTACATGGCAGAGGCCCCCTCCCAACCCCCGCCGATGGTTAAATCCCAGTGGCGGCTGAAAAAGGCCCTTAAGTGGCCATTAATAGGCCAGGTAAGGACCTCAATTAGCCTCTGGGCAGGATGGCCTTCGTCTGCCTTACCCACTCCCAACAAAATTGCATTTTGATGGGGAGGCGATTGGCCCTCTGTCCCACCTCCCGTCGTAATTCTGTGGGCACGCCCCCGCCCCTGTGCCTCTGAACCCATCTCAGGGTGGCCCATAAAATTAAGCCCTCCATCACGGTTGCATCCGCAAGTACTGTCAAGGAGTTGGCCAGCACTTACACGTAGTGAGGAATAGGCTTCGAGCTCTGCTCAAAGCCCTTTGACAAGTCGGAGCTGGACTCCTCCATGCTCCTTGACAATAATAACAGGTTGTCTGGCAGGCCTGCCAATGCACCAAGCATCCCGGTGTGCATGCACATCAGTGTTCTCCTATACACTGTCCCATTGAAGTCGTCATCTGAGTCCTCTGCAGCAGAACCCATCTGCGATGTTGGCCTCCTGGGAGCTGGCACATGCTCTATCCTTTCCCTGGCCGAACTGCAGGCCACTTGTGCTCGGTGACTCAGCATTTGCTGATCCTACCTCTATACTACTCCCTAAAGTATGCGCAATGCCAGTGTCTGAGTTGGTGACTACCAGGGAACAGCGGCGAGCTTGAAAGAAAGCGCGGCGCATGTGCGACTTGTGCGCCACTGAGCCCCCACGATATTTCGCATGGGGGCTCATTTAAATTAGGGGGCAGAACGGCTGCTGCCGATGGAGTAGAGGGGGTGGTCACTCCATCCCCAGCAATGGCGGCCAGTGCCATTTTTAAAGGGCTTCAGGCCCTTCAGTCTCATTTAAATTTTTAAAGGTCACGTTTAAAGAAAAAACTGTAGAATACTTTTACTTTGATTCCCTTCACCCACCCACCTACCCCCGACTGAGTCTTCATTTAATAACTTGACTTAGCCCCCATGAAAACATCTTTTGTAATTCTGAACTTACCGCCCTTGGTTTCAGTAGCTTTGACCCTCTACCCCTTCCCATCATCCTGACAACCAATAACAATAGTTCTGCCCACCCCCCCACCCCACCCTGAGAATTTCACTCCACCCCCTCCCCACCAGTGTCACGCCTTGAATCTCCAAATGGAGATTCAACGCCGCAGGAGTTCCGGCCACCGGCTGGAATATCGGCGTGGGACACCCGTTGGCTAAAGGTAAGTTATTTTAATTCATTTTAATATTTAAATGAAGGCCTCGCTGCTGAGCGGCAGGGGGGCCGCACCAACGCCTCGCAGCTGCCAGTAAAATGCAGTGGAGCCTTCCCGGCATCGGGGGTCATGGCGAGCCTCTCCCGGAAGCATTTTCCAGGCCCCCCTGCCATAATCCCCGACATCAGAGGGCTGGTATATTTTCAGCCCCAGTGTCAGATCAAGTGATGGTGCTTCTTCATCAGATGTGTGCTTTTGCTCACATCCTTTATTGTGAGGCTGCACTGGCTAGCCAGCCAGCAAATCTTAGGTATCTGAAAGCAGAAATGCAAAACGGGAGGGTTGGGGTGAGGGAAGGGTGAAAAGCAAGAGGTTCATGGTCACAGTATCTGCAGCTTGCACTTCATGCAAGGTAGCAGGATGAGGGTGAGGTCAGATTTGAGAAGGAGCATAAGGCAGGAATATACTCTCGTCCTGAATGATCTCAGTGATGCTGGATGCACTGGCCTCGGTCACAACCAACCCAGTGATACAGAGTACCGTCTCCTCCAGAGGGCTCAGGTGATGCAGCTGTTCCTGTCCCCCCCAGTTATGTGCTGCTGCCTACTGTTAGGCGCCACCTTGTCCAACAGGGGAGAGGCTGAAGGGTCACTGACCTGAAATGTTAACTCTGTTTCTCTCTCCACAGGTGCTGCCAGACCTGCTGAGTATTTCCAGTATTTCTTGTTTTTCTTTTAGATTTCCAGCATCTGCAATATTTTGCTTTTACTATATAAGAGAGAGGCAAGAATGTTGGTGAGTGTGTTGCAATGTATTTGTGTGATGTGCCTGCCACAGCTGAATAGCTGGAGGTATGTGGAAGCAGCGAGAGGCGGGTGTGAGGCTGAGGTGGGAGATCTGAATGTTGGGCATGAGTCTTGATTGCTCGAGATTGCTGTTGGGTGAGTGATGGGGGTGTAGCATATTGAGCAGCGTAAGAGGGTGTGGTACAGTGGGTAGGAGATGTCATGTGAAGATGCATTCACTGACTTTGACCACGCATATGGGGTTTTTAAACTTCCTCCAGCACTGCAGTCAGGTTCTTGGAGCCATATTGGCCCCCCTGGCCACCTGCTCCCATTCAGTTTTCAGGGTGTACCTTGAGGGCCTCCTGGGCCACTATGGAAACATGCCGTCTCTCCTGCTTTTGACCTTCTGGACAAATGCCACCAGCGTTGCATCAGAAAACCTGTGAACCCTCTCTCTTGCCTGTTGCTTCATTTTCTGTGCCTTCCCTTCTATCCAAGTCTTCGGCAGACAGTCTGCTACAGCTTCTGTACAATGAGTGCAGCTCCCTTTTAAGAGAGCAGGCTGCCTTTAAGAGGTGCCAGCTAGTCGTGCGTCATTCTAGCCACACATGCTGCTGGGCCCCCTGTTGAGCATGCAGCCAGTCTGCAACTGAAATCATTTAGATGAGGAGGCAGCACGAAGTTTGCGTGTTACCTGCCTCAACTGGAGTGGGCATGGGTTTTGTATGTCCCAATCCCCTCGCCCGAAAATGGGCCTTAACAAACTTTTCCCCCCAAGTTTCAGATCAAGCTTTACCTTTCTGTTTCAAAAGGATAATACTACCCATTTAAATAGCTGTTATTTTCATTTCATTTTTAAAATTTGCTTTCCTCCTTCATGTTTTCTTTTTGAAATTTATTTTCATGCTCTCTTTAATGTTATTTTCTTGTTTTCTCTGTTTATATTTTTTCAAATATAACAGATGGTATAGTTTTAGCCAGAACGACAGGAATAGCAGGCAAAACTGCAGAGAAGCAGTGGCCAAGGCAGCTGTCGACCCTTTGGGGCTCAGTATTAAAAGCCATGAAGAGGCTGCAAAGGGGTGTTTGGAGCAGGGCCAAAAGTACAGGAGACAGTGGGAGACATTCCGAGAAGCAGGCAGGAAAGCCTCGGGCTAGAAATTGGGCCTACACTTAAAGCCTCTGCATACAGTTAAGATACTGCGTGTTCATTGTTAATTTTTGCCTGCATAAAAACTTAGGCCAATATAAGTAGGGTCTGTTGTGGCCCTAACTATTCCCTCTCCCCATGGATACTAGGAATGTGAGTGCCTAATGTTATTACTGGATGTGGGCTAGGCTAAGAATTTATTATTGGAGCAGGCCCATAGTACATCAGAGCTAATTTCAAGTTGAAACAACAAGATCATTCCTGATTATTTCAGCTGCCACCTGGTTGGATATGGTGGAAATGCATTTTCATCGGGGATATATTTCTAACAAATTCAGCTATTTTATGAATGTGATGAGATTCACTAGCAATATTGCCAGTAACATAGCTTTTTCACAGAAAAACAATTTATTTAAAATAATTCCAGGCTTCCCTCGCCCCAGCGTCCTTCATCCTCAACATTCATCAGAGCTGTGTTAACATTGGGTAAATCCGACATGTGAGATTATCAGCCGCAAACTGCATACCATCTACTTGCTCTAAAAACATCAAATTGTGTCTCACATTTGCCCAGTTGTTTTACATCAAATACAAAGAATCAAAAGTTTATCAATTATTTTATTCTGAGATCCTGAGGTCTTTTGCTAGGCTCTCTGAGGAGGTTAGCTTTTATGTTGAAAAGGCCAATTTTTATCAGATGAGCGCTTAGTCACAGCTGTATCATCTTTAAAAATTTACTACAGCACCTTTTACCTTTGGACAAAATCACTCCCAAAAAATGAAATCAGACAGAATGTGGGCTGTAATTATGCATTCCTTTATCTAATAACACGCAACACTAACAATTTAATTTAATATTTAATGAGAAGGGGAAAGAGGACATTAGAAAAAATATTAAGGTAGACTGAAAGTACCTCTCCTCTACCTACATGTTTTGCAGAAAAAGACCTAAGCATATAAGGGGTGCTTTCTAACTTTGCAATCCTTGTGGAGAGATAGATTGGAAATTCATACCGTACAGTTAGAAATTACTCATTGAAATCGATGGAATAAAAGCTGGACGGATTCAAAAATGATCAGTGATTCACTCCCCCAGATTACTGCCACAGCAGTGTAGGTAAAAGATTACTTATGTGTAACAAGCACTTCTTGTTATTGGCAGAAAGTGTTCATTCCCAAACTGATAACACCTAGTCAGCAAGTCCATCATGACTTAGGTCTCACCCATGGCTGAAATGGACATCAGGGACTGGATTTAGTCGTGCCGGTAGGGCTCCCGATGCCAGACCTAAAAGGCGAGGGGACCCCTGCCATGGCCTTTTGGAGCCTCCCGGCATGATTCAATGGCACTCGGGCAATTATGTGATTTAAGGATGGGGATCGCGCCACCAAGAGCTGCCAGCCAATCAGAGGGCCGGCAGCTCAGTAGTATTGGCAGTGCCACCAGGAGCGGTGACCACTGCCGGTATTGCACCAGACCTGGGAGCAGGTCCAGCGCTGGAGACCTGGAGAGGAGGTAAGTGAGGCGGGTTCGCCGGGGCCAGTTTGGCAGGCCCCAGCGATGGGAGTGGAGGGTTGGCGTTGAGGGCAGACGGGTGTTATCAGAGGTGTGGCCTTTGCCGCTGGGGGCCCTCCGTGGGCCACAGATTGCGAATGGAGGAGGCCACCCACCCAAAGCCGCAGGAGGCTGCCTCGTTTTACTGGGCGACCTCCTCACATGGTGAAAGCCCTCCTTGCCACTGGTTTAATTCCAGCAGCAGGAAGGGGCCCTTAACTGGTTATTAATTGGCAACTAAAGGGCCGCAATTGGCCTCAGGAAGGCCATCTTCGGCCTTTCCCGCCCCCGACTTAATCGGGGTGTGACAGGAAAGTGACAGGCCTTCTGTCCACCCACCTCCTGTTGCAATTCTATGGGCCCCCCCGCGTCCTAGCCCATCTCCAGGGGTGGTGGGGGGGGGCATTCAATTCTGCCCAAGAAGTGTAATTGACAACGGGTTTTGTGTCCAGAATTGGTGATGCTCCCTTCCATCAGTTCAACCCCCTGCAATAACTAACAAAAAATAAAATGAAAGCAATATTTCCATACAAACCCTGCTTAATATGTACACATTCACAACATCTATCATGTACATGTTTTATATTCACTGTCTCTTTACTCCCTTTATTTTGCCAGTTTTCTCCTTCCATCCCCTTGGAATTGATTGTTTGCTGAAGTGCAGTTCCATTGGTGCCTGGTTCCCTCCACTACCTTGTCCAAGTACCCATTTTTAAGGTGCAAACTTAGGTGGAAAGTGTTGCCGCCACCCCCCCCCCCCCCCCTCCCCGCCCCCTCCAGAAGAGATCAGCTGGATCAACACAGCCCAGGAGTTGACCTTTGTACCTTTCAGGTCTGTAATGGCTTAGCTGAACCCCTGAGAGATCGACAGGTAGATTTTAACATTATGAGCATTCAGTAGCACTACCCAGCAGTAACAGCTAAAATCTAGCTGCAAACGTTCAAATATTGGTCCCTAGATGCTCAGCCTAGGCTGAGTATTCAAAATTTCTGATCCCTGTTCCAGTGAAGCTGTCCCATTTTTACTGCTAGAAAGAAAAATCAGGAAAATGCCTCGAAAAGCTTCTGTTGTTTCTGGTTTACAATCACTGGCGTCTCCTTCAATTATCACCACTGGCTGACCTGGCTTGTCCTGCTAAAATAAAAGTATAAGCTTTGTATTTAAGCTGAAGAGCAGGTCAGGACAAGAAAATCGAGTAGCAGTTCCAGCTTCCATTATATATCATCAGGTGTCTGGATGCAGCTGGACTGGCTTAAGCTTCCAGCATGTTGCATTGGCAATGGAATTATCCTGCGTAGAGTAGGATAGAGTACATTTACAGAGACATAAATAAACTTGATTTTTGGACAAAACACAGCCTTAAAACACTATAACAAAAAGGAATTCAGTTCTTCAAAATCTTTCAAAATTAAAAAAATCCATTCCTCAAAATCTTTCTACTCTGAGTCTGTGAATTTGTCTTCAAGTGTGAACAGCAAAATATGTTACCCATGCATACTCAACCACATGAGGTAGAATTTCCTGTTCCTGTATCTGAGTATATTGGATCACCTAGTACACAGAGGAAAATTGGGCAGGAAAGATAACACCCCACTAAGGGAGCCTGGCTGATTTTAAATTACTGGATGGAAACTTTGGCATATGATGCTCCATTGCCTGGTTTATGTCTGTATATTGCACCTAGGTGATCCAGTACATGAGTGCAGGATCAGGACAAACTTCCCACATATATTTGTTTCATGCTGCCAGGATCTATACCATGATACTATAAAATGATAGCTGTCTGGATAGTAAAAACGCAGAAGAATATGAAACTGAAAAGCCATCATAGATTGCAAAATTATCATATTGTGGAACAATTGTAGCAGTCCAGATATGAAAGTTTGTTTCTTTTCCAATGTGCTCACTCATTGTTGTAAACCATGACCATTATCCTGCAGTCTTCAGCCATCAGGTTTCTATCAAATTATGCTTGTAAAGACTGAAAATTTCTATCTGGTGACTTATAGAAACTGCTTTTATCAAATTAGTTCAATATCATCTTTTAAACATCCTGTTCCCCTTCCAACAGTGATATTTAAAAAGGTGTCTGATGCCTTCAGGTAAAGAGGAGCTGAGAATCAGGGAGGAAGATACAGGCAGAAGGGTAATCAGATATCAAACAGACTATTTGATGAGAAATAATAATTCTATGCTGGCTAATGCTTTTCATATCTGGAAGCATGGGTCTTATTTCCACATTTACCAGTAAACATTTTGATACTTGGGTCAAGACAATGCATCGGGCACTATCTTTGCATCTGTACCTGAAAACAAATTCATATTCTCACAGAGCAATTGTGAAGTGCCATTTATATTCAAAGTTTGGGAGGTCAGTATAGCTCAATAACCTACAAGCAACAAGGTCACACATGCAATGGAAATAA
The DNA here is from genome assembly GCF_036365525.1 of Heterodontus francisci. Lineage (NCBI taxonomy): Eukaryota > Metazoa > Chordata > Chondrichthyes > Heterodontiformes > Heterodontidae > Heterodontus > Heterodontus francisci. The sequence goes on from NC_090379.1 coordinate 61,979,734, forward strand.
TAGTTGACTCTGCTGATGGCCAAGTGGGTACATGCGCAGCTCAGTAAGGACCAAGCCATGCGTAATAGAAGGCCCCAGATTTGTTTGTTCAGTATGTGCCAAGTTAGATGATGTCAGCCAGTGTAGCAGCTGGGGTGCTACAATTGACCAGAGTACTTCTGGGTCAGAGAAAGAAAAATCAGCCAGGATTTCCATTTTTGATCACTATCCACTGATTTTGTGAGAAGTTGTATGTTTGGACATTGAATGAGAGCAGTCGGCCCTAGCCTGGTGCTCGTTTCTCTAGTTGCTCTCCTATCAATCCTCATGTCATCTCTGAGCTTATCTTGTCCATTAGACCCACCTCCTGTTCCCTCAATCCTATACCCACTAAACCTCTGATCACCAAAAGTCACCTTGTGATCCCCATGTTAGCTGATATTGTAAATGGTTCTTTCTCGTCAGGTGTTATTACTCTCTCCTTTAAATCTGCCATCATCGCCCCTCTCCTCAAAAAACAACCTTTGACCCGACCACCCTTAAAAATTAGTGTCCCATCTCCAACCTCCCTTTCCTCCCCAAAGTCCTTGAACGTGTTGTCACCACCCAAATTCGTTTCCATCTTTCCCGGAACTCCATGTTTGAATCCCTCCAATCAGGTTTTCATCCCTGCCACAGTACCAAAACAGCTCTTATCGAAGTCACAATGACTCTTACAAAAGTAATCTTTCCATCCTCATCCTTCTCGACCTGTCTGCAGCCTTTGACTCGGTTGACCACACCATCCTCCTTCACTGTGGTCTAGTTGGGTGGGACTGCTCTCACCTGCTTCCATTCTGATCTATCTAAACATAGCCAGAGTACCACTTAGAATAGCTTCTCTTCCTGCTCCCACACTGTTACCTCTGGTGTCCCCCAAGGACCTATCCTCAGCCTCCTCCTATTTCTTGTCTACATGCTGCCCCTCGGCGACATTATGTGAAAGCAAGGTGTAAGTTTTCATATGTATGCTGATGACACTGAGCTCTACCTCACCACCACTTCTCTCGACTCCTCCACTATTGCTACATTATCAGACTTCTTATCCAACATCCTGTACTGGATGAGCAGAAATCTCCTCCAATTAAATATTAGGAAGACTGAAGCCATTGTTTTCAGTCCCCGCTCCAAATTCATTCCCTAGCTACTGACTGCACTTCTCTCCCTGAGATTAAGCCAGTATGTTCCCAACTGGGTGTCACATTTGACCCCGAGATGAGCTTCGGACCTCATATTTGTGCCATTCGTGCACTGAGATCGCCTATTTCCACCTCCATAACGTCGCCCGACTTCACCCTTGTCCCAGCTCATCTGCTGCTGAAACCCTCATTCATGCCTTTGTTACCTCTAGACTTGACTATTCCAATGCATTCCTGGCTTTCCCCTCACATTCCATTCTCCATAAACTTGAGGTCATCCAAAACTCTGCTGCCCATGTCTTAACTCATACCAAGTCCCATTCCATTATCACTCCCGTGCTTTCTGACCTACATTGGCTCCCAGTCAAGCAACGTTTTGATGTTAAAATTCTCATCCTTGTTTTCAAATCCCCCATGGCCTCGCCCGCTCCCTATCACTGTAATCTCTTCCAGCCCCACAACCTTCTAAGATATCTGCACTCCTCTAATTCTGGCCTCTTGTGCATCCCTGATTTTAATCGCTCCACCATTGGTGGCTGCGTCTTCAGTTACCTAGGTTCCAAGCTTTGGAATACCTTCCCTACACCTCTCGGCCTCTCCATCTCACTTTCCTCCTTTAAGACATTCCTTAAAACCTACCTGTTTGACGAAGCTTTTGGTCATCTGACTTAATATCTCCTTTTATGGATTGGTGTCATATTTTGTTTTATAATGCTCCTGTAAAGTGCCTTGGGATGTTTTATTACGTTAAAAGCACTATATAAATATAAGTTGTTAGTATTTAATTTGGCTGTATTGTTTTCATGGTTGAATAGACAGCTTTCACTCACTATTCAGGCTCATATAAAGAATGCTCACATGGATGAGGTACAAAGGGCCTCCAGTATCTGTAGCTAGAGCTGAACGCAACTAGAATCATTGCCTTGTAATGGAGGAGGAAGGAGAATATCAGCAGTAACTGTGGGCAATAACAAGGGAGAAAAAAAACAGCATTAATGGGAGGGGGTGAGTGCTAACTTGATTTGGAACATGGAAGATGAGCACCATCTTGAATTAAGTTTGAGGGATAGAATGCCAAGTTGAATGGCAGGGAGGGGAGGGCAGTGGGTGAGGAGGAGGTGATGAGAAAGAAGAGTGCTTACGTTTGCCTAAACTTACATATGGCAAAGTGTATTACCGGAAGTTTGAAGTCTGAAGAGTGACCAATAGGGAATGTGCGTGTCCGTACATTGCTTACATTACTCATGAATCTCCACTGGTAATGTTCACAAGGAATGTGCTGTTTATCGCAACAGGAGTTGTTACCAGGACTGCTGTTTTAAAGTGACTTTTAAGACATGGTGCTATGGAAAATTCAATTCCTCTGTTTCCATTTTTCTACGAAAGCTGTAAATCTGTTGCCTTGATTATTATTATATGCACCTTTTCCTGTGTTCTTAATTTTTGTTTCTTGCAGTTTTGATATCCCAAATACACAAGATACAGTCCCCACTGCTTACAACGAGACATTTGTACAAATGCAATTTGCCTGCTTTACACAATGGCCTATATAACAGGGTAGCAGTAGGACAGTACATGACTGTATTGCTGTGTGTGTTTAACATTGATCCTGTTCTGGAGAATGTTCAGCACGTGTTTAATTTTACAATACTTTATCGATGTGTTAAACACATTGCATTGAGTGAAAAAATCTATAAGGAACCGTGATTTAAGACTTCTTGAAAGGCAATTCACACAATTGCAGTGCAGGTAACAATACAGCAGCTAAGGAGAATCTTACTTTAAGTTCATCACTGAATCATCATCTTCTTCTGAAATTGTTCAGCCTTGATTTGAATTTATCCGCTTATTCCATTTATCTTCTGTTGATCGTTTTTTCAGCCCTGGGAATGAAGATTTTCACCTTGACTGAGGCTGTGTTTTAGCCAAGCTATCTGTTTCTAAATCCCATTTTTTAGTTCAGGAGATTATCTCTTACCTGGTAATAATCAGTAACACTAGTGTGTAAGCACAGCAGTTCCTGCCCAAAATAAAGTTATTAAGAAGGACTGTAGTAGGTAGGATATACCAGGGTTGGAAATAGGAACCTGGCATTTCAAATAATGCAGGAGTGGGGGGAGTAAATGATTTAGAGGTACTCTGGGAGTAATCTGAGGTGTTACTAGTTCTGGGGAATAATGCTGGAGTTTAGTAGCACTGGAATTGGGGAATGAATTATTGGGATTTAGCAGCACAAGAGGTTAGGGATCTATGATTTGGCAGGGCTAAGTGGGTAATAGCACTAAGGGTCCTAAGGTTTCAAAGCATGAAAATCCAGACTCCTGAAGTACAGGAACAGGTTATGGTGGGGAAGGAATTTGTCATGTGCAGAACTGTAGGTTGTGAGCAGGTCTGACGAAGAAGGAACACATCTTTGTTGGGGTGGCAGGGGCATAGAGTGCAGCAGTTTGAGGTGACCTAAACTAGACAGATGATGCAACCACAGGATGATATACTCTTATTATAAAATACCAACTATTGAGTGTCTCACAGTATGACACCTTTAACATTGAAAAGTATAACATGCTTGGGAGGAACAAGTGGCTTTGGACCTGTACATTCTAGCACTGGGTGTTTTCTCACCTCATGTCGAGTTCTGTTGCAGTCAACAACACCATAATTGTTGTATTGTGCAACTACCAGGATAGTAAACGGTGAACTAGATGGACCTTGGTCTATTATCATCTATCAATTCGTACATTCGTATGAAAATACATATCACAGCACCACCACTACAGTAGTAACAGGTACTGATAATGAGTTTTCAATGATTCACAAACCCCATATACTGCATTTAATATATAGATTCGATGATAATTCAGAAGATCATGAAGCATGAAAAAATGAAAAATTATATTGCAGATGGTATAATGCATTTACGCACACCAGGATTACACGTTGTAAAATCAGCATTAATGCAGCATATTTCTCATATTAACAGGTGACACAGATCTAATGCATGTTGAGCCAAATGTCTATGTTACAACACAACTTCCAGGTAAGACAGTGAACAGATCACCAAAGTAACACAGATTAGATTGAGAGACTTGTTTTGAGATGACTTCTTCCTACGATCTATTTCAATGTGCTATAATACCATCTGGCTTTCCAAAGTAACTTATGAGGATGAGCCAGAAATGAGCTCGTCTTTGTATGCCCAAGAAACTGTTAGAAAGAAAATCTGTCATTGATCCCTGAAAGTTTGATTATGTTGCAAGAAATAGCCCCAGGTGCTCCATTCAAGCACATTGGGATAGCACTTCTGCTTAGAGAACACCATCTGTGACAACAGGTTTGTTGGGAAAAACAGCGTTTAAAGTGTGCAGCTGGAAGTGATTGATGTCAAAGTATTTGGAATCCAGTCTTAAGAGAAAACATGTAAATAATATTGTCCCAAATCTTCCAGAATGGGAGAAATGTGCCTTTTCTTGCAGGTGCTGGTAGTTTGCTTATTTGTTTCCAGGTAGTTGTGGTCTTGGTAAGTATTTTTTCAATGTGAAACATCTAAGCAGTGACAGCAGTGTGCAGAATAACTTCCTAAATGTGGAACTGTCAATGTTATCAAGATTCTGTAGATTTTTATGCACTAAAGAACAAAGAACAGTACAGCACAGGAACAGGCCATTCAGCCCTCCAAGCCTGCGCCGATCTTGATGCCTGCCTAAACTAACACCTTCTGCACTTCCGGGGCCCATATCCCTCTATTCCCTTCCTATTCATATATTTGTCAAGATGTCTCTTAAACGTCGCTATCGTATCTGCTTCCACCACCTCCCCTGGCAGCAAGTTCCAGGCACTCACCACCCTCTGTGTAAAAAACGCCTCGCACATCCCCTCTAAACTTTGCCCCTTGCACCTTAAACCTATGTCCCCTAGTAACTGACTCTTCCACCCTGGGAAAAAGCTTCTGACTATCCACTCTGTCCATGCCGCTCATAACTTTGTAAACCTCGATCATGTCGCCCCTCCACCTCCGTCGTTCCAGTGAAAACAATCCGAGTTTTTCCAACCTCTCCTCATAGCTAATGCCCTCCAGACCAGGCAACATCCTGGTAAACCTCCTCTGTACCCTCTCCAAAGCCTCCACATCCTTCTGGTAGTGTGGCGACCAGAATTGCACGCAATATTCTAAGTGTGGCCTGACTAAGGTTCTGTACAGCTGCAAGATGACTTGCCAATTTTTATACTCTATGCCCCGACCGATGAAGGCAAGCATGCCAAATGCCTTCTTGACTACCTTATCCACCTGCGTTGCCACTTTCAGTGACCTGTGGACCTGTACGCCCAGATCTCTCTGCCTGTCAATACTCCTAAGGGTTCTGCCATTTACTGTATACCTCCCACCTGCATTAGACCTTCCAAAATGCATTACCTCACATTTGTCCGGATTAAACTCCATCTGCCATTTCTCTGCCCAAGTCTCCAACCGATCTATATCCTGCTGTATCCTCTGACAATCCTCATCATTGTCCGCAACTCCACCAACCTTTGTGTCGTCTGCAAACTTACTAATCAGACCAGCTACATTTTCCTCCAAATTGTTTATATATACTACAAAGAGCAAAGGTCCCAGCACTGATCCCTGTGGAACACCACTAATCACATCCCTCCATTCAGAAAAACACCCATCTACTGATACCCTCTGTCTTCTATGACTGAGCCAGTTCTGTATCCATCTTGCCAGCTCACCTCTGATCCCGTGTGACTTCACCTTTTGTACCAGTCTGCCATGAGGGACCTTGTCAAAGGCTTTACTAAAGTCCATATAGATAACATCCACTGCCCTTCCTTCATCAATCATCTTCGTCACTTCCTCAAAAAACTCAATCAAATTAGTAAGACACGACCTCCCCTTCACAAAACCATGCTGTCTCTCGCTAATAAGTTCGTTTGTTTCCAAATGGGAGTAAATCCTGTCCCGAATAATCCTCTCTAATAATTTCCCTACCACTGACGTAAGGCTCACCGGCCTATAATTTCCTGGATTATCCTTGCCACCCTTCTTAAACAAAGGAACAACATTGGCTATTCTCCAGTCCTCTGGGACCTCACCTGTAGCCAATGAGGATGCAAAGATTTCTGTCAAGGCCCCAGCAATTTATTCCCTTGCCTCCCTCAGTATTCTAGGGTAGATCCCATCAGGCCCTGGGGACTTATCTACCTTAATGCTTTGCAAGACACCCAACACCCCCTCCTTTTTGATAATGAGATGACTGAGACTATCTGCACTCCCTTCCCTAGGCTCATCATCCACCAAGTCCTTCTCTTTGGTGAATACTGATGCAAAGTACTCATTTAGCACCTCGCCCATTTCCTCTGGCTCCACACATAGATTCCCACCTCTGTCCTTGAGTGGGCCAACCCTTTCCCTGGTTACCCTCTTGCTCTTTATATATGTATAAAAAGCCTTGGGATTTTCCTTAATCCTGTTTGCCAATGACTTTTCATGACCCTTTTTAGCCCTCCTAACTCCTTGCTTAAGTTCCTACTGTCTTTATATTCCTCAAGTGCTTCGTCTGTTCCTAGCCTACCAGCCCTTACAAATGCTTCCTTTTTCTTTTTGACTAGGCTCACAATATCCCGTGTTATCCAAGCTTCCCGAAACTTGCCAAACTTGTCTTTCTTCCTCACAGGAACATGTTGGTCCTGGATTCTAATCAGCTGACGTTTGAAAGACTCCCACATGTCAGATGTTGATTTGCCCTCAAACAGCCGCCCCCAATCTAAATTCTTCAGTTCCTGCCTAATATTGTTATAATTAGCCTTCCCCCAATTTAGCACCTTCACCCGAGGACTACTCTTATCCTTATCCACAAGTACCTTAAAACTTATGGAATTATGGTCACTGTTCCCGAAATGCTCCCCCACTGAAACTTTGACCACCTGGCCGGGCTCATTCCCCAATACCAGGTCCAGAATGGCCCCATCCCTAGTTGGACTATCGACAAACTGCTTCAAGAAGCCCTCCTGGATGCTCCTCACACATTCTGCCCCATCCAAGCCCCTAGCACTAAGTGAGTCCCAGTCAATATAGGGGAAGATAAAATAACCCACCACTACAACCCTGTTACCTTTACATCTTTCCAAAATCTGTCTACATATCTGCTCCTCTATCTCCCGCTGGCTGTTGGGAGGCCTGTAGTAAACCCCCAACATCGTGACTGCACCCTTCCTATTCCTGAGCTCCACCCATATTGCCTCGCTGCATGACCCCTCTGAGGTGTCCTCCCGCAGTACAACTGTGATATTCTCCTTAACCAGTAATGCAACTCCCCCACCCCTTTTACATCCCCCTCTATCCCGCCTGAAGCTTCTAAAGCCTGGAACGCTTAGCTGCCAATCCTGCCCTTCCCTCAACCAAGTCTCTGTAATAGCAACAACATCATATTTCCAAGTACTAATCCAAGCTCTACGTTCATCTGCATTACCTGTTATACTTCTCGCATTGAAACAAATGCACTTCAGACCACCAGTCTCGCTGTGCTCAGCAACATCTCCCTGCCTGCTCTTCCTTTTAGTCCTACTGGCCTTATTTACTATGTCCTCCTCATTTATTTCACTAGCTGTCCTACTGCTCTGGTTCCCACCCCCCCCTGCCACACTAGTTTAAACCCTCCCGAGTGACGCTAGCAAACCTTGCAGCCAGGATATTAGTGCCACTCCAGTTTAGATGCAACCCGTCCTTCTTGTACAGGTCCCATCTGTCCCTGAAGAGAGCCCAATGGTCCAGATATCTGAAACCCTCCCTTCTACACCAGCTGCTCAGCCACATGTTTAGCTGCACTATCTTCCTATTTCTAGCCTCACTGGCACCTGGCATAGGGAGTAATCCAGAGATTACAACCCTAGAGGTCCTGTCTTTTAATTTTCTACCTAACTCCCTAAACTCCCCCTGCAGGACCTCATCACTCTTCCTGCCTATGTCGTTGGTACCGATGTGTACCACAACCTCTGGCTGTTCACCCTCCCCCTTCAGAATGCCCTCTGTCCGTTCAGAGGCATCCTTGACCCTGGCACCAGGGAGGCAACATACCATCCTGGAGTTTCTTTTACGTCCACAGAAGCGCCTATCTGTGCCCCTGACTATAGAGTCCCCTATAACTATTGCTCTTTTGCGCTTTGTCCCTCCCTGCTGAACAACAGTGCCAGCCGTGGTGCCACTGCTCTGGCTGCTGCTGTTTTCCCCTGATAGGCCATCCCCCCCCCAACAGTATCCAGAACGGTATGCTTGTTAGAGAGGGGGATAACCACAGGGGATTCCTGCACTGACTGCCTGCCCCTTCTAGCGGTCACCCATCTATCTGCCTGCACCTTGGGTGTAACCACTTCTCTAAAATTGCTGTCTATGATGCTTTCCGCCACCTGCATGCTTCTAAGTGCATCCGGTTGCCGCTCCAATCGATCCATGTGGTCTGTGAGGAGCTCCAACTGGGTACACTTCCTGCAGATGTAGTCGCCCGGAACGCTGGAAGCTTCATGGACCTCCCACATCTCACAGGTGAAGCATTTCACCCCTCTGTCATTTCTGGCACTAATTAATAAATTAATTTTAAATAAATACTTATTAAATCCTTACTAAATTATGATACACTTAACTATATGGTCCCTAGGTACTAGATTTCTACAATAAATACTAAATGCTGTCTAAATACAGTAATCTCCTCCCTCTGGTTTAGTTATTCTACTTATTAATTAGTTAATTAGTGTTTTAATCAATTTTTATCAGTTTTATTTTCAAATTCGGTACAGATTCCCTACCAGCCAATCAGGTCACAGCTTTCCTGTGACGTCACTTTTTCAGTTATTTTTCCCCACCCGAGGTAACTTACCGGTCTGGAACTCCGCCGTCCGACTCTGCTCCGAGAATCCCTGAGGTAGGTTTTTTATACTTACCGGTCTGGAACTCCGCCCTCCGAGTCTGCTCCGAGAATCCCCGAGGTAAGTTTTTTATACTTACCGGTCTGGAACTCCGCCCTCCGAGTCTGCACAAACAGTGATACAGACTTTGTAAATACTGAAATCAAACTCCAGAAAAAGTTGCAGTCTACTCCTGATAAGTCAAACTCATTTAACAATCACCACACAAAAAATTATCCAGTAATTTGAATTAGGCAATGTAAGTAATAATGCAAAGTGGGTGTCATGCAGGCCCCACCTGCCAAGAATGAGGCACATTAATTTTGCCACATGGACATTAAATTTCAAATTGTTGCTGGGAAGAAGAGAAGGCCTGTGACAAGGGGTTGCCAGGCCCCTGGCTGGAAAGACATTTTTGCATATTAACAGACAGTGATTGGAACAAAGGAGCTCTCCCCTGCTCCAATACAATCCACAAACAGACGTGGTCAAACCAGTTAGTCACATGACTAACTTGTTTGGCAGTCTGGGTTTTTTTTTGAACTGAGAGCCTGCAGAAAGCAGAATGCTCCTGGACTGAAGCAGATCTCCTCTCCTGTCTGCCTGCCGCCATATCTGTCTCATGGAACTCCAAAACCTACTGAAGACACATGAACCCCAAGAGGGAAAAGTCTGCTACAGTGAACAAGGTTTAAGAAGAATACTGGGCCCCAACAAAAAGCAAGATCTACCTACAATCAAGGACTCTACAGTGAGCTCGAAGAACCGTAACAACAACTCTTCAGATATTGCCTCAAACCTTTCCACTTTATATCTTCTGTTTCCTTTCTGTCTCTATCTGCATATGTGTGTCGCATGTGCATGCTCGCGTGGGCGCGGTGTGTATCTGTAGACGTTAACCGAATTAGAGTTTAAGTTTAAATAAATTTCTACTTTTTTTCTTCAAACTTCAGAAAGCCTGTTTGTGCTGGTTTCTTTGCCTTATAATTGGAAAGTGGCGAACAAGGATTCACCAAGGGGGAGCTAAAAACACAGTCTGTTTAAAATTAAACCCTGTTACAGTAAGGCCAGGTGAAGGCTGAAAGGGAACCCTCGACCTCTTTCTCACCTGGTCGTAACAGTGGGAATTTAGTGCAAAAAATTAATTAAGCAACTTTGTTGACTGTGGGTCAGATTTTTCTTTTCTCCCTTGGACATAGATGATTGCCTCGGCACAGCACTTAAAGGAAAATCAGGCAGCAAGGATTGTACATCCATAAGAGTGCCCACCTGATTTTCCTTTGCATGCAGCACCCAGCCAATCCAATATGTCCAGGTGCAGGAACAAGGTAACCTTTGCCGATGTAGTTAACCACATATACCCACTGTTCTTTAAAGAGATCATGTTGATATTTCTTTCTCACTCTTCTTGTTAGGTTATTGTGGGCTTGGGAGACAAATCCCACCTGTAAAGCCTGGCTCGGGTATAAAATTAAAACCCGACCTGGGCCCGACCCAACCACAGCCAGCCCGGGCCCTTTAATTTTTTTTTGCGCTCGACCCGACCCGACCCAACACTAATCTCCTTCATCTGTTTCAGCAGCAGGCTATTCCTGCAGCTGGAGTTGTGGGGAGTCATGGGTAAGCCTGATCCCGTGACTTCTCAGAAGCAATGTCTAGCCCCATCCGACCCAAGCCAAGCCCGAATGTTGGACTTGGCATTGCGTCCCGTCCCGACCCGACCCGACCCGAACCCGACACATGTAGTCGGGTCTAGTCGGGTTCGGGTCGGGTAGCCAGGCTTTACACCTGGATATTAGTAGTCCTTCCATGGGCTGTGAATCAGATTACTCGTGCATTCATTACCAAGATGAGCGTCTGGAGTTACCAAAGACAAAACATGGAGCAGAGATATGTTTTCCGACAAGAAATAGGGTGACCAGCATCTTGTATTGAGCTGGCTATCAGATGAATTTGTGATTACATTAAAAGTTTGATTTTCAAATGGTGCATTTTTAAAAAACAATCTTTAATGTTTATGTGCAGAGACAACAAACATATTTTCATGTTTGTACATTTGCAAATTTGCAATTCGGGCTCCATCTTGCATGTGCACATGTTTTTTCCATTCCAGTTTTCTCCCCTCGTTTCCTTTTGTAAAGGGGTTCAATTCCATGGGCAATAGGAACTCTTGGGTACCTCACCCAATTGGCTATTATTCATGTGATGGTGAGCATTAGTAGGCTATTCGATAGCAGCAGACATCAGTCAAGCCTGATGCTGTCTTCGCCCAATAACTACACATGCAGTTCCAGTGAGGATCACTAGCTAAGCACTCAGGAGTGTGAAGGTGGCCTGTATTTCCCTTCTTAAGCTGAGGAAGTTGAAACAATTCAACTATTACCCTCGTTGAAATCAGCCAACTTGACAGAGACAGGGATTAAACCTGGGGACTATGACTCACTAAAACACACTAAATAAACTTGCTTTGCCATCAGGGCAGCCACATGCTCTTTTGAAATCCTTAATCAGGTTTGGACTTGGGAAAATGTGGTCATCCTAACAAAAAAAGGGTAAAGTTAGACACAATAAGGTGAATGTGGCCAATGTGGTTGATGGTATGGACTTTTGAAAGGTAATTGATAAAGTGCCACATAATAATAGAATTGTTAGCAACTTGAAGCTCAAGGCATTAAAGGAACAGTGGCTGTTTGGATACAAAATTGGCTAAGGGACAGAAAGCAGAGAGTAATGGTAAACAGTTGTTTCTCAGACTAGAGGGAAAGATGAAGTGGTGTTCCCCTGGGGTCGATATTAGGAATACAGCTCTTTTTGATATATATTAAAATATATTATTATATACTGGACGTAATTTCAAAGTTTGCAGATAACACGGGACTTGGAAATATAATAAATAATTCAATTAACAACTCCTCAGGTACTGAAGCAGTCGATAGCTTGCATATAGTAAGACCTGGACAACATTCAGGCTTGGGATAAGTGGCGAGTAACATTAGCGCCATGCAAATGCCAGACAATGAACATCTCCAACAAGACAGAATCTAACCACCACCCTTTGACATTCAATGGCATTACCATTGTTGAAATCTCCCATCAGCAACATCCTGGAGTCACCATTAAACAGAAACTTAACTGGAGCAGTCACATAAATACTGTGACTACAAGAGCAGATCTGAGCTGGCTTTTCTGCAGTGAGTGAATCAATTCCAGACTCCCCAGCGCCTTTCCACCATCTACAAGGCAGGAGTGTGATGAAATACTCTCCACTTGCCTGGATGAGAGCAGCTCCAAAAACACTCAAGAAGCTCAACACTATCCAGGACAAAGCAGCCCGCTCGATTGCCACCCATCCACCATCTTAAACATTCACTCCTTCCACCACCAGCACACTGTGGCTGTATTATGTACCATCTACAAGATGCAATGCAGGAGCTCGCCAAGGCTCCTTCGACAGCACCTCACAAGCCAGCGACCTCTACCACCTAGGAGTACAAGGACAGCAGGTGCATGAGAACACCACCATCTGCAGCTTCTCCTCCAGCTCACCAATAACCTTCTCACCGATAGAAAGTTTGGGTTCCACCAGGACTACTTGACTCTAGACCTCATTACAGCCTTGGTTCAAACATGGACAAAAGAGTTCAATTCCAGAGGTGAGGTCAGAGTGACAGTCCTTGACATCAGGGCAGCATTTGACTGAATGTAGCATCGAGGTTCCCCAGCAAAACTGATCAATGGGAATCAGGGGAAAACTGGTTGGAGTCATACCTATCACAAAGGAAGATGGTTGTCATTCCAGGCCAATAATCTCATTCTTATTTTTTTTAATTTATTTCCTTGCAGGAATTCCTCAGGGCAGTGTCCTAGGCCCAACCATATTCTTCCGCTGCTTTATCAATGAACTCCCATCCATAATAAAGTCATAAGTGGTGATGTTCACTGCTGATTGCACAGTATTCAGTTCCATTTGCAACTGCTTAGATAATGAAGCAGTCCGTGCCCACATGCAGCAAGATCTGGAAAACATTCAAGCTTGGGTTGATAAGTGGCAAGTAACATTCACACCACACAAATGGCAGGCAATGACCATCTCCAATAAGAGAGAATCCAGCCACCTCCTCTTGACATTGAGCGGCATTACCATCGCTGAATCCCCCACCATCAACATGCTGGGGATCACCATTGGCCAGAAACTTAACTGGACCTGCTACATAAATACCATGGCAAAAAAAGCAGGTTAGAGGCTAGGAATTCTGTGGTGAGTAACTCACCTCCTGTCTCCCCAAAGCCTCTCCACCATCTACAAGGTGCAAGTCAGGAATGTGATGGAATACTCCCAACTTGCCTGGATGAGTGCAGCTCCAATAGCACTGAAGAAGCTCCACACCATCCAGGACAAAGCAGCCCATTTCATTGGCAACCCATCCACCACCTTAAACCTTCATTTTCTGCAGCTTGGGGGTGCTGTGGCAGTACTTTATACCATCAATAAGACGCACTAAGCAACTCACCAAGGCTCCTTCGACAACACCTCCCAAACACATGACCTCTATCACTTTGAACAGGGGCAGCTGGCGTATAGGAACACCACCACCTGCAAGTTACCCTGTAAGCCACTCACCATCCTGACTCGGAACTATACAGCTGTTCTTTCACTGTCGTTGGGTCAAAATCCTGGAACTCTCTTTCGAACAGTACTGTGGGTATACCTCTACCACACGGACTGCAGCGATTTATGATGGCGGCTCACCATCACCTTCTCGAGAAATTAGGGATGGGCAATATATGTTGGCCTTGGAAGCAATACCCACATCCTATGAATAATTTCAGAAAATACTTCACAAGGACATAGTGAAATGAACAGACACATAGTAGACAAAATTTAACAGAGAACTGTGAAATGATTCATTTTGGTAGGAAGAATGAGGAGAAGCAATATAAACTAAATAGTACAATTTTAAAGGAGGTACAGGAACAGCAAGACCTGCAGGTGTACATACACAAGGCTTTGCAGGTGGTAGGTCAAGTTAAGAAAGCTGCTTAAAAGTCATATGGGATTCTTGGCTTTATAAGTAGAAGCATAGAATAGGTGGCACAAGTGGCGCAGTGGTTCGCACCGCAGCCTCACAGTTCCAGCAACCCAGGTTCAGTTCTGGGTACTGCCTGTGTGGAGTTTGCAAGTTCTCCCTGTGACCGTGTGGGTTTCCGCCGGGTGCTCCGGTTTCCTCCTACAGCCAAAGACTTCCAGGTTGATAGGTAAATTGGCCATTGTAAATTGCCCCTAGTTTAGGTAGGTGGTAGGAGAATTGTGGGGATGTGGTAGGGAATATGGGATAAATGTAGAATTAGTATAAATGGGCACAGACTCGGTGGGCCGAAGGGCCTGTTTCAGTGCTGTATCTCTCTATGAATCAATTACAAAAGCAAGGATGTTATGCCCCTAGTATAGGTAGGTGGTAGGGGAATATAGGGACAGGTGAGGATGTATTAGGAATATGGGATTAGTATAAATGGGTGGTTAATGGTCGGCACAGACTCGGTGGGCTGAAGGGCCTGTTTCAGTGCTGTATCTCTAAATCTAAATCAAATCAAAAAATACTTGTTAGGCTCAATTCGTGCATTGGGAACCCGGATGTTTTCAGTGGTTTTTTAACTGAGCCACGGCATTAGCATCCCGCTTCCAGGTTTTGTGACCAATTAGAGTGGGCGGGCATGATCATGACCTGTACCTGACTGTTGAAGCTTCACTATTTAAAGGGACCCTGTGAGAGTCAGAATGCAAACATTCTACAAGTGGCAAGAGAGCCAGTTACTTGAGTAATGGAATCTGAACAAGGGAAGGCTGCATCGCAGTTTTCTGATGCATCCCTAGACATTATGCTGTGGGCTGTAAGGGTCCGCAGAGAGATTTTGTTCCCAGTGGACGAGAGGGGGCAGGCATGGCTGCAAGTGGTTGAGGAGGTAAGCAGCAGAAGTGTGGTCCCTCACTCAGTGCCAAAAGAGGTTCAAAGATCTCATCAGGGCAGGAATGGTGAATGGCATGCCACATTCAAATTCTAACCTCCTCACTCTGACTTCACCAGCCTTCTCCTGCACAGCACTTTTAAGACCAATAGATTTTGCAGGTGCACCTTTCCTCTCTGTTGAGATATCTCCTTATATCCACATCTGACGGCAGGGGGATGGCACAGCGGATTCAGCATTGCTGTGCAGATTGCTGCACTGCCTCAGATTAGCTGAAGAGTGCCTGTATGAGTCCATGCCGGGCATCCCCGACAGCTAAGTGAGCGGCTGCAGGTATTATGGCCACATCAGGCTCCTCTTTCTCCTCCTGCCCCTCCTCCTCCAATGATGCAGAGTGGTTATCACTTTCGTCATCCTGCATCCTCTCTGCCATGCATGGCACAGCACACCAGTATCATTCTCGACACTCTTGCTGGTGCTTACTGAACGGCGCCCTCAGATGACCATGCACCTGAAAAGCATCTTCAGCATTCCAATGGCTTGTTCAATGATTATTCATGGTCATATGGCTTCAGTTGTACCTTTCCTGGGTGCTAATGGGAGGGCTTCTCACCGGTTTCATCGGTCACGTCCTTAGAGTTTAGCCCATGTTTCCAAGGAGCCATCTGTTGACTCTGCTTGGAGGTGTGAATATTTGTAAGAGACTTGACCGGCGCATGATGACGGCATCATAGCAGCTCCCTGGGTATCTTGTGCACACATGATGCATGATAATCTTTCAGTGGTTACAAAGCAGCTCGACATTGATGGAGTGGAATCCCTTTCACTTGACAGTTAATGCTAGTTTATCTCAGGGAGTCTTGATTGCCACATGGTGTCACAAAAGCATGCTATGCCAAATGAGGATTTTTAATTCATCAATTGGAAACTTACATTAAATTTAAAAAGAAGGAAAGCTGGAATATTACAGACAACTTTTACAAAGACTTTCCCACAGCTAAAAATGGCCACCACAATTTTCATTCAAAAACCTTGCATGTTCCAAGGCATCAAAGTGGAGACATGTCTGATTAGTCTGTACCCAAAACAATGGCTTGTACTATTGATTGAACTACCTGAGATTGTTTTCATTAGCAAGACATTCAAAACCATCCTGGGACAGTAATATTGAAAGGGTAAAGCCCTCCAGGGTTAAACATTCACCATGAGGCTTGAGAGATTGAAATTTCTAAACTTGACTCTCATTAGAAGGTACCAGAGAATACACTGAGACATCTGTCCATCTCTGTGAAAGCTGGAGTTTACCTTTGACAAGCAGACAAGCCAGTAACTCGCTCTGTGCAGAAGGGCAGTATCTCTCTCTCTCTTAAGAAGGCCTGGTGGGACATACGAAGCCTAGCTGCCAACTGCTAGATCCAAGACTAAGACCAAGAAGGAAGCCCTCTGCTCAACTGTCACCAAGAACAATTACTAACGCAGAACTTCCAGATCACAAACTCAACCGGAAGACCACTAAAGTCACCAGACAACACAGGCTGTATTATTTTTATTTGTTCTGAACTCTAATCCAACACAGTTTATTCCTCATCACTCTGTAATCTATTTTTGTGTGTGTGATTCTCGTTTGTGTGTGTGTGTGTAATTTTATTATTTTATTTAGACGGTTTTAGATTTTTAAAGTATAACACACTTACCTCTTTCTTTTATAAACTCGTGAAAACCTGTCCAATTTTTTTTTTACGATCTCAGCAAAGGTAAAAGGTAAAACACTCACTGAAGTGGTAAGCACATCCACTGTTTAAAAATTAATAAATCATGTTGTGGTCAAATAAGAGGAAGGACAAGAGGGGAGCCTTGTGACCCCTACTCACCTGATCATAACAATGTGCAATCTATAACTTCCTGGACCTGTGGGAATCCAGCCAGAGCAGAAAATTTGAGGGCCTTCTCATTCGTACTGGCCTCATCAATAGCGAAGTGGACGTAAGTGGCGGCTCTGGCAAACATGGCATCTGTCACCAGGGAGATGCACACACACCAGATTGTAAGATTCTGCAGATGTCACCAGCAGATCCCTGGAAGGAACCGGAGGCAAAGAAATTCGGGGCTGTGATGACCTTCACTGATGTCACATCTCAGGCTGAAGAATCACACTTGAAGTCACAGATTTAACTTTAACAAAGATTTAACAAGCTTTAATAAAGACTTCTGTTCACTACTGCAGTATATGCCTATCTGACCGTACAAAAATCCCCAGGTCAAGTGTTTCCCCCAAAACACTGAATTACTTTCAGTTTCACTTCCAAGTACCAAATAGTCTCTAATACTCAAGCCCACACATATATTCATTATATTCCTCCTGTATCAGATTAATGTATTTCCATGAATTTCCTGCTTTGCTTATGTAGCTTAAATTCCATTTCTTACCAAACCTACTGTAATAAATTTTGTAACCAGACTTAACAAATCATTATTTTCCTGAGTAAATGAATTTTTTCGATTACATTTGCTCTCAAGGGCAGCATTCGGCATACGCCCTTTTTGCTTTGAACATCATCACAACACAAAATCTTCATATCGCTTTGGTGGTCTCCTCTCGCACTGTAGTCTTGCTGTTGTCTTAGGAACTCCAGTGACCACTTCAGGATGAGGAAATGTCAGCCCCTCTGGATAGGAAGCTGTCTGCCTGCCAACAGCATCACTGGCTTGGACATCTGAATTGCTGGATGTCAGCTTCGCCTCAGCTCCTACATCTGGTTCATCTGCTGTTGTGTCTTTGTCACTGTCATGCAGGCCCCCACCGGCCAAGAATGAGACACATATTTCGCCACATGAACATTGATTTTTAAACTGTTACTGGAGTAAAGAAAGAACTTGTTTAAAAAAACCCCACCAGATCCTTGCCTGGAAAGACATTTGCATAGTAACAGAGAGTACTTGGAAAAGACAAAGGGGCCGCAACCTGCTCCAATTTAATCCACAATGGACTTTTGATTACCAGACGTTGAAGGTAGAGAGGCAAGCATGCCAGGTTAACAGCTAAGATGGCCAAATACACAAACAGACATGGTCAGACCAGTTTAGTCATATAACTAACTGGCTGTTGGAGTTTTTGAATTTGAACTTGCCACGGAGAATTTGAACTGAGAAAGCTGTTTGCTCCTGGACTAAAAAAGACCTCTCATGGCTGGCTTGCTGCCACCTCTCTCCTGTCTGCTCTCTTTCTCACCAGCTTTGGAATCCATTGAAGACACATGAACCCCAAGAGAGAAAAATTTCCTACAGTGAACAAAGTTTAAGAAGAATACTGGGCTCCAACGAAAAGCAAGAATTACCTCCAAAAGGACTACAGTGAGCTCGAAGCACAGTAACAAGAAACTCTTCTAACATTGCCTCAAACATCTCCACTTTATTTTTCTTCTCTTTTCTGTCTCTATTTGCATGTGCGTATTGCGTATGCATGCTAGCGTGGGGCGCGGCATGTATCCGTAGGCGTTAACCGATTTAGAGTTTAAGTTTTAATAAATTTTGCTTTTCTTCTTTAAACCTAAGAAAGCCTGTTTATGCTAATTTCTTTGCCTTATAATTGGAAAGTGGTGAACAACGATTCATCAAGGGGAGCTCAAAACACAGTGTGTTTAAAATTAAATCCTGTTACAATAAGACCAGGTGAAGGCTGAAAGAGACTCCTAGACACCTTTCTCACCTGGTCGTTACAGTCAACATGATACTTTTTAATGCATGAAGAATTTCTGTCATACAGTGCTCCTTCTGGTGACTGCACAGTCACACTGTTTCCCTTGGCAATAACCATGTATGGCTTGGGATAATATGGTGTATCCATCTTACTCGGACTCTCCCATCTCAGCAATAATTCATCATCTTGCATCACATCCGACTGTCTAGCTTTCCTTCTGTGGTCTGCATAAAACTTTGCAGCACCCTTTTTCTCAGTATCATGATATCGAACCTCCTGATCAACTCTTAATATCCATCAGCTCTGGTATCTTGGTACGTATTTTGCATCCAAATAACAACTGGGCTCTTTCCCGTCGTTGTGTGTTTAGTTGCTCTGTACATGGCCACATATGGCAACAAAACCTCCTTCCAGTCTTTACCCTCAGCCTGAGCAATCCTCATCCATTTCTCTAAGGATTGGTTTTGTCTTTCCACTTCTCCATTTGCCTGTGGCCATATAGGTGTTACTCTGCGATGGTGAATGCCTGTGACTTGCATGTAATCTGCAAACATCTGTGAAATGAATTGTAGCCAGTTGGAGTATTGTGTGCAGTTTTGGTCTCCTTATCTGAGGAAGGATGTTCTTGCCATGGAGAGAGTGCAAAGAAGATTTACTAGGCTGATTCCTGGGATGGCAGATTTGACATATGAGGAGAGAGTGGGTCGACTAGGCATATATTCACTAGAGTTTAGAATGAGAGGGGATCTCATAGAAACCTATAAAATTCTAACGGGACTAGACTGGCTAGATGCAGGGAGGTTGTCCCCGATGGCTGAGTAGTCCAGAACCAGGGGTCACAGTCTCAGGATACGGGTATGCCATTTAGAACTGCGATGAGGAGAAATTTCTTCACTCAGATGGTGGTGAACCTGTGGAATTCTCTACCACTGAAGGCAGTGGACGCCACATCATTAAATATATTCAAGAACGAGATAGATATATTTCTTAATGTCAAAGGGATCAAGGGATATGAGGAGAAAGTAGGAACAGGGTACTGAATTAGACGATCAGCCATGATCTTTTTTGAATGGCGGAGCAGGCCCGAAGGGCCAAATGGCCTAGTCCTGCTCCTATTTTCTATGTTTCTATGTCTGAATATAAAGTGACTGGTAGACCATGCCTTGTAAATATTTCAGTCAATGCAAACACCATTTTCTCTGCCGTTGTCGACTTCATTACCACATATTCATAATAACGCCTGTAATAGTCAATCACCACTAGTATGGACTCTTCTGATGGAAATGGGCCTAAGAAGTCAACTGCTACATCCTTCCATGGTCCAGCCGGTAACAGTGTGCTACATACTGGTTCTGGAGGATTGGGTTTACTGACAAATTGACAACCATGACATGTTTTAACAAACTGCTGCACATCTTTCTCCATCCCTGGCCACCATGCTTTGGTTCATAGGTTTTGCTTAGTACCAACCGCTCCAAGTGACCCTCATGAGCTAGCATCACTAGTCTAGGCCTAAGCTTTTGTGGCACTACACGTCTGTTGCCTCTGAGAACACACTTCCCAATTGTGCACAGTTCATCTCGTATAACAATGTACGTTTTGAATGGGAAGGTCTACCAGTTTCCAGCTTGGATTCTCTGTCTGATGTCGTTCAGTTCTGGATCTTTGTTTGACTCTCTTTCAGTCTCTCTAGTTGTCATTGCTCTGGGAGTTGCACTACTGATTAGGGAGGACATCACAGCAGTACTTAGAGAGGATATCCTGGGGGAATGTCCAGCGAGGCCATGTGGGTAGAACTTTGAAATAAGAAAGGGGTGATCACTTTGATGGGATTATACTATAGACCCCCCCCCAATAGTCAAAGGGAATTGGAGGAGCATATTTGTAGGGAAATCGCAGATAAGTGTAGGAATTATAGGGTTGTAATAGTAGGTGATTTGAACTTCCCTAATATTGACTGGGACTGCCTGAGTGCGAAGGGATCAGATGGGGAAGAATTTGTTAAGTGTGTCCAGGATAGTTTTCTGAAGCAGTATGTGGATGGCCCTGCTAGAGAAGGGGCTACACTCGACCTCCTCTTTGGAAATGAGGCTGGGCAGGTGGTTGATGTGTCAGTGGGGGAGCACTTTGGGACCAGTGACCATAACCTCTTTGAAGATGTGACAAAACACATTGATGAAGGAAGAGCAGTGGATGTGGTGCATATGGATTTAGCAAGGCGTTTGATAAGGTTCCCCATGGTAAGCTCATTCAGAAAGTAAGGAGGCATGGGATACAGGGAAAGTTGGCTGTCTGGATACAGAATTGGCTGGCCCATAGAAGACAGAGGGTGGTAGTAGATGGAAAGTATTCAGCCTGGAGCTCAGTGACCAGTGGTGTTCCGCAGGGATCTGTTCTGGGACCTCTGCTCTTTGTGATTTTTATAAATGACTTGGATGAAGAAGTGGAAGGCTGGGTTAGCAAGTTTGCCGATGACACGAAGGTTGCTGGAGTTGTGGATAGTGTGGAAGGCTGTTGTAGGTTGCAACGGGACATTGACAGGATGCAGAGCTGGGCTGAGAAGTGGCAGATGGAGTTCAACCTGGAAAAATGTGAAGTGATTCATTTTGGAAGGTCAAATTTGAATGCAGAATACAGGCTTAAAGACAGGATTCTGTGGAGGAACAGAGGGATCTTGAGGTCCATGTCCATAGATCACTCAAAGTTGCCACCCAAGTTGATAGGGTTGTTAAGAAGGTATATGGTGTGTTGGCTTTCATTAACAGGGGGATTGAGTTTAAGAACCGCGAGGTTATGCTGCAGCTCTATAAAGCCCTGGTTAGACCACACTTGGAATATTGTGTTCAGTTCTGGTCGCCTCATTATAGGAAGGATGTGGAAGCTTTAGAGAGGGTGCAGAGGAGATTTACCAGGATGCTGCCTGGACTGGAGGGCATGTCTTACGAAGAAAGGTTGAGGGTGCTAGGGCTTTTCTCATTGGAACAAAGAAGGATGAGAGGTGACTTGATAGAGGGGTACAAGATGATGAGAGGCATAGATAGAGTGGATAGCCAGAGACTTTTTCCCTGGGCGGAAAGGGCTATCACCAGGGGGCATAATTTTAAGGTGATTGGAGGAAGGTTTCGGGGAGATGTCAGAGGTAGGTTCTTTACACAGAGAGTGGTGGGTGCGTGGAATGCGCTGCCAGCGGTGGTAGTAGAAGCAGATACATTAGGGACATTTAAGCGATTCTTGGATAGGTTCATGGATGATAGTAGAATGAAGGGTATGTAGGTAGTTTGATCTTAGAGTAGGTTAAAGGTTCGGCACAACATCGTGGGCCGAAGGGCCTGTACTGTGCTGTACTGTTCTATGTTCTAACTCTATTAGCTTCAAGATAGTTATGAATAAGGATAGGACTGGTCCTCAAGTTGAAGTCCTAAATTGGGGGAAGGCTAATTTTGATGACATCAGCCAGGAACCCTCAAAAGTTGAATTGGAGAGGCTGTTTACAGGTAAAGGGACGTCTGGCAAGTGGGAGACTTTTAAAAGTGAGATAGGAAGAGTTCAGGGCCGGCATGTTCCTGTTAGATGGAAGGGCAAAGCTGGCAAGTTTAGGGAACTTTGGTTGACGAGAGATATTGAGGGTCTGGTCAGGACAAAGAAGGAGGCATATGTCAGGTATAGGCAGCTGGGATCAAGCGAGACCCTCGAGGAGTATAGGGGATGTAGGAGTTCACCTAAGAAGGAAATTAGGAGGGCGAAAAGGGGCCATGATATTTCCCTGGCAGATAAGATAAAGGAGAATCCTAAAAGATTCCATAAGTATATAAGCAAAAGGGTGGCTAGGGAGAGAGTAGGTCCCCTTAAGGATCAGTGTGGCAATCTATGTGTGGAGCCATGGGAAATGGGTGAGGTCTGAAATGAATACTTCTCGTCTGTATTTACCGTGGAGAAGGTCATGGAAGCTAGTGAGTTCAAGGGTGGGAACAGCGATATCCTGGAGCATATCAACATTACAAAGGAGGAGCTGTTGGAGGTTTTGAAGCGCATTAAGGTGGATAAATCCCCAGGGCCTGACCAGGTGTATCCTAGGATGCTATGGGAAGCAAGGGAGGAGATTGCTGGGGCCCTGGCAGAGATTTTTGTATCATCGTTAGCCACGGGTGAGGTATCGGAAGACTGGAGGATAGCTAATGTTGTGCCCTTATTTAAGATGGGCAGCAGGGATAAGCCAGGGAACTACAGGCCGGTGAGCCTTACATCAGTGGTGGGAAAGTTATTGGAAGGGATTCTGAGAGACAGGATTTATATGCATTTGGAAAGGCAAGGTCTGATTAGGGATAGTCAGCATGACTTTGTGCGTGGGAAGTCATGTCTCACGAATTTGATTGAGTTTTTTGAGGAGGTGACCAAGGGGATTGACAAGGGCAGGGCGCTGGGCGTTGTCTACATGGACTTTAGCAAGGCCTTTGACAAGGTCCCGCATGGTAGGCTGGTCCAGAAGTTTCAAACACATGGGATCCAGGGTGAGCTAGTCAATTGGATACAAAATTGGCTTGGTGATAGGAGGCAGAGAGTGGTCGTGGAGGGTTGTTTTTCAGATTGTAGGCCAGTGACCAGTGGTGTGCCGCAGGGATCAGTGCTGGGCCCTCTGTTGTTTGTCATATATATTAATGACTTGGATGTGAATGTAAGGGGCATGATTAGTAAGTTTGCAGATGACACCAAAATTGGTGGTATAGTGGACAGTGAAGAAGGTTGTCTAAGGTTACAACAGGATATAGATCAACTGGGAAAGTGGGCAAGGGATTGGCAAATGGAATTTAACGCAGACAAGTGCGAAGTGATGCATTTTAGGAAGTTAAACCAGGGCAGGACATATACAGTGAATGGCAGGGCCCTGGGGAGTGTTCTTTAGCAGAGAGACCTTGAGGTGCAAGTACATAGTTCCCTGAAAGTGGCAACACAGTTAGACAGGGTGGTGAAGAAGGCGTATGGCATGCTTGCCTTCATCGGCCAAGGCATTGAGTACAAGAGTTGAGACGTCATGTTACAGTTGTACATAACGTTGGTTAGGCCGCACTTGGAGTACTGTGTGCAGTTCTGGTCGCCGCACTACAGGAAAGATGTGATTAAGCTAGAGAGGGTGCAGAAAAGATTCACAAGGATGTTGCCTGGTTTGGAGGGCTTGAGTTATAAAGAGAGATTGGATAGGCTGGGTCTGTTTTCCCTGGAGCAAAGGAGGCTAAGAGGGGACATGATAGAGGTATATAAAATTATGAGAGGCATAGATAGGGTAGATAGCCAGAGTCTGTTTCCCATGGTAGGGGTGACTAAAACTAGAGGGCATAGATTTAAGGTGAGAGGGAGGAGGTTTAAAGGGGATCAAAGGGGTAAATTTTTCACACAAAGAATAATGGGTATCTGGAATGAGCTGCCAGAGGAGGTGGTGGAGGCAGGAACAGTAGCTACATTTAAGAGGCATCTGGACAGGTACTTGAATAAGCAAGGCATAGAGGGATATGGAATTAATGCAGGCAGGTGGGATTCGTATAGACAGGCATTATTGTCGGCATGAACGCGGTGGGCCGAAGGGCCTGTTTCTATGCTGTACGACTCTGTTCCCCTTGCAATAAACGACAACATTTCATTTGCCTTCTTCATCATTCGCTGTACCTGCATGGTAACTTTTTGTGAATCATATACCAGGACACCCAGATCCCTCTGTACTGCAGAGTTCCTGAAACTCTCTCCATTTCAGTAATATACTGCTTTTCTATTCTTCCTGCCAAAGTGGACAAGTTCACATTTTCCCATCTGCCAAATTTTTGCCCACTCACTCAACTTATCTATATCTCTTTTCAGACTCTTTATGTTCTCTTCACAGTCCTACCTATCCTTGTGTCATCAGCAAACTTAGCAACCATATATTCGGTCCCATCATCCAAATAATTGATATCGATTGTAAATAGTTGAGGGCCCAGCGCTGATCCCTATGGTACTCCACTAGTTACAACTTGCTAACCCTAAAATTACCCATTTATCCCTACTGTCTGCTTCCTGTTAGATAACCAATCTTCTATACATGCTAATATATTACCCCTACACCATGATCTCTTATTTTGTGTAGTAACCTTCGATGTGGCACCTTATCAAATGCCTTTTGGAAATCCAAGCAGACCACATCTACAGGTTCCCCTTTATCCACATTGCTTGTTACTTCCTCAAAGAACTCTAATAAATTAGTCAAACATGATTTCCATTTCACAAAACCATGTTGACTCTGCCTGATCACATCAAGAGTTTCAAAGTGCCCTGTTATAAGGTCCTTAATAATAGATTCTAGCATTTTCCTAATGAGAGATGTTAGGTTAACTGGCCTGTAGTTTCTTGCTGTCTCTCTCCTTTCTTGACTGTAGGAGTTACATTTGCTATTTTCCAATCTGATGGGACCTTTCCAGAACTAGGGAATTTTGGAAAATTACAATCAATGCATCTAACATCTCAGCAGCCACTTTTTGATGCAGGCCATCAGGTCCTGGGGACTTGTCAGCCTTTAGTTCTAATAGTTTTCTTTGTACCCTTTCCCTGGTGATTGTAATTGTTTTAAGTTCCTCCCTCCCGTTCACCTCTTGATGGACAAGTATTTCTGGGATGTTATTTGTGTTTCTACAGTGAAGACAGACACAAAATATCTGTTCAACGCTTCTGCCATTTTCTTATTTTCCATTATTAATTCCCCAGACTCACTCTGTAGAATACCAACTGTCACTTTAGTTACTCTTTTCCTTTTTAAATACTTGTAGAAACTCTTACTATCCGTTTTTAAATTTCTAGTTACCTTTCTCTCACACTCTAATTTCTCCCTCCTTATATTTTTCGTCATTCTTTACTGGTTTTTATATTCTATCCAATCTCTGACTACTACTAATCTTCACGTTCGCTTTTTCTTTCAATTTGATACTATCCCTAACTTCTTTAGCCACAGATAGTGTGTCCTTCTCATAGAGTCTTTCTTTCTCACTGGAACGTATCTTTGCTGAGTGTTATGAAATATCTTCTTAAATGTCTGCTGCTGCATCTCTACTGTCCCAGCCTTTTGACCTAATTTCTGAGTTCACTTTAGCCAGCTCCACCTTCATACTCTTGTAATTGCCTTTATTTAAGTTTAAAACACTAGTCTTAGACCCACATTTCTCACCCTCAAACTGAATGTGAAATTCAATAATATTATGATTACTGCTACCTAAAGGCTCCTTTACTATGAGGGCATTAATTAATCCAGTCTCACTGCACATTATCTGGTCTAGAATAGCCTGCTCCAGGTTGGCTCTAGAACATGTTGCTGTAAGAAATTGAATTGAAAGCCTTTTTTATTGATGTGCCATTACTTACAATAAAGTAAAATACTCCACCAAAGTAACGTATGTTTGTGAATATGTTTTCCTCTGGGGAAAAAAACAGCGATTTGTCACACCAGTGTGATTTTTTTGTAAAAAGTAGTCTGTTGAATTTATAGAATATCAATCCTAAATTATTTTAACATTTTTTAAGTGTATTTTTAGTTTCTTTTCAGAATATATTTTCTGGTTTTAGGTTTAGAAATGTATTTGTACATGAAATGAGGAATGTTTAGAAGTGTTATGGTTGAGGAAGTCCTGCCATTAAGTTATTTGCTACCTGCAGTGAAATTTAATCGTAATACATTAAACCGTATTGGGACCAAGAATTAATTTACATTTGTTGCCAAAGAATATATGGGCCAGGGTTGCTTAACTCTTTAGATTTAGTATCTGTCAAGTATTGATGTAAATTCTTTGAATTCTGGTCCCCATTTCTGCTCCACTGTGAACACATCAACTGCAACTTGATGCTAAGCACCTAAACCACGCTCCACCCCACCTGAGCCGAATAACTGTCAAACACAGCCAAAGCCTACCAGACATTGGCACAGCAGGCCAGTACAGCAGTGTATAGTAGCACCTGTGTTACCACATAGAATCCATCCCCAGGTTCATCCACAATCCCAACCACTCAGTAAAATCCACTTACTACCACAATGCATCATGTATACATTACATGTACACTGTATGCTATGAATGTAATATATCTTAATGTGTTGTAACAGAAGAAAGTATTACTTGAGGTATGTTTATTCAGTCCTGTATACCAAACTAATTAATTTGTATTAGCATTTTTAAGGAGCATATTCTGATGATCCAGAGAAGCTACACCACTTGTGAGATTGATATTTCTGTTGCTTATTTTTGGCATGCATCTAATAAGGTCAATAATAATCCACATCTCCTGCTTTTGATCGGTAGACAAAAAAAACAATTGGTTTTACTCTTTGCTACTTTTCACACCCTTTGTTTTTCACAGCTTTGACACTAGGGCATGTGGCCACGTCAACAGTGGCAATCGATTACAAAGTTGGTTAGTTCATTTCAGATATTTGATAGGTTGTTACCAAGTGTGCCATTAAAATAGCTCAGAAATCTTTCAAAGAATCACAAATTTAAAGTGAATTTTCTCCACATATCAGCACAATCTGTGGCATCAGATAGAAACAGGAAATGATATTAGTACCACAAAAAATCTCATTTGTTTTGTTTGTGGAAAATCTTCCCTGACCTTAAAGTTATATACATTTTTTATAATTATGGGATCTGATTTCATGGTAGTGTGTTTACTTTATTCTTAAGGTACCAAGGCTGAAAGGTCTTCTGAATTTCAAGCGACCCCTTTGAAAATGTCCGTAACTCTACCTTCCATGAATGAAGAGGACCAGTCTGGCAGCATCAGCACTATAGATGGTGATGATACTTCTGGGGCTGAGATATTCTAAATCATCCCATCCCATTCTTATAAAAGGCTCTTCATATGTATTTTTTTCTACCAAGTGTTTCGGGGCATTGTTATTTTCATGTTTTAGTACGAAGTTTTGATTATTTTTATTTATCTTTGCAGTAACAATAGTCCTAAAGCCTTTTTTATAGGAACATTTTTGATTGCAATATATTGTAATAAAGTCTGATATGTTTATGATTATGTTTTAGTCACCACTGAACAATAAATTTGAAGGTTTTTCTCCAGGAAGTCAGATAATGATTATATTGTCTCTTACAGAAATGCATTAATCCTAGATGCACAGTTAGTAAGCATCAGTTCCTTTAGTTTCTCTCCCAAGCCAACATTTTTGCAATAGTAAAATACCAATTACCAGTAATATATGGAGTGATAAACAAATTGTTATTTGTTGCTACTGACAGTTATCACTTGTTCTGACTACACATTGGCAGAAATTTAATCAAGAAACATGCTGCATTTCAAATATTTTTGCACATCAATTTACACTGAATACTGCAGAGATCATTATTAGAATCTGTTGAAATTTTCTAAATGCCTGTGTGTTTTAAAAAATGCTATACCTTGTTTTTCCTTTTTCTAAAATAAAACGCAGAAAAAAAGCTTTGAAGCATTAGTACAAGCAATAGGCACTGGTACTTAACATTGCCATCTTTGCGAAACCTTGGATTTAACTGCACTTAAATCTTGAAACAATGAGAAAGTTCTGCATCCTTATGTATTTTATTTCATTCTCACTCTCTTTCTATAACTCAGGTTCCCTGTTTCAACCTAGGCTACTGACCATACCATTCTGAACCAGCCACTAGGATGTGCACATAAGTAGCACAGACTCATTCACTGGCTGATCATTTCCTCTCCATGCACAAGAACCAGGGTTCTTGACTCACTGGTAGTATTGTTGCCTTTGAGTCAAAGTGTCAATGAGTTTAAGCCTGACATCAGAGACTTGAGAAGATGATTGAGGCTGGCATTTAAGAGCAGGAATGAGGGAGTATTGCTGGAGGTACCATTTTTCAGATGAGAAGTTAAACCAATGTCTTATTTGCCTATTCAAGTGAATGTAAAGATGCATACCATTATTTGAAGAAGATCCAGGGAGTTCTTTTGGTGTCCTGGTCAACATTTATCTCTTAACCAACACCACCAAAAACAGATTATGTGATACTTTATCTCATTGCTGTTTGCGGGACCTTGCTGCCACCTTTACCTATATTACAACAGCGATTACACTTCAATAATACTTCAATGGCTGTGATGCATTTTGGGATGCCTTAAGAATATAAAAAACACTATATAATGGCAAATTATGGGCTGGATTTTATGAGCGTGCTGCACCTCGCGGCAGCGCACTTCGAAGTTGGAGGTCCACGTGCATGCAGTGGCCACCACTGAGCCCCCGCGATATTTCACGTGGAGACTCATTAGTATCACGGCGACAAGCCGCCCCCCCCCCCACCCCCCATATTACGTGGGAAGAGGCTGGACATCTGGCACTGTGATGGATGTTGACTCAGCTGTATAGCAGGTGCTGGGGCCCTATTTAAAGCACCCCAGCACCTGCTTCCTAACAGCTGCCAAATAAATACTTACCTCACTATTGAAGAGTGGGGATGCTGTCAATCTGGCAGCAAAGCAGAAAGTGCTGGAGAAACTCAGCAGGTTTGGCAGCATCTGTGGAGAGAGAAGCAGAGTTAACTTTCAGACCTGTGACGTTGCAATGTAAATACGTTTTTCACTAAATGTTCTTCACGAGCATGTGTGTCCCTTTTTCTGTGTGAATGATGTGTGCCAGCATTTGCCGCTAATATCTCATCCTTTTTTCATCATTGGCCTTTCAGGAATGCCAATGTATGCAATACCATCATTTCCATGCCACCATTACTCGTGCATCTCCATGGATGCAGAGACATGGACAATGTCTCAGTCTGTTGCTGCCTCTAATGGTTTAGAGAAAGATGTTGCAGATGTAGACTGCTGCACAGCAGGTGAGCGAGGGTGCTGTGTGACTTGCAGGGCTCATGTTGGTTCCCATGGAGCGGAGATCCTTTGTCTGATAAGCTACTACTGTGCATCCCTAGTTGCCCTTTGCGGCTCCAGGTACAGGCATCTAGATGTTAAGAGCACATTTTACGCATGCCGGTCGCCTGCTCAATGGTGGCTCGTAGCTCCATGCCTGGTGTTGTATCTCCCCTCTGCAGCAGTGGTGGGTCTCTGGTGTCAGAAGCCATGTCTGCAAGGGATATCCCTTGTCTCCAAGAAGCCACTCCTCCATCTGAGGCAGTTCAGTGAACAGCAGCGTCAGCTGGGACTGCCGCAGGATGAAGGCGTCATGGCAGCTGCCTGAGAAGCGGGCACAGATTTGCATGAAGCGTCTCTGATGATTAAATACCAGCTGTACCTAGATTGAGAGGGATCCGTTAATGCTAACGTCTGCAGTTGGTAGCCTGGCAGGAGCCCTGATGGCCACATGGGTGCAGTCTATGACCTCTTGACCTTTGATTATCCGACAATGGTACCGAAACCAATGACCCTCTGGGTCTGGCTGTCAGGGTCCATCCTGAAGTGGGCATATTCACTGGACCTCCAGTACAGGGCATCGGTAACCTCCCTGATGCAGCGGTGCACTGCTGACAGTGTGACCCCACAAAGGTCTCTGGTTGGCCCCTGGAACGATGTATAGGCATAAAGGTTAAGAGCCGCTATCATTATGAGGGCCACAGGCATAGGATGTCCACCGAATCCCATGGGCTGCAGTTCATAGAGCAGGGCACAGAGATGCATCATCATCCCTCTCTTGACATCCGCAGTCGCCTCTGACACTGGCACTCTGACCTGCGCTGGTATGTCATGTGGGACCTGTAGATGTGCGGCGTTCTGTAATCACGAGCGCCCCTTGGGAGCTGCTGCCCATGACCGGGGGCCTCTACATGGTCTGCACCTGCCTGTTGGTTCAGCCTGGATCATATGGATCCTCAAGAGAAGCAGATCAGACCATGTAGGATGACCCATACCCATCTCCACGTGCCAAATAAATCTGTGTCCTTTGCTTTTTCAGAGGTTCCTAACAGGGCAGGCATTGTTGTTGACAGGTACATCAGGTGATTTCATGGATCATCTATGTGGTGTGGCATGTCATTGCCTGTCCTAGTGTCCACTGGGTGGCACATCAAGATTGATTGCCCCATAATCCTACCGTTTATGGCATCCTTCCCACACACAGGGTGACTGGAGTGCCATTGATCCTTCACACACACAAACAAACAATGGCGCAGAGTGGCCACCGTTTCCGGAGGGATATCTCCCTTGATGCCTACAGAGATGTACACCCTGTAATAACATCCCCCCTCCTATCCCCCCTTACAATAGATAGAGTGCAGACCCTGTAACAAAATCTCCCCTCCCACCTCCATTCCAATATGCAGAGTGCAGACCCCTGTAAGAACCTTCCATCCACCCTCCCACCTCCATTCCAATACGCAGAGTGTAGACCCCTGTAACAACAACCCCCTCCTACCTCCATTCCAATATACAGAGTGCAGACCCCTGTAATAACATTCCCCTCCCACCTCCCTTCCAATATGCAGAGTGCAGACCCCTGTAATAACATCCCCATCCCACCTCCCTTCCATTATACAGAATGTAGACCCCTGTAATAACATCCCCATCCCATCTCCCTTCCAATATGCAGAGTGCAGACCCCTGTAATAACACCCCATCCAACCTCCCTTCCAATATGCAGAGTGCAGACCCCTGTAATAACATCCCCATCCCACCTCCCTTCCAATATACAGAATGCAGACTCCTGTAATAACATCCCCATCCCACCTCCCTTCCAATATACAGAATGCAGACCCCTGTAATAACATCCCCCATCCCACCACCCTTCCAATATACAGAATGCAGACCCCTGTAATAACATTCCCCTCCCACCACCCTTCCAATATACAGAATACAGACCCCTGTAATAACATCCCCCTCCCACCACCCTTCCAATATACAGAATGCAGACCCCTGTAATAACATCCCTCCTCCCTTCCAATATACAGAATGCAGACCCCTGTAATAACATCCCTCCATCCCACCTCCCTTCCAATATACAGAGTGCAGACCCCTGTAATAACATCCCTCCAACGTCACATGGCAGCCGCTCGTTCAGCGGAAAATGTGGAACTGAGGATCGGCGAGCAGCGGGATGTATAATCAGACAAGGTAAGTATCGATTACCATATGTAAAGTGGCATTCCACCACCGAGCAGCGGGGGGAGGGGGTGCGCACCGAGGTCCCGCCACCGCCGGTAAAATGGGGCGGGCCATTCCTGGCATTGGGGGTCATGGCGAGCCTCTCCCGCTGGAATTTTCCAGGTCCTCCCGCCACAAATCCTGACGCCGGAGGCCTCATTAAATTCAGCCCTATATTTTTCTTTCTTTGTTCCCTTTGGCAATGCCCCCTACAGGAAGGAAGTAACATTATGAGCATCTGTAGATGAAGGCAACTAACTGTCTTCTGTTTTCGCATCACTGAATCTCAAATGAAGCACAGTTAAAAATTATGATTGGAGCAGTGAGGAATGATTGACAGTAGCAGATGATCCCAGTGTAACTATGCGCCGACACTTCTTTAAATGATATGGATTCAAACAAGGAGATATTCTTCTCCTCATCTGTTTCACTGCAATAGGAGGTTAAGCAAAAATATGCTTTGCTAGTGAGTGACAGGATGCATCTATTAGCTCACACTACAGCAAATGTTTACAAGCAAGAATTTGGCGGTCTAAGCCATTGGCAAAGAGGTGGCACGTATAGGATTCAGTGCAGATAGATGTTAACTCAGAAGATTAAATAGAAGAGGTGAGAATGTGGATTGCATGTTAAATACAAAATATGCTTGAGCTAATAGAGCAGGAAATAGATCTGGTATTTTGGTGAAAAGGGCATAACATCTATCAGTTCCATGTTTGCAGACAGTCAACAGAGTTAATAGGGGTTGAAAAGTTAGCACATATGGACATAATGGTCATCCCTGCCCAAGATATCACTATTTTACTCTGTTTTAGTCTTTTTTTCCAAAAATATACATTATTCATAAAAATCTGTAAAAGAAATACATTACAAAACAGTTCCATTTTGATATTCCAGAAAGTGAGTTTCCTCACAACCCTTGCCATTCCATTTTACATGCAAAACCGTATTTTGGTGCATACAGCCCGAAGGGTTTTACACGGGTTCCAGCCCCTCAGTATACTATGCCGGGAGGACCTTACACCATGGCCTTTCCCCATTCAGCCTTTGCGGTGTCTGCCCCAAGCTTTAGTGCATTTTTTGGTGTACCATGGCTACTCTCTCCTTCCAGGTTTTGGCACACGCCCCGGCCCTTCCGAACCATATCCCCAGCACCTTCAGGGAGTCTGACCTGACAGTGAAGGGGAGAAGGGCTCGCCCTTGCCGCAATTTACATTGACTCCCAAGGTCAGTTCGAACTAGTTGCAGATGCTCATCAGTCTGCGAACGGACAACGGATCCGAGCAGAAGACAGCGACATCGTCCATGTACAGGGAGGCTTTGACCTGATTGCCTCCGTTGCCTGGGATTGTCACTCCTCTTATGTCAACATCCTTCTTAATGGACTGAGCAAAAGGTTTGATACAGCAAACAAACAAGACAGGGGAGAGAGGACAGCCCTGTCTGACTCCAGATTTGATCGGGAAACTTTCTGATTCCCACCCATTGATTGAGATTGCACTGCTGATGTTTGTGTAGAGCTGTTCGATCCAATTGCAGATTCCCTCCCTAAACCCCATTTTGGAGAGCACGTCCATCATGTATGTGTGCAATAGCCTGTCAAAGGCCTTCTCCTGGTCCAAGCTGATGAGGCAGGTGTCCACCCCCTGTCCCATACATAAGCAATCGTATCCCTGAGTAGCGCAAGACTATCAGAGATCTTCCTACTGGGTACAGTTCAGGTCTGGTCAGGGTGAATCACCAACTCCAGAGCAGACTTGACCCGACTGGCGATGACTTTTGACAGAATCTTGTAGTCTACATTAAGCAGTGAGATGGGCCGCCAATTTCTAATTTCCGCCCTCTCCCCCTTCCACTTGTAGATGAGGGTGATGATGCCTTTCCTCATGGATTCTGATATGCTGCCGGCCAGAAGCATACTCTCGTACACTTCCAGCAGGTCTGGAGACTAGGTTTTTCCTCACAGGGAGTGAATAAAGATCACAGGAAAAATCACCCAGAACCCTCTCACTCACACCACATTACAGTGACATTGTCAGAAGACAGGAAGCAGATTGGCTGCCTGTATTGCCTCTAAAATGGTAAAGG